>NC_041380.1:150053531-150110899 GCF_002162155.2 Triticum dicoccoides | reverse complement strand
CCGCCCCTTTAGGCGGGAGTCTGAATTGGAGAAGGAAGAGGGGCTTCGGCCCCCTTTCGTTCCTCTCTCCCCACTTCCCTTTTCCCCAACCAGAAATAAGGATGGGGGAGGCCGAATTGGGAGAGGACCCCAAGTAGGATTCCTCCTACTTGGAGCGCCCCAAGGCTTCTCCCCTCCCCCTCCCACCTATGTATACGTGGGGAGGGGGCACCTAAAACACACAACAACAATTATTGGCCGTGTGCGGCGCCCCCCTCCTCAGTTTACACCCCCGGTCATAGTTTTGCGGTGCTTGCTACCTCTTGAGCATGCGTTGGTTTTCCCTTGAAGAGGAAAAGGTGATGCAGCAAAGTAGCATAAGTATTTCCCTTAGTTTTTGAGAACCAAGGTATCAATCTAGTAGGAGACTACACGCAAATCGCCTAGTACCTCCACAAACAAATAAGAACCTTGCAACCAACACGATAAAGGGGTTGTCAATCCATTCATGACCACTTGCAAAAGTGAGCTCTGATAAACGTAATAAGAAAAATATTTTTGGTATTTTTGTATAGATTGGAAGTAAATATCGCAAAATAAATAGTAAATTGTAATTGTAGATCGGAAACTTATATGATGTAAAGTAGACCCGGGGTCCATAGGTTTCACTAGTGGCTTCTCTCAAGATAGCATATATTACGGTGGATGAACTAATTACTGTCGAGCAATTGATAGAAAAGTGCATAGTTATGAGAATATCTAGGCATGATCATAAACATAGGCATCACATCCGTGTCAAGTAGACCGAAACGATTCTGCATCAACTACTATTACTCCACACATCGACCTCTATCCAGCATGCATCTAGAGTATTAAGTTCATAAGAACAGAGTAACACATTAGGCAAGATGACATGATGTAGAGGGATAAACTCAAGCAATACGATATAAACCCCATCTTTTTATCCTTGATGGCAACAATACAATATGTGTCGGTTCCCTTTCTGTCACTGGGATCGAGCACCGCAAGATTGAACCCAAAGCTAAGCACTTCTCCCATTGCAAGAAAGATCAATCTAGTAGGCCAAACCAAACTAATAATTCGAAGAGACTTACAAAGATATCAAATCATGCATATAAGGATTTAGAAAAGAACCAAATATTGTTCATATATAAACTTGATCATAAACCCACAATTCACCAGATCTCGGCAAACACACCGCAAAAAGTATTACATCGATTAGATCTCCAAGAACATCGAGGAGAACTTTGCATTGAAGATCAAAGAGAGAGAAGAATCCATCTAGCTAATAAATATGGACCTGGAGGTCTGTGGTAAACTACTCACACATCATCGGAGAGGCTATGGTGTTGATGTAAAAGCCCTCCGTGATCGAATCCCCCTCTGGCAGATCGCCGGAAAAGGTCCCCAGATGGGATCTCACGGGTATAGAAGGTTGCGGCGGTGGAAAAGTCGTATCGTGGCTCCCCTGGATGTTTTCAGGGTATAAGAGTATATATAGGCGAAAGAAGTAGGTCGGTGGAGCTACGAGGGGCCCACGAGGGTGGGGGAGCGTCTGCCCCCCTAGGTGTGCCGCCCTACCTCGTGGCCGCCTCGTTGCTTCCTTGACCTCCACTCCAAGTCTCCTGGATTGTGTTTGTTCCAAAAAAAGATCCTCGCGAAGGTTTCATTCCATTTGGATTCCATTTGATATTCCTTTTCTGTGAAACACTGAAATAGGCAAAAAAAAAAACAATTTGCACTGGGCCTTCGGTTAATAGGTTAGTCCCAAAAATAATATAAAAGTGCATAATAAAGCCCATTAAACATCCAAAACAGATAATATAATAGCATGGAGCAATCAAAAATTATAGATATATTGGAGACGTATCAAGCATCGCCAAGCTTAATTCCTGCTCGTCCTCGAGTAGGTAAATGATAAAAATAGAATTTTTGATGTGGAATTCTACCTAACATAATTTTCAATGTAATTTTCTTTATTGTGGCATGAATATTTAGATATAAAACATTCAAGACAAAAGTTTAATATTGACATAAAATTAATAATACTTCAAGCATGCTAACCAAGCAATTGTGTCTTATCAAAATAAGAAAGCCAAAGAAAGCTTATCCCTACAAAATCATATAATTTGGCTATGCTTCATTTTCGTCACACAAAATACTCCCATCATGCACAACCCTAATGACAAGCCAAGCAATTGTTTTGTACTTAGCCTTTTCAAACTCTTTCAATTTTCACGCAATATATGAGCGCGAGCCATGGACATAGCACTATGGGTGGAATAGAATATGATGATGGAGGTTGTGTGAGAAGAAAAAAAGGGAGAAAGTCTCACATTGACGCGGCTAATCAATGGGCTATGGAGATGCCCATCAATTGATGTCAATGCAAGGAGTAGGGATTGCCATGCAACAGATGCACTAGAGCTATAAATATATGAAAGCTCAACAAAAGAAACTAAGTGGGTGTACATACAACTTGCTTGCTCACGAAGACCTAGTGCATTTTGAGGAAGCCCGTCATTGGAATATACAAGCGAAGTTCTATAATGAAAAATTCCCACTAGTATATGAAAGTGACAAAATAGGAGACTCTCTATCATGAAGATCATGGTGCTACTTTGAAGCACAAGTGTGGAAAACGATAGTAACATTGCCCCTTCTCTCTTTTTCTCTCATTTTTATGGCCTCTCTCTTTTTTTCGTCCGGAGTCTCATCCCGACTTGTCGGGGAATCATAGTCTCCATCATCCTTTCCTCACATGGGACAATGCTCTAATAATGAAAGTCATCACACTTTTATTTACTTACAACTCAAGAATTACAACTTGATACTTAGAACAAATTATGACTCTATATGAATGCCTCCGGCGGTGTACCGGGATATGAGATGAATCAAGAGTGACATGTATGAAATAATTATGAAGGCGGATTTGCCACAAATATGATGTCAAATACATGATCATGCAAAGTAATATGACAATGATGGAGCGTGTCACAATAAATGGAACAGTGGAAAGTTGCATGGCAATATATCTCGGAATGGCTATGGAAATGCCATAATAGATAGGTATGGTGGCTGTTTTGAGGAAGATATAAGGAGGTTTATGTGTGATACAGCGTATCATATCACGGGGTTTGGATGCACCAGCGAAGTTTGCACCAACTCTCGAGGTGAGAAATGGCAATGCACGGTAACGAAGAGGCTAGCAATGATGGAAGGGTGAGAGTGCGTATAATCCATGGACTCAACATTAGTCATAAAGAACTCTCATACTTATTGCAAAAATCTACAAGTCATCAAAACCAAGCACTACGTGCATGCTCCTAGGGGGATAGATTGGTAGGATAATAAAGCCCAATATTGCCCAAAACAGTAGTTAAAATAGCATGGAGCAATCAAAAATTATAGATACGTTGGAGACATATCAAGCATCCCCAAGCTTAATTCCTGCTCGTCCTCGAGTAGGTAAATGATAAAAGAAAGAATTTTTGATGTGGAATGCTAGTTGGCATAATTTCAATGTAATTCTTCTTAATTGTGGTATGAATATTTAGATCTGAAAGAGTCAAGACAAAAGTTCATATTGACATAAAAATAATAATACTTCAAGCATACTAACTAAGCAATTATGTCCTCTCGAAATAACATGGCCAAAGAAAGTTCATCCCTACAAAATCATATAGTTTAGTCATGTTTCATTTTCGTCACACAAGAATGCTCTCATCATGCACAACCCCGATGACAAGCCAAGCAATTGTTTCATACTTTAGTAATCGCAAACTCATAAACCTTCACGCAATATATGAGCGTGAGCCATGGACATAGCACTATGGGTGGAATAGAATATGATGATGGGGGTTATGTGGAGAAGACAAAAAGGAAGAAAGTCTCACATCAACGAGGCTAATCAATGGGCTATGGGGATGCCCATCGATTGATGTTAATGCGAGGAGTAGGGATTGTCATGCAACGGATGCACTAGAGCTATAAATGTATGAAAGCTCAACAAAAGAAACTAAGTGGGTGTGCATCCAACTTGCTTGCTCACGAAGACCTAGGGCACTTGAGGAGGCCCATTGTTGGAATATACAAGCCAAGTTCTATAAATAAAAATTCCCACTATTATATGAAAGTGATAACATGAGAGACTCTCTACTATGAAGATCATGGTGCTACTTTGAAGCACAAGTGTGGTAAAAGGATAGTAACATTGTCCCTTCTCTCTTTTTCTCTCATTTTTTGGGCCTTCTATTTTTTTGGCCTTTCTCTTTTTTGTATTCCTCACTTGGGACAATGCTCTAATAATGACGATCATCACACTTCTATTTATTTACAACTCAATGATTACAACTCGATACTAGAACAAGGATGACTCTATATGAATGCCTCCGGCGGTGTACCGGGATATGGCAATGAACCAAGAGTGACATGTATGAAAGAATTATGAATGGTGGCTTTGCCAAAAATACTATGTCAACTACATGATCATGCTAAGCAATATGACAATGATGAATGTGTCATGACGAATGGAATGATGGAAAGTTGCATGGCAATATATCTCGGAATGGCCATGGAAATGCATAATAGGTAGGTATGGTGGCTGTTTTGAGGAAGATATAAGGACGTTTATGTGTGAAAGAGCATATCATATCACGGGGTTTGGATGCACCGGCGAAGTTTGCGCCAACTCTCAATGTGAGAAAGGCCAATGCACGGTACCGAAGAGGCTAGCAAGGATGGAAGGGTGAGAGTGCGTATAATCCATGGACTCAACATTAGTCATAAGGAACTCACATACTTATTGCAAGAATCTACAAGTCATCAAAAACCTCGGCACTACGCGCATGCTCCTAGGGGGATAGCTTGGTAGGAAAAGACCATCGCTCGGCCCCGATCGCCACTCATAAGGAAAGCAATCAAAGAACACCTCATGCTTCAAATTTGTCACACAACGTTTACCATACGTGCATGCTATGGGACTTGCCAACTTCAACACAAGTATTTCTCATTTCCATAATTACTCAACTAGCACAACTCTAATATTACCACCTTTATATCTCAAAACAACTATCAAGAATCAAACTTCTCATCGTATTTAATGCACTCTATATGAAAGTTTTTATTATACCCATCTTGGATGCCTATCATATTAGGACCAATTTTATAGCCAAAGCAAATTACCATGCTGTTCTAAAAGACTCTCAAAATAATATAAGTGAAGCATGAGAGATCAATAATTTCTATAAAATAGAACCACCGACGTTCTCTAAAAATATATAAGTGAAGTACTAGAGCAAAATTATCTAGCTCAAATGATATAAGTGAAGCAGATAGAGTATTCTAATAAATCCAGATTCATGTGTTTCTCTCCAAAAGGTGTGTAAATAAAGGATTATTTTGGTAAATTAAAAAGAAAATACTCAAATCATACAAGACGCTCCAAGCAAAACACATATCATGTGGTGAATAAAAATATAGCCTCAAGTGAAGTTACCGATAGATGAAGGCGAAAGAGGGGATGCCTTTCGGGGCATCCCCAAGCTTAGGCTTTTGGTTGTCCTTGGATTTTACCTTGGGGTGCCTTGGGAATCCCCAATCTTAGGCTCTTGCCACTCCTTGTTCCAAAATTCATCAAATCTTTACCTAAAACTTGAAAACTTCACAACACAAAACTCAACAGAAAATCTCATGAGCTCCGTTAGTATAAGAAAACAAACCACCACTTTAAGGTACTGTAATGAACTCATTCTTTATTTATATTGGTGTTAACCCTACTGTATTACAACTTCTCTATGGTTCATACCCCCCGATACAAGCCATAGATTCATCAAAATAAGCAAACAACACACGCAAAACAGAATCTGTCAAAAACAGAACAATCTGTAGTAATCTATAGGTTTCGAATAATTCTATAACTCCAAAAATCCTAAGAAATTAGGACATCCTAAATAATGTGTATATAGATCTAAAGTTGGAATTGGTATTTTATCGCTCTCTGGTAAAAAAATGAAAATTATTCTCGTGAGTGCATACTTTCTGTTTTTTTAGCAAGATCAAACAACAATCATCCATGAAGATCCTCAAGGCTTTACTTGGCACAAACACTAACTAAAACATAAAAACACAATCATAACATAGGATAGATGATTTATTTATTACTAAATAGTAACAAAAAGCAAGGAACAAAATAAAAATTGGGTTGCCTCCCAACAAGCGCTATCGTTTGACGCCCCTAGCTTGGCATAAAAAAAGAATAGATCTAGGTATTGCCATCTTTGGTATGCAATCCATAAGTGGCTCTCATAATTGATTCATAAGGTAATTTAATTTTCTTTCTAGGAAAGTGTTCCATGCCTTTCCTCAACGGAAATTGGAATCTAATATTTCCTTCTTTCATGTCAATAATTGCACCAATCGTTCTAAGGAAAGGTCTACCAAGAATAATAGGACATACAGGATTGCAATCTGTATCAAGAACAATAAAATCTATGGGCACATAATTCCTATTTGCAACAATAAGAACATCATTAATTCTTCCCATAGGTTTCTTAATGGTGGAATCTGCAAGATGCAAATTTAAAGAGCAATCATCAAATTCACGAAAACCTAACACATCACACAAAGTTTTTGGAATCATGGAAACACTAGCACCCAAATCACATAAAGCATAGCATTCATGATCTTTAATCTTAATTTTAATAGTAGGTTCCCACTCATCATAAAGTTTTCTCGGGATAGAAACCTCTAATTCAAGCTTTTCTTCATGAGATTGCATTAAAGCATCAACGATATGTTTGGTAAAAGCTTTGTTTTGATCATAAGCATGAGGAGAATTTAACACGGATTGCAATAAGGAAATACAATATATCAAAGAGCAATTATCATAATTAAATTCATTGAAATCCAAAATAGTGGGTTCATTGCTATGTAAAGTTTTGACCTCTTCAATCCCACTTTTACCAAGTTTTGCATCAAGATCTAAAAACTCTGAATCATTGGGATGCCTTCTAACTAAAGTTGACTCATCTCCAGTCCCATCTTTATTAAGATTCATATCGGCAAACAAAGACTTAACACCAGACACACCAATCACTTTTAGATCTTCATCATTATTATCATGAAAACTAGAAGAACACACTTTCACAAAGCAATCTTTTTTAGCACGCATCCTAGCGGTTCTTTCTTTGCACTCATCAATGGAAATTCTCATGGCCTTGAGAGACTCATTGATATCATGCTTAGGTGGAATAGATATATTTTTCAAAGAATCAACATCAAGAGAAATTCTGTCCATGTTCCTAGCCAACTCATCAATCTTAAGCATTTTTTCTTCAAGCAAAGCATTGAAATTCTTTTGCAAATTCATAAATTCTTTAACACTAGTCTAAAATTGAGAGGGTATCTTATTAAAATTTCCATAAGAGTTGTTGTAGGAATTTCCATAATTATTAGAGGAATTACTAGGGAGCAGCCTAGAATTAAAGTTTCCTCTATACACGTTGTTACCAATATTGTTCCTACCAACAAAATTCACATCCATAGATTCATTATTATTCTCAATCAAAGTGGACAAAGGCATATCATTAGGATCAGAAGAAGCACTCTTATTAGCAAAGAATTTCATAAGTTAATTCATCCTTCCACTCAAAACATTAATCTCTTCGATAACATGAACTTTTTTACTAGTGGATCTTTCGGTGTGCCATTGAGAATAATTGACCATAATATTATCTAGGAGTTTAGTTGCTTCTCCTAAATTGATTTCCATAAAAGTGTCTCCCGAGGCCAAATCTAAAAGATTTCTAGAAGCAAAATTCAATCCAGCATAAGAATTCTGTATAATCACCCATAAATTCAAACCATGTGTAGGGCAATTACGTATCACTAATTTCATCCTCTCCCAAGCTTGTGCAACATGCTCATGATCAAGTTGCTTAAAATTCATAATACCGTTTCTAAGAGGGATGATCTTAGAGGGAGGAAAATACTTCGAGAGAAAAGCATATTTGCACTTATTCCATGAATCAATACTATTTTTAGGCAAAGAAGAGAACCAAGTTTTAGCACGATCTCTAAGCAAAAAACGGAAATAGCTTCAATTTAACAATATTATTATTCACATCTTTCTTCTTTTGCATATCACACAAATAAATGAAGTTGTTTAGATGGGTAGCAGCATCTTCACTAGGAAGGCCAGAAAATTGATCTTTCATAACAAGATTCAACAAAGCAGTATTGATTTCACAAGATTCAGCATCGGTAGTAGGAGCAATCGGAGTGCTAATAAAATCATTATTGTTGGTATTGGCAAAGTCACACAATTTGGTATTATCTTGAGCCATCGTGACAAACAATCAATCCAACACACAAGCAAACAACGAACGGAAAAGAGAAAAGAAGCGAACGGAAAAGGGGCGAATAAAATGGCAAAGGTGAAGTGGGGGAGAGGAAAACGAGAGGCAAGTGACAAATAATGTAATGCGAGGGATAAGAGTTTGTGATGGGTACTTGGTATGTCTTGACTTGGCGTAGATCTCCCCGGTAACGGCGCCAGAAATCCTTCTTGCTACCTCTTGAGCATGCGTTGGTTTTCCCTTGAAGAGGAAAGGGTGATGGAGCAAAGTAGCGTAAGTATTTCCCTCAGTTTTTGAGAACCAAGGTATCAATCCAGTAGGAGACTACACGCAAATCGCCTAGTGCCTGCACAAACAAATAAGAACCTTGCAACCAACGCGATAAAGGGGTTGTCATTCCCTTCATGCCCACTTGCAAAAGTGAGATCTGATAAAGGTAATAAGATAAATATTTTTGTATAGATTGGAAAGTAAAGATTGCAAAACAAATAGTAAACTGGAATTGTAGATCAGAAACTTATATGATGTAAAGTAGACCCGGGGGCCATAGGTTTCACTAGTGGCTTCTCTCAAGATAGCATATATTACGGTGGATGAAAAAATTACCGCTAAGCAATTGATACAAAAGCGCATAGTTATGAGAATATCTAGGCATGATCATAAACATAGGCATCACGTCCGTGTCAAGTAGACCAAAACGATTTTGCATCTACTACTATTACTCCACACATCGACCACTATCCAGCATGCATCTAGAGTATTAAGTTCATAAGAACAGAGTAACGCATTAGGCATGATGACATGATGTAGAGGGATAAACTCAAGCAATACGATATAAGCCCCATATTTTTATCCTCGATGGCAACAATACAATATGTGTCGGTTCCCTTTCTGTCACTGGGATCGAGCACCGCAAGATTGAACCCAAAGCTAAGCACTTCTCCCATTGCAAGAAAGATCAATCTAGTAGGCCAAACCAAACTGGTAATTCGAAGAGACTTGCAAAGATATCAAATCATGCATATAAGAATTCAGAGAAGAACCAAATATTGTTCATATATAAACTTGATCATAAACCCACAATTCATCGGATCTCGGCAAACACACCGCAAAAAGTATTACATCGAATAGATCTCCAAGAACATCGAGAACTTTGTATTGAAGATCAAAGAGAGAGAAGAAGCCATCAGCTAATAACTATGGACCCGAAGGTTTGTGGTAAACTACTCACACATCATCGGAGAGGCTATGGTGTTGGTGTAAAAGCCCTCCATGATCGAATCCCCCTCTGGCAGATCGCCGGAAAAGGTCCCCAGATGGGATCTCATGGGTACAGAAGGTTGCGGCGGTGGCAAAGTGGTTTCATGGCTCCCCTGGATGTTTTTAGGGTATAAGAGTATATATATATATAGGCAAAAGAAGTAGGTCAGTGGAGCTCGAGGGCCCCACGAGGGTGGGTGGCGCGCCTGCCCCTGGGCACGCCGCCCTACATCGTGGCCTCCTCGTTGCTTCCTTGACCTCCACTCCAAGTCTCTTGGATTGTGTTTGTTCCAAAAAAGATCCTCGTGAAGGTTTCATTCTGTTTGGATTCCGTTTGATATTCCTTTTCTGCGAAACACTAAAATAGGCAAAAAACAACAATTTGCATTGGGCCTTCGGTTAATAGGTTAGTCCCAAAAATAATATAAGAGTGCATAATAAAGCCCATTAAACATCCAAAACAGATAATATAATAGCATGGAACAATCAAAAAGTATAGATACGTTGGAGACGTATCAGTGCTTAGGAGAAGCCCTGCGAGAATCACTTCACCATCACCGTCACCACGCCGTCGTGCTGACGGAACTCATCTACTTCCTCAACACCTTGCCAGATCAAGAAGGTGAGGGATGTCATCGCCCTGAACGTGTGCAGAACTCGGAGGTGCCGTACGTTCGGTACTTAATCAGTCGGAGCTAGAAGAAGTTTGACTACATCAACCGCATTGTCGAACGTTGTCGCTTTTGGTCTATGAGGGTACATAGACACACTCTCCCCCTCTCGTTGCTATGAATCTCCTAGGTAGATCTTGCGTGAGCGTAGGATTTTTTTTTTGAAATTGCATGCTACGTTCTCCAATAGTGGCATCCGAGCCAGGTTTATGCATAGATCATATGCATGCGTAGAATACAAAGAGTTGTGGGCGGTGATCCTCATATTGCTTACCACCAATGTCTTATTTTGATTTGGCGGTATTGTTGGATGAAGCAACCCAGACCAACCTTACATGACCACATTCATGAGACCGTTTCCACCGACAGACATGCAACTAGTTTTGCATAAAGGTGGCTAGCGGGTGTCCGTTTCTCCTACTTTAGTTGAATCGAATTTGACAGCGGGCGGTCCTTGTTGAAGGTTAAAACAGCAAACTTGATAAATCACCATCATGGTTTTGATGCGTACGTAAGAATGGTTCTTGCTAAAAGCCCGTAGCACCCACGTAAAACTTGCAACAACAAAGTAGACGACGTCTAACTTGTTTTTGCAGGGCATGTTGTAATGTGATATGGTCAATACATGATGAGATAAATGTTATTGTTTGACATGATCATTTTTTGTAAGATATCTGATAACCGGCAGGAGCCTTATGGTTGTCTCTTTATTGTATGAAATGCATACGCCATGTAATTGCTTTACTTTATCACTATGCATTAGCGATAGTTGTAGAAGCAATAGTTGGCAAGACGACCACGATGCAACGATGGATATCAAAGTGTCGAGCGGTGACGATGGAGATAATGACGATGCTTTCGAGATGGAGATCAAAAGCACAAGATGATGATGGCCATATCATGTCACATATTTTGATTGCATCTGATGTTTATCTTTTATGCATCTTATATTGCTTAGTACGGCGGTAGCGTTATAAGATGATCCCTTAACTAAATTTCAAGGTAAAAGTGTTCTCCCCGAGTATGCGCCGTTGTGACAGTTCGTCGTGTTGAGACACCACGTGATGATCAGGTGTGATAGACTCTACGTTCACATACAACGGGTGCAAGACAGTTTTGCACATGCGGAATACTCGGGTTAAACTTGACGAGCCTGGCATGTACAGACATGGCCTCGGAACACTGGAGACCGAAAGGTCGAATGTGAATCATATAGTAGATATGATCAACATAGAGATGTTCACCATTGATGACTACTCCATCTCATGTGATGATCAGACATGGTTTAGTTGATTTGGATCACATATCATTTAGATGACTTAAGGGATGTCTATCTAAGTTGGAGTACTTAAGTAATATGATTAATTGAAATTAATTTATCATGAACTTAGTCCTGATAGTTTTTGCATATCTATGTTGTAGATCAATGGCCCGTGCTACCGTTCCCTCGAATTTTAATGCGTTTCTAGAGAAAGCTAAGTTGAAACATGATGGTAGCAACTACACGGACTGGGTCCGTAACTTGAGGATTATCCTCATTGCTACACAGAAGAATTATGTCCTTGATGCACTGCTTGGTGAAAGGCCTGCTGTAAGAGCAGATGCCGATGTTATGAACGTCTCGGAAGCTCGATCTGATGACTACTCGATAGTTTAGTGTGCCATGCTTTACGGCTTAGAATCAGCACTTCAAAGACGTTGTGAACGTCATGGACCATATGAGATGTTCCAGCAGTTGATGTTAATATTTCAAGCAAATGCCCGAGCTGAGAGATATGAAGTCTCCAACAAGTTCTATAGCTGCAAGATGGAGGAGAACAGTTCTGTCAGTGAACAGATACTCAAAATGTCTGGGTATCATAATCACTTGACTCAGCTGGGAGTTAATCTTCCATATGATAGTGTTATTGACAGAGTTCTTCAATCACTGCCACCAAGCTACAAAGGCTTCGTGATGAACTATAATATGCAAGGGATGTATAAGACAATTCCCATGCTCTTCGCTATGCTCAAAGCTGCGGAGGTAGAAATCAAGAAGGAGCGTCAAGTTTTGATGGTTAACTAGACCACTAGTTTCAACAAAAAGGGCAAGGGAAAGAAGGGGAACTTCAAGAAGAATGGCAAGTAAGTTGCCACTCCCAGGAAGAAACCCAAATCTATACCCAAGCCTGAAACTAAGTGCTTCTACTGCAAAGGGACTGATCACTCGAAGCGGAACTGCCCCAAGTATTTGGCAGATAAGAAGGATGGCAAAGTGAACAAAGGTATATTCGATATACATGTTATTGATGTGTACCTTACTAATGCTCGTAGTAGCGCCTGGGTATTTGATACTGATTCGGTTGCTCATATTTGTAACTCGAAACAGGGTCTATGGATTAAACAAAGATTGGCTAAGGACGAGGTGACGATGCGCATCGAGAATGGTTCCAAGATCATTGTGATTGCTGTCGGCACGCTACCTCTACATCTACGTTCGGGATTAGTTTTAGACCTGAATAATTGTTATTTGGTGCCAGCATTGCGCATGAACATTATATTTGGATCTTGTTTAGTGTGAGACGGTTATTCATTTAAATAAGAGAATAATGGTTGTTCTATTTATATGAGTAATATCTTTTATGGTTATGCACCCTTGAAGAGTGGTCTATTTTTATTAAAGCTCGATTGTGGTGATACACATATTCATAATATTGAAGCCAAAAGATGCAAAGTTGATAATGATAATGCAACATATTTGGGGCACTTCCTTTTAGGTCATATTGGTGTAAAGCACATGAAGAAACTCCATGTAGATGGGCTTTTGGAATCACTTGATTATGAATCATTTGATACTTGTGAACCATGCCTCATGGGAAAGATGACTAAAACTCCGTTCTCCGGAACAATGGAGCGAGTTAATGACTTATTGGAAATAATACATACCGATATATACAGTCCGATGAGTATTGAGGCTCGCGGCGAGTATCATTATTTTCTAACCTCCATAGAGGATTTGAGAAGATATGGGTATATCTACTTAATGAAACACAAGTCTGGAACATTTGAAAAGTTCAAAGAATTTCAGAGTGAGGTGGAGAATCATTGCAACAAGAAAATAAAGTTTCTACGATCTGATCGCGGAGGAGAATATTTGAGTTACGAGTTTGGCCTTTGTTTAAAACAATGGAATAGTTTCACAACTCATGCCACCTGGAACACCAGAACGTAATGGTGTGTCCGAACGTCGTAACCGTACTTTATTAGATATGGTGCGATCTATGATGTCTCTTACCGATTTACCACTATTGTTTTGGGGTTATGCATTAGAGATAGCTGCATTCACATTAAATAGGGCACCGTTTAAATCCTTGAGAAGACACCTTATGAACAATGGTTTGGCAAGAAACCTAAGCTGTCGTTTCTGAAAGTTTTGGGTTGTGACACTTATGTCAAAAGGCTTAAGCCTGGTAAGCTCGAACCCAAATCGGAGAAGTGTGTCTTCATAGGATACCCTAAGGAAACAATTGGGAACACCTTCTGCCAGAAATTTGAAGGTAGGATGTTTGTTGCCAAGAAGGGAAACTTTCTAGAGAAGGAGTTTCTCTCGAGAGAAGTGAGTGGGAGGAATGTAGAACTTGATGAGGTAATTGTACCTTCTCTCGTACTAGAAAGTAGCTCATGAGAGAAATCCGTTCCCGTGATGCCTACACCAACTAGAGAGGAAGCTAATGATGATGATCATGAAACTTCAGATCAAATTACTACAGGACCTCGTAGGTCAAACAGAGCATGTTCCGCACCAAAGTGGTATGGTAACGCTGTTCTAGAAGTCATGTTACTAGATCATGATGAACCTACAAACTATGAAGAAGCGATGATGAGCCCAGATTCTGATAAATGGCTTGAGGCCATGAAATCTGAGATAGGATCCATGTATGAGAACAAAGTGTGGACTTTGGTTGACTTGCCCGATGATCAGCGAGCCATAGAGAATAAATGGATCTTCAAGATGAAGAATGACGTTGATGGTAATGTTACTATCTACAAAGCTCAACTTGTCGCGAAAGGTTTTCGACAAGTTCAAGGAGTTTACTACTATGAGACTTTCTCACCCGTAGTGATGCTTAACTCTGTCCGAATCATGTTAGCAATTGCTGCATTTTATGATTATGGAATTTGGCAAATGGATGTCAAAACTGCATTCCTTAATGGATTTCTTAAAGAAGAGTTATATATGATACAACCAGAAGGTTTTGTCAATCCTAAAGGTGCTAACAAAGTGTGCAAGCTCCAGTGATCCATCTATGGACTGGTGCAAGCATCTCAGAGTTGGAATATACGCTTTGATAAGGTGATCAAAGCATATGGTTTAATACAGACTTTCAGAGAAGCTTATATTTAAAAGAAAGTGAGTGGGAGCTCTGTAGCATTTATAATATTATATGTGAATGCCATATTGTTGGTTGGAAATGATATAGAATTTCTGGGTAACATAAAAGGATAATTGAATAAAAGTTTTTCAATGGAAGACCTCGGTGAAGCTGCTTATATATTGGGCATCAAGATCTATAGAGATAGATCAAGACGCTTAATTGGACTTTCACAAAGCACATACCTTGATAAAGTTTTGAAGAAGTTCAAAATGGATCAGTCAAAGAAAGAGTTCTCGCCTGTGTTAGAAGGTGTGAGGTTGAGTCAGACTCAATGCCCGACCACTACATAAGATAGAGAGAAAATGAAAGTCATTCCCTATGCCTCAGCCATAGGTTCTATCATGTATGTTATGATGTGTACCAGACCTGATGTGTGCCTTGCTATAAGCTTAGCAGGGAGGTACCCAAGTAATCCAGGAGTGAATCACTGGACAGTGGTCAAGAACATCCTGAAGTACCTGAAAAGGACTAAGGGTATGTTTATCGTTTATGGAGGTGACAAAGATCTTGTCGTAAATGGTTACGTCGATGCTAGCTTTGAAACTGATCCGGATGACTCTAAGTCTCAAACTGGATACATATTTATATTGAATGGGGGAGCTATCAGTTAGTGCAGGTCCAAGCAGAGCGTCGTGGCGAGATCTACGTGTGAAGCGGAGTACATAGCTGCTTCGAAAGCAGCAAATGAAGGAGTTTGGATGAAGGAGTTCATATCCGATCTAGGTGTAATACCTAGTGCATCGGGTCCAATGAAAACCTTTTGTGACAATACTGGAGCAATTTCCATAGCGAAGGAATCTAGATTTCACAAAATAACCAAACACATCAAGAGACGCTTCAACTCCATCCGTGATGAAGTCAAGGAGGGAGACATAGATATTTGCAAAATACATACGGATCTGAATGTTACAGACCTGTTGACTAAGCCTCTTCCATGGGCAAAACATGATCGGCACCAAGACTCCATGGGTGTTAGAATCATTATAATATAATCTAGATTATTGACTCTAGTGCAATTGGGAGACTGAAGGAAACATGCCCTGGAGGCAATAATAAAGTTCTTATTTTATATTTGCTTATTCATGATAGTTGTTTATTATTCATGCTAGAATTGTATTGACCGGAAACCTTAATACATGTGTGAATACATAGACAAACACTGAGTCCCTAGTGAGCTTCTACTTGACTAGCTCGTTAATCAAATATGGTTAATGTTTCCTAACCATGGACATGAGTTGTTATTCGATAATGGGATCACATCATTATGAGAATGATGTGATGGACATGACCAATCCGTTAGCTTAGCATATTGATCGTTCAGTTTATTGCTATTGCTTTCTTCATGTCAAATACATATTCCTTCAACAATGAGATTGTGCAACTCCCAGATAGGGGAGAAATGCCTTGTATGCTATCAAACGTCACAACGTAACTGGGTGATTATAAAGATGCTCTGCAGGTATCTCCGAAGGTGTTTGTTATGTTGGCATAGATCGAAATTAGGATTTGTCACTCTGAGTATCGGAGAGGTATCTCTGGGCCCTCTCGGTAATGCACATCATAAGAAGCCTTGCAATCAAAGTGACTATGATTTAGTTACAAGATGATGTATTACGAAACGAGTAAAGAGAGTTGTCGGTAACGAGATTGAACTAGGTATGCAGATACCAACGATCGAATCTCGGGCAAGTAACATACCGATGAAAAAGGGAATAACGTATGTTGTGGTTATGGTTCGACCGATAAAGATCCTTGTAGAATATGGAGGAGCCAATATGAGCATCCAGGTTCTGCTATTGGTTATTGACTAGAGAGGTGTCTCGGTCATGTCTACATAGTTCTCGAACCCATAGGGTCCGCACATTTAACGTTCGATGACGATTTAGTACTATATGAGTTATGTGTTTTGGTGATTGGATGTTGTTCGGATTCCCGGATGAGATCACAGACAAGACGAGGAATCTCGAAATGTTTGAGATGTAAAGATTGATATATAGGATGATAGTATTCAGACACGGAAGTGTTCGGGATAGTATCGGGTATTTATTGGAGTACCGGGGGGGTTACCGGAACCCCCGGGGAAAAAATACGGGCCATAAGAAGGGAGCACACCGGCCCACAAGGGGTGGTGCCCCCCTTAGGCAGGAGGCCGAATTGAAGAAGCAAGAAGGGGTTCGGCCCCCCGTTTCCTTCCTCCCTTCCGTCTTCCCTTTCCCCCCTCTGGAACTAAGGAGGGGGGGAGGCCGAATTGGGAGAGGACCCCAAGTAAGATTCCTCCTACTTGGGGCGCCCCAAGGCTGCTCCCCTCCCCCTCCCACCTATATATACATGGGGAGGGGTGACTAGAACACACAACAACAATTGTAAGCCATGTGCGGCGCGCCCCTCCATAGTTTACACCTCCGATCATAGTTTTTGCAGTGCTTAGGCGAAACCCTGCGAGAATCACTTCACCATCACCGTCACCATGTCGTCGTGCTGACGGAACTCATCTACTTCCTTGACACATTTCTTGATCAAGAAGGAGAGGTACCTCATCACGCTGAACGTGTGCAGAACTCGGAGGTGCCGTACGTTCGGTACTTGATCGGTCGGAGCTAGAAGAAGTTCGACTACATCAACCGCATTGTCAAACGCTCCCGCTTTTGGTCTACGAGGGTATGTAGACACACTCTCCCCCTCTCGTTGCTATGTATCTCCTAGATAGATCTTGTGTGAGCGTAGGAAATTTTTTGAAATTGCATGCTACGTTTCCCAACAAGAGGGGGTGTAAAAACTTTACCATTCTGTTTGGGAACCGCCTATAATTTATCTAGCATGGAAGATAGGGAGATCTCTTGGTTGTTATGTTGACAATGAAAGCATACTTCTCAAAATTATATTCATCTCTGTTTCAAAAGCTCAACCTCTGGGCCTTTCTATTTACTTTTATTGCTGAGTCATCATCCTCTTATAGAAAGCACCAGTTAGAGAGCACCACTGTCATTTGTATGCTTTTCTATTAATTGATATCGAGTATGAGTATGGGTGGATCTCTTTTACCATGAATTATAATGTCTAGTCAGTCCTTGATCTTCAGGGGTGCTCTACATTTATGTTTTGCAGTCTCAGAAAAGGCTAGCGAGATACCATTTTGTCCTATCATATCTAGATTAGTTTGAAAAAGTGTTGTCACCTGATATTTATTATTATTGCTCGCTAGTTGATTATGCCATTGATATGAGTAAATGTGAGACCTAAATGTTATTGTGAATACGGTTAGTTCATAATCTTTGCTGAAAACCTGAATGCTGGCTAGACATATTTGCAACAACAATATCAAACAGAGTTTGTAAAAGTTTTTCTTTATCACTTTCAGTTTGTCAACTGAATTGCTTGAGGACAAGCAATGGGTTAAGCTTGGGGGAGTTGATATGTCTCCATTGTATCTACCTTTCCAAACTCTTTTGCCCTTGTTTTGGACTCTAATTTGCATGATTTGAATGGAACTAACCTGGATTGACGTTGTTTTCAGCAGAATTGCCTTGGTGTTATTTTTGTGCAGAAATAAAAGTTCTCGGAATGACCTGAAAATTTACGCAGAATATTTTTGGAATATATAAAAAATATTGGCGAAAGAATCAACCAAAGGGGGTCCACGCCATTTGCCACAAGCCTAGGGGCGCGCCCTGGTGACTTGTGGGCCCCCTGGACCTCCTCCGACCCTAACTCAAACTCTATATATTCACATCCATAGAGACAAAAATTAGAGAGAAGGATTCATCACATTTTACGATACGAAGCCACTACCACCTCCCGTTCTTCACCAAGAGGGCTGAGCTGGAGTCCGTTCGGGGCTCCGGAGAGGGGGATTCGTCGCCAACATCATCACCAACCTTCCGCCATCACCAATTTCATGATGCTCACCGCCGTGCGTGAGTAATTCCATCATAGGCTTGCTGGGTAGTGATGGGTTGGATGAGATTTATCATGTAATCAAGTTAGTTTTGTTAGGGTTTGATCCCTAGTATCCACTATGTTCTGAGATTGATGTTGCTATGACTTTGTTATGCTTAATTCTTGTCACTAGAGCCCAAGTGCCAGGATTTCATATCTGAAACTATTATGTTTTCATGAATATATTTGTGTTCTTGATCCTATCTGGCAAGTTGTAGACACATGTTATGAGTTATGATCCGCATACCCCCAAGGTGACAATAATTGAGATTCTTTCCGGTGATTACCGTAGTTTGAGGAGTTCATGTATTCACTAAGTGCTAATGTTTTGGTCCGGTTCTCTATTAAAAGGAGGCTTTAATATCCCTTAGTTTCCATTAGGACCCCGCTGCCACGGAAGGGTAGGCCAAAAGATGTCATGCAAGTTCTTTTCCATAAGCACATATGACTATATATGGAATACATGCCTACATTACATTGATGAATTGGAGCTAGTTCTGTGTCACACTAGGTCATAACTGCTACATGATGAATTTCATCCGACACAATTATCATTGCCGATCCATTTTCTACGAGCTTTTCACATATTGATCTAGTTACTTTCTTCGCTACTGCTGTCACAATCACTATAAAACTGCTAATGTTACTTTTGCCACCGTTACCGTTACATCCATATTACTTTGCTACTAAATACTTTGTTGTAGATATTAAGTCTTTCAGGTGTGGTTGAATTGACAACTCAACTGCTGATACTTGAGAATATTCTTTGGCTCCCCTTGTGTCGAATCAATAAATTTGGGTTGAATACTCTACCCTCGAAAACTATTGTGATCCCCTATACTTGTGGGTTATCAAGTCCTGAAACGCAAAGTTGTTCCAGATGAGTCCACCATATCTACCTATATACGGTATTTCCATGCCATTCCAAGTAAAATTGCATGTGCCATTTCCAATCATTCAAATAATCATTTGTTTTGTGTGCTCGTACCGCTCATGGAGCAACGGGGCAATCAATATCTTCCATGCTAAGCAGGTTATTATCACGATGGGTGTTTATTCACTTGTATTGCACAAGAGAGGATCATAATTGGAATGCCCAGTCTTGTCATAAAAAATAAAGAAAAATATAATAATAACACTACAAGAAACTTGCTTATCTGTGACAGATACAAACCGTCACAGCAGAGCAGAAAACCGTCAGGCCTTAGCACCGGCGTTGGATACGAGATCTGTCATGTATCGCGTGTCATAATTTGTCAACAACACACGCCGTGACAGAAATGCCTATCCATCACAGATTTATGACGGTGTCAGACCGTCACTGATCCGGCCCCCGGCCCCGCTCGGCCCCCCTCGCCTGGGTTTCGGTGACGGACAAATCCGTCATGGATCTGGATGCCCTGATGTATTGCGTGGCACCCACGTGGATCTGATGTGCCATCATCTGGGCCTCTAGCCTTTGGGCCTATATAATTTTGGCCCAGATAATTTGTCAAGCCAAGCCGAATAGCCGGAAAAAAAGTTAAGGCATACACGACTGTTTAGCCCATTAATTTTTTTTCCAGACCCATATTTTTTAAACTTCTATCTGATAGCCTAATTTTGCTAGTCCATTATGCTGTTTGTCATCCCATTTATACTCCAGCCCATTAGTGCTCAATAACCAATTTTGCTCCATCACAATGAAGAATTTCTCTTTCAGTACAACAACAACGTCAAATAGGTAGAAAAGATGCACATCATCACACAACACAAATTAAACTCTAGCATCACAATAAGATAAGTACTGATCCATCATTACACATCCAACACAAACAAACGTTCATGTCCAAATCCACTAACCATCAAACATAACACAACTTCCACCTACCAGCAAAATAGTTTGCATCCAGCAACATCATAAGCACTTTCCACTATAAACTAACATTTAGCAAAAGGCAGGTTCCAGCACATTCAAAGCTTCCTGGAGAATTTTTCTTGGACAAACAACTTACTCTTGAGCTCACCCTGGACTAATATGATTTAGTAAGAAGTCTAATTTAGCTTCCAACTGCACTTGCTTTTTCCTGTTCTCCTCTTCTTGCTTGGTCCTTGCTTCTTCTTGCCGGATCCTTGCTTCTTCTGATTCCTTTAACTGATTGGTCAAGGTTTCAACACGGGCCTGAAGCTCGGTTGTCCCCCTCTTCTGTGCTTCCTGTTCTGCCTCACAATCGCTATGACTGGATCTCTCATGCACGTGTTGGACCCTCACATGCTTAAGAAACATCGGCTTCTTAGTGTGCTTAGTAAGAACTTCAGCCACATCCTTGGTTGCAGAGTTGGATTGTTGGCCATCTTCTGTAGGCTGAGAAGCACTCTTTTCCATTTCAACCTAGCCATGCAAGCAAACAAACACGGCGAGCAAGACAGGAGACAAATAGGTTATTTGCATATAGGTATGCCACATTTCCATGTACGGATGTAGACATGTAGTTATACTCTAGTCACTACATGTATGCTGCAAGTACTGTAGGCCAAGGACACCAAGTATTTTAGTACAAGGTTAGAAAATAGAAAGTACTTTACACAAGGACAGAATGTGGCAAGTATTATAGCACAAGGATAGAAATGTACAGATGTAGACATGTAGTTATACTCAAGTCACTACATGTATGCTGCAAGTACTGTAGGCCAAGGACATCAAGTATTTTAGCACAAGGACAGAAAATAGCAAGTACTTTACACAATGACAGAATGTGGCAAGCATTATAGCACAAGGACAAAACACAACTAGTATTCTAGCACAAGGACAGAAAATAACATGCATTTTTTGCAATTATTTATTATCCTACTACTGGATCTATGGCAAAAGGTTAAAATTTTGATGGTTGGTGATCTTTGAAAGCTGACTTACAATTGCAGCTTGCACAACATCAGTGTAGCCTTTCTTTTTGCTGCAGTAGTGGCACTCCTTGAATAAATCCAGTGTAGTAGGTTCTTTCTCCTTGTATTTGTCTCCCTGAAAACAACAGATATGCATCAAGCTAACATTTGTGAAGAAACAACATGTACAGTACCAATATTGAACTCTACTTTATTCATTTATTCAGTATGATATACCATTAAGGGGAAAAAGCATGTATGGGTTGTACGCAAGGGAGCATCATATACATTTATATTCATTACTGCTAGCAAACTAAGAAAATATTGTACGTAATGTACCTAACAATAGCAGGAGCAACAGAGGTCAGATATAGTTCGAGCCCAAAACACTAAACCTTAACATGCTAGCATCAAAAATTTAATATAGAGAAGAACAATAGCTGCAATCATAAGTTTTACATGAACTTATGGTCAATAACATTTGTCAATACCATGCAAAACAATCTCATGAAAAAAGTTGCCAGTTACTTTCACATAAAAAGTTTGCACATCCAGGCACATGTTTAACTTACCAGGTTATCACAGTGCACAGGGTAGCTGCGCGAACCAGTAGTTTGGTGAAACTTGACTTGAGCACGATTATTTTTGTTAATTCCACATATCTCCTGCATGGATCAGTGATTTGGTTAGCTAAATGCATTTATTCAGGAGTTATTACCGAAACAAATAAAACATTCAAGAAGGATTCATCTTATATACACGCCCCGACATTTCATAGGTTGATGTTCACACAATATCATTATACCTTTAATTGATTAATCTTTTGACAGACAACCTCATGCTAAAATAAGAGCCATATTGTACAGAAGGTTATTTTCAAGTACTTCCAGATCAGGAGCTCTATGGCAGTGTATTACACCAGAGTAGACATTTTGATCATATGTTGAGTTGTCATAATCAACAGATGGATGACAAAGCTAATTGACAAGCACGCAAAGAAGTAAATAAGTCATTATTTTTTTGCTTTACATATATATTAACTTATATTATTTCCTAAATGGAAGCCTGTTACCTTGCAGAACCTCTGACTCATGAGTAATGAGTTAGAACCATCCAATTTTGATGCTACTAGCTAATACAGGATATAGTGGAGTGTTGTGTTCGGTACTTAAGTACAAGAAACAATAATAAGTTGCTGATATACATGCTTATTGTTTCTATTTTTTCCTTCTTTGAATCTGGCAAGAAAGGGTGGTTGGCAGCACCAGGATATTATTTGTCTCCAAGAAGAAATGTACCTTTTTTTGGATCCTTCCAGCTTTCCACAAGCTCATTCCATTGTTCATCAGTCATCGAGTGGACTGGAGAAGTTTTCATCCCAAATTGAGTGGGAAAGGATAAAAATACTTCTGCTTGAGCCTGTATCATTGTTTCATATATATCACTATCCAGAAATCCTCTCATGCCAACAGGTAAGATTCTTTGCAAAAGAATGTGACAATCATGTGCTTTAGGCCTTGGACCTTGGTTCCATCGGCACTTGTACATTTGGATATGTTGGAAGCAAACACATCTGGAAACTTTAACTCTCATAAAAATTGACAAAATGCAACCACTTGTTCTTTAGACAAGGTATACCGGGCCCGAGGCATCTCATATGAGTTTCCATCCTTCCTCAAATGCAACTCTTCTTTAATATTCAAATCTTGGAGATCAAGCCTAGCATTAAGTGTGTCCTTCGTCTTCCCCTCCATGTTGAGAATTGTCCCAATGAGGTTTTCACAGATGTTTTTCTCGATATGCATGACATCAATATTATGTCTCAGCTTCAATTTATCCCAATAATCTAAATCCTACAAAAAAACCTCCGACTCCAAATTGGCACATGAGCCTTATTGCTGCCCAAGTCAGAATGCTTTCTTTTCCTGCTTTCTTCTTGTCGCCCAGGTCTAACATTCTCCAATTTTGCTTGTAGATTTTCCTTTGAGAATTTACCTGGATCATCATTGCGTCCATGAAGACCAACAAATTCATTGTTTCTTTGCAAACGATGTCCCTTTGGAAGGAAACGATAATGCCCAATATACCCAATTTTGTGCCTTAGGCCGTAGGAAAGAGGGTGTTTGTCACAATGAATACATGCAGCATAGCCTCTTGTGGTACGCCTTGAAAGAGTGCTTAGAGCTGGGTAATCGTGAATGCACCATAGAACTGCAGCATGAAGATCAAACATTTTTCCTTCACAAGCATCATATGTACGCACACCCTTCCAAAGCTCAAGTAAATCTTCTACAAGTGGCTGTAGGAAGGCATCAAAGTGCTTGCCAGGTGATTTAGGACCTGGAATTAATAGATCCATCGTGAAATTTGACTGATCCATGCATGCCCAAGGTGAAAGGTTGTATGTCACAACAAATACAGGCCAGATACTATAAGTTGTGTTAAATTTTCCGAAAGGATCGAACCCATTAGTGGCAATGCCAAGCCTCATGTTTCTGGCATCTTCTACAAATTTTGGATATTTTTTATCAAAATCTTGCCACGCATCACCGTCAGCTGGATGGCTCATTTCCTTCTCACTGGGTTGCCTCTTTAGCTTGTGCCACTCTGCTTCTTCTGATGCTTTTTTTGGAAAGAAACATCCTCTTCAGCCTAGGCACTAATGGAAAATGCCTCAAAACTTTTTGTAGTATCTTCTTTCTAGCAGGGTCTTTCCACCTTGACATGCCACAAATTGGGCAGTTGTCATGCTTGGCATATTCCTTTAGAATATTCTTTATTTTGTCATAAGATTTTGGGAGTGTATTGGGTTGAGGGAATGCTTCGGCCAGTAGCTTAAAAATGCCAGTAAATGCACTATTTTTGATCTTATGTCATGACTTCAAATGAAGAAGCTTCACCACAAATGAGAACCTTGAAAACTTGGTACAACCATGATAAAGGTGCCGCTTTGCCTCTTTCCTCACGTTCTTCAAAAAGGACTCAATCTCAGAAGGATTTGCATCATTGTTACCATCTTCATTTCTAGTTTCCTTCTGATCTTGTTCTACTACTGTGCGTAGGTCGCCAAACATCTCTTCAAATCGGTCAGCACCATTGTTACCATCCTCTGAGTCATGCACATCAACAAGACGTTCAATAACATCTGCATTGAAGTCTTCTCCATGATATATCCAGTGAGTATATGTACTTTCCATGCCATGCGTCAATATGTTCTTGTTCACAACAGCTTGATGCCAGTATTTGCGATTAAGGAATTTTCAACATGGGCATAGTATTTCTTCATCCTCGCTGAATTTTGCTTGAATTAAGTTCATAAACTATTTGACACCATTGGCTTACTCTCCAGAGAACAGTGTGCCACGAATCCAAGATCTATCCATCTACATTATAGAAAAAAGACCAACTTAATCAAAGGTAAATAATCAATGAGGAAACATATTTACTAGCAGTTCCCAGGAAACATGCTCTACAAAACATCAATTCATAGTAAGATACATGACCTACAAAAACAACTTGCACAGAGGAGGAAAAACAAGTTCTCTTACTATTACATAATGTACAAAATCACAACACAAACGTATAGCAAAATTGACACGTTTATGAGTCTAGTACCAGGTGCATCACTTGCGTAAAGTTATATAAAAGCGCATACTCCAGTAGACAACAGCTCGGAAGAACATGGACTAATGCAAAAATGTCAAGCCACTATGGAGGGAGATGCAATTAGAGCAAAATAAGAATTCAACTTCTGGATGAGCAGGGGCCGAAGGAGCTAGTTACCAAAATTCTAGCACTACCAGACAAAAAGAAAATTAAGTGCATCACGATGCTTTTGTTGTGGTGGGACACAAGAAATAGAAGGAACGCAGGCGAGCCGTTGAGAAATACCACAACTGTAATCAAGCGAGTCAAGAGTGTTGTATAGGATATTATGTTGGTTGAGGAAAAGAAGGATACTACTACGCTGCAACAAGACAAATGGATTCCTCTAGGATATGATGCACTAAAGGTTAGTATTGATTTGGCAATAAATGGGATTCTCTTCAAGGAGATTAAATATTTTGCTTGTTTAAAATTTAATTTATTTCACATTTCATATTGCCTGAGGGTATGTTATAAAGTCGCAGATGCTCTTGCGATGTATGGTGCAGTGTCAGGTCTCTCATCCCCAGCCATATGGCCAGATGGTGCCCCTGAATTTGTGCATGAATTGGTAGCCAGCGATGTTGCTGAGCTTTTTGGTTAATGGAATGAATATGGTTAGAAAAAGGAACAAACTATAGGTGTATTTCTGAAGCATACTCCAGTAGGTGTATTTCTAAAACTTCACAATCTCTCCGTCTTACATGCAGATACTACTAACTGACTGGTAGTATTATTATAAGCTACAACACAATCGCTCCATGTTATGAATTGGCTAGTTCAAACCAATAAACTTTAGTATGAATTGGCTAGTCTATACTAACATACAATATTGGTGATCTGTGAGAAACTGAGAACATGGTGACTACAAAGTACTTTTCCTATTCTACAGTCTATCAACACCACTGGAATCAACAAGAGGAATTTGTTTTTGGACGACACCACTCAAATTTGCAGTACCCAAAAAGACATTCGGCACAATAAATCAACTAGTACAATGGAGTAACAATACCAAGGAGAAAACCATCTTATTTCTCTTTGTACGCTCAAGCATTCAGAAACAAATCAAATTCAGATTTTAATATGAGGTGTACCTAACTGGGCCAATGTTGAGGCGGGGGAACGAGGAGTGAGTGTTGCAGAAACGGCGACCGGTGGCTAACTCCTACGCACGAGACAATGGTGGGCGGCGGTTGGCGATTGGCTCATCAGCGCTGGCGGTGACTTGGACAGGATCTGGAAGATGGCGCCCACACTCCCAACTCGCCAGATCTAAGGACCCTCGCCCAGCCAGTCGGTGGCAACACTGGCGGCACCGACGGTCGAGGGGGCATTCGGCGGCGGCGCTGGCAGCACCTACGACCGAGGGGATTGAGCGGTAGTTTTCTTTTCGTTCTTCTGGTCTCAGGCTAATTGAGGAATATACACGAACTACTTTTTTAATCATGTTGTATTATCCAATTGACATGTGGGCGAAACAAGGCGATGCACACCACATCAGTGTAAGTGGTAATCCATGACGGTCTGACTTATATATATATACATATAATAAAACTAAGCCCGATCAGGCCCAATTGTTCAATCCCTGACGATTTGTGTGATAGTTTATGTCAGGCCATCATTGAGGGGATACCCAATGCAGGATCATCCATGGCTCATGGATCGGTGACAGTCTCAGTGATGGCAAATTGAAGACCGTCATAGACTGCGATGGATTCGAGGACCGCCACCCGTGAACTATCACAGATAAGCAGGTTTCTTGTAGTGTAAAAACTCCCTCTAGAATGTTGATTGTTTGGAGGGCACCTGTGGATATGGCTAGTCATGGCTTGTGTTTGTATGGTTGTGTGGGGGTAAACTTTTCATTTCCACATGGGAACCGCCGATAATGTGTTTAGCATGGAAGATATTGTAATCATTTGTCGTGATGTTGATAGGAAAAGCACACCACTCAAAATGTATTCATCTCTATTTTAAGCTTTGATCTCTAGCACCGTTGCAAATCTATGCTTCCCTCTGTGAAGGGCCTATCTATTTATGTTATTTACTTTCCTTGTTGGGTCATCACCTTCTTATTTAAAGCACCAATATGGAGAGTGCTATTGTCATTCATAGTTTAACATGCATTGAGTCTAGTTAATGTTGGACATAAGCATGACTGGACCTCTTCTACCATGACTTAAAATGTTTAGTCCCTGATTCAACTTCAGAGGTGGTCTACATTTATATTTTGCAGTCTTAGAAAGGGCTAGTGAGATACCATTTTATCATATTGCATCATGATTGTTTTGACAAATTGTTGGCATCTGAGATATCTTATTATTGCTCGCTAGTTGAATATGTTATTGGCATGAGTAAATATGAGACCCAAGTGTTATCATTCATATGGTTAGTTCATAATATTTGCTAAAAACTTGAATACTAGTTAAGCATATATACAATAATAGAACAAAAGAGTTTGTAAAGATTTTCTTTATCATTTTCAGTTTATCAACTGAATTTCTTGAGGATAAGCAACAAGTTAAGCTTGGGGGAGTTGATACGTCTCCATTGTATCTACTTTTCTAAACACTTTTGCTCATGTTTTGGACTCTAATTTGCATGATTTGAATGGAACTAACTTGGACTTATGCAGTTTTTGGCAAAACTACCATGCACTCGTGCAGAGAACTGTTATACAAATGGTTTTTAACCCCTTTTCTTGATGGCGTTTGGAACCGTTGCCAAGTGAGTGTGGGTGATAGGGGGGTCCTTCCCACACGACCCAGAAAGCGTCGGGGATAGGCCCTCCCGGCACACCAGCTGGGGCAAAATGAGCTCGTGTGCGATCTGGCGAGGCATCGAAACCCAATTGTTTCGTTCATATGTACATCCCACACGGCGAATCCCAGAAAAACATTTCCATTCATATGTATATGACACACAGTTTTTTTGTGTGGAAACGGTGCAAGGTGGCCTAACGCAAACAGTTCTCTGCCGGATGTCATGTGTGATTGTTAGTTGATCGAACACACGTACTTTCTAGAAACCGTGTGGGTCGTTTGCGTTCATCGCCCACGGTGTTGTCTGAGTAACCGTCTGCAACAGAAAACCACAATCAGAAGGGTAATATCCTATTATTGATAATCCACGTACTAATCAAATTGATATTTCTTATAAAACACACCAAATATTTCATGTCCGTATAACGGCAACTAGGATTTCATAATCGAATTACATCAGATAGCTTCGGCACTCAGTTATGTCATTACACAACAACACCAAGTTTCACATGCAACATCGAAAACCTTTGGAAAGAAGCATCATGCACGGTAAATAGACAAATGAATCTCATCTGGGAAACTGCAAAAGCAGAAGGCAAATATTGAGCCTTCAGTAATGTTGAATGTCCTTGCAACTTTAGGCCACTGGCTATGGATAATTGCCCGCCCAACCTTCGTCCTCTTCAGGAAGACTACAATATTGTACTGTGGGTGTTGAATGAATACCTTCCTCACCTTTTCACCATGCAGGTGGTTTGAGAGGTAATCGTCGGTGAACTGCTTTGAAAAGTACTAAAAATGAAGATATACATAAATCGTTGTTATAAATTTTGAAATGGCGCAAGGGGTAAAAACAAGGTAAAAGAATTAGTGCCATCCTATAGTTGACTGATGTATTCTTCATTGTGCAAACAAAGATCTTGTTGTTACTCGTGGCAAGTTTCTTCATCCCAACAATCTTTCTGAGTTTCTTGACTTGACTGATATTCATGGACATCTCATTTGCCCATAAGCAAAATGGGTCGAACAGTGGGTCTAAGCCTCTAACAGCAGGACCTACATGTGCAAGACCATTGTAAGAAACCTAAATGTTAGAATGATTCCTGCAACTGCACAATAATGTGCTATCAGCAAAATGACCATGCATGAGAAAACCTCGATGGTAAACCGCAGTGTCTTCCATTGTTTCCTTGCAACACACATAAGGAAGATCTTGATCAGGTTAACTAAGAGTTGCCATACTACCAGTATAATATGTATTGAGTACAGCCAAATTCGATTTATTTCACATGCATAACAATACAAAATTGTACCCACAGCAAATGAAAATCAAATTGCAGAATTGAACCCAACAGTTAAATGGATAGCAGACCAAATGAACCAAAACAGTTAACTGAGCATGAGATTGCAGAATAAAAACATGTACTAGAAGATAAGACAGTTAACAAAACAAAGAATGCTTGAGAACAGTACTACAAAATGTAGCAATTGTTGGACCAAACTGTTAACTGAACATTACATTTCAGAGGACCAAACTGTTAAGTGAACATCCGATTGCATATTAACATTATGGAGGACAAATCACTAGAAGGTATTGGTAGTGGCCTCGAGAAAACAACATGAACTGTATTTTGAAGTAGACAACCGCATGGCGGTGTCGATGGTGGCCTTGAAGACGAGGTCCTCCTCCAAGATCTGGCGGTCGTCACGCATGGCAGCCATAGCGACCTCATGCGCACGTGCGGCCGCGATTTGCTTCTCCGCTGCCAGATGCTACAGAGCTCCATGTTATATTGCGTGCAAAATGGCTATGGGCGGCGGTTAATTGGAGGAGGGGCAGTGATTTCGGTGGATGGTTTCCCACCATCGGTCAGGGCATGTGGGACGGGGAAGGAGGAGGATGGTGTGGGTTTGGTGTGGATTACCTGACCATATCGACAAGGCCGCGCAGCAAGAAGCGGGGTCGGCGGTCAGGAGGTCGCGCAGCAAGAAGAAGGGGCGCCGGCGAGGAGGCGACGCTACAAGAAGAAGGGTCGCCGGCGAGGAGGCGGCGCTGCAAAAAGAAGGGTAGCCGGCGAGGAGGCGCACTTCAAGAAGAAGGGTCACTAGCGAGGAGGCTAAGCTGCCAGTAAGCAGTAGTGAAGGTTTGAACTTGGAAAGCAAGGAGGAACAGTGGAAATGTGGCTTTTCATGGGAGGGAGGGATGGGGAGATAGATATATCTGCGGTGGCACAAAATTTTTGCTCCGTGCTGCGAGAAACTGGCGCGCAAGTGTGGTTCAAGCGGGGGCGGTGGACTGTAGACGACGAAGCTTCCCGCATAACCAAGACAAGACGGTGCGCCAAGATATTTTGTATCGCATCTGACACGATTTTTTCTAGTAAACTATTTTGTGGTATACCTGATTTTTTCATTATGTTTTGAATGACAAAATGGTGTTACGGAGGGAAAGGATGGTATTTGAATTTCTAGAACATTTATGTACAGTCAACATGCAACTACATGAGTGTCGTGTTTAAATTTGTAATTATTTCGGGTTCGTCTGGAATTTTTATGCATTAATTGAGTTTCTAGGCATTTAATGTGCATAATTCAAATTTGAACTACAAGCACATGCTCCAGTGCACCAAAGTTTGTTGAAAAATCACATGTGTGTCTTTGGGTAAATTTATAGGTCCCATGCCAGAAATGGGAATGAAATTCAAACATCTGGGCGTCGTGGCTCGACCGAGAAAATTGGTTTTAAAATTCTTGGAAATTCAAAACTCGCCTGAAAATCATAAAACTTGTCATGATGTCATGACATGGCACCAACATGATGTGGTAAATTTTTTGCCCGAATTGGGAAAAGCTTTGGTACAAACTTCTTGCAAACCAGAGCTTCTCTCAAGGAGGCTCGTGGTTCCGAGAGGAAACATGTTACCTCTGTGTGTGAAACGACATACGTACACTACCTTCTCCCGCCTTAATTTTTTTACACAGGCAGATTAGACCAAATAGAAGTACTATGCTAAATTTTGGAATTATTTTGGGTTCTTTTGGCTTTTTTATACATTAAATAATTTTCTGGGCATTTAATGTGCATAATTAAAATTTGAACTAGAAGAACATGCTCCCGCTCACCAAAGTTAGTTGAAAAATCACATGTGTGTCCTTGGGTGAATTTCTAGGTCCCAAACAAGAAATGGGAGTGAAATTTGAACATGTGGGCGTCGTGGCTTGGCCGGAAAAATTGAGAAACTTAATTTTTTTAATCCCTGTAAATCCAAAACACACTTGAAAATCATGAAGGCATGGTGTCATGACATGGCACCAACATGTTGTGGTAATTTTTTTGGCCGAATTGGGACGAGCTTTGGTCTAAGCTTCTTGCAAACCGGAGCTTCTCTCAAGAAGGCTCGTGGTTCCGAGAGGGAACGTGTCACCTCCGTGTGTGAAATGACATAAACTGCGTTCTCCCGCCTTATTTTTTTTACATAGGTAGATTAGACCAAATAGAAGTATCATGCTAAAATTTGGAATTATTCCGGGTTCGTTTGGCCCTTTTTATACATTAATTGAATTTCTAGGCATTTAATGTGCATAATTCAAATTTGAACTACAAGCACATGCTCCAATGCACCAAAGTTGGTTGAAAAATCACATGTGTGTCCTTGGGTGAATTTCTAGGTCCCATGCAAGAAGTGGGAATGGAATTCAAACATCTCGGCATCGTGCCTCGGCTGGAAATATGGAGAAACTTGGTTTTTTAATTCATGTAAATCCAAAACACGCCTGGAAATCATGAAGGCATGGTGTCATGACATGGTACCAACATGTTGTGGTAAATTTTTTGGCCGAATTGGGCAAAGCTTTGGTATAAGCTTCTTGCAAACCGGAGCTTCTCTCAAGAAGGCTCATGGTTCCGAGAGGGAAGGTGTCACCTCCGTGTGCGAAATGACATACACTGTCTTCTCCTGCCTTGATTTTATTACACACGTAGCTTAGACCAAATAGGAGTTTCATGCTTAAATTTGGAATTATTCCGGGTTTGTTTGGAATTTTTATGCATTAATTGAGTTTCTAGGCATTTAAAGTGCATAATTCAAATTTGAACTACAAGCACATGCTCCAGTGCACCAAAGTTTGTTGAAAAATCACATGTGTGTCTTTGGGTAAATTTATAGGTCCCATACAAGAAATGGGAATGAAATTCAAACATATTGGCATCGTGGCTCGGCCGAGAAAATTGAGAAACTTGGTTTTTAAATTCCTGGAAATTCAAAACTCGCCTGAAAATCATGAAACTCGGCATGGTGTCACGACATGGCACCAACATGTTGTGGTAAATTTTTTGCCCGAATTGGGACAAGCTTTGGTACAAGCTTCTTGCAAACCAGAGCTTCTCTCAAGAAGGCTCGTGGTTTGGAGAGGAAACGTGTCACCTTTGTGTGCGAAACGACATACATACACTGCCTTGTCCCGCCTTAATTTTTTTACACAGGCAGATTAGACCAAATAGAAGTATCGTGCTAAATTGTGGAATTATTTTGGGTTCGTTTGGCCTTTTATACATTAAAAGAATTTCTGGGCATTTATTGTGCATAATTAAAATTTGAACTACAAGAACATGCTCCTGTGCAACAAAGTTAGTTGAAAAATCACATGTGTGTCCTTGGGTGAATTTCTAGGTCCCAGACAAGAAATGGGAGTGAAATTCAAACATCTGGGCGTCGTGGCTTGGCCAGAAAGATTGAGAAACTTTGTTTTTTAATTCCTGTAAATCCAAAACACGCCTGAAAATCATGAAATTTGGCATGGTGTCATGACATGGCACCAACATGTTGTGGTAATTTTTTTGGCCAAATTGGGACGAGCTTCGGTATAAGCTTTTTGCAAACCGGAGCTTCTCTCAAGAAGGCTCGTGGTTCTAAGAGGGAACGTGTCACCTCCGTGTGCGAAATGACATACACTGCCTTCTCCTGCCTTAATTTTTTTACACAGGTAGATTAGACCAAATAGAAGTATCGTGCTAAAATTTGGAATTATTCCGGGTTCGTTTGGCCCTTTTTATACATTAACTGAATTTCTGGGCATTTAATGTGCATAATTCAAATTTGAACTACAAGCACATGCTCCAGTGCACCAAAGTTGGTTGAAAAATCACATGTGTGTCCTTGGTGAATTTCTAGGTCCCATGCAAGAAATGGGAATGGAATTCAAACATCTGGGCATCGTGCCTCGGCTGGAAATATGGAGAAACTTGGTTTTTTAATTCATGCGCATGGAACCAACATGCTGTCATATTTTTTATGTCCGATTTGCGAAGGGGCACACATTAACAATCAACAAAGTCATTTTGGAACAAGTGTGGTCACGTTACAAATTGGAAACACAACTATTATTGAAACTATGGGCGGTCTCATTAATAATTACATGCCGCCACGCGTCCCCTTTTTTATTGGCTAGGAGGTATTGTGCGGGGTAGCTATTTGAGTATGGGAGGCGTGCGATCAGACCCATGCGCATGCTCAATGGGAGGAGAGCCCTTTGAACTCTATCCGCCGCGCACCTCCCTCCCAATGTCTCCATTAATGGCGCCCAAGCCCCTATTTCATGGTGTTGCTATGTCTCACTGGACTGAGATTTAAGAGAGAGAAAAGGAAATCTGAAAAGAAAGTTTTGCACGGATCTTGATGTAAGATCCGACGGACCTATATAGCATCGACTGCAACTTATAGCAAGACTGATGAATATAAGGACGATGACAGTGGATAATAATTGTCTTACATAATTAGGAACATAGTTAAAACGCCATATGCGGCAACGCCTGAAATACACAAGGGCAAAAGAAAAAGGAAGACAATGATCTAGCTCGCTGATCTCTACTTTCTTGATGTGTTGCTGTAGGCTGCGGGAACTAGTCTCCGTGACGAGCGGTGATGAGCTCTTTCTTGTCCTCAAGATGCTACTTGAGGGCATCCACGGATTCCTCCACCAGCCTATTGCGCTTGATGCGCAGCATGGCATTCTCGTCCATAAGTTTCTCGACGATGACGCCGATCGTTTTCAACAAGGTAGTGGTCTCCTCCTGCTGCTCCGCACTTCTGACAATCTTCGCCCTCAGCAGGTCGCGCTCGGCCCGGAGCTTCGCATTGCTCTCCCTTAGTTGCCGGATGACGCCAGTAGCCTGTTCAAACAAGGATTTCATGTCATCCTACATCCTCGCCCAGCTAGAGATCTGATCCATCTGGCTATGGAAGATCGCATGCATGCCCCTGTAAGAGTCCTCGCCTACCCGCGAGACATTTTCCCAGGCCGTCGTGGTGCGGGCCGACATCTCTGTTGCACTCGCGGTGCGGCGGGACATCTCTGCTGCTTCCGTGGTGTGGCCGGACCAGTCTGCTACATTGACGGGGCAGTGGGACCTCCGTGCTGCTTTGGCAAGGCTCCGGGACCTCTGTGTTGCTATGGTCGCGCGGCGAGACTTGTCGGCTACTTTCGCGGCGAGGAGGGCATCTCTCGTGCTTCTGCTTCCATGCTCACCTCTCCCTGGTGACAATCTCTCGACCCAGAACTCACACTGGCCATGACAGACGCAAGGGAATGATGATGAATAACTTGTTCGATTTTGTGGATGAGGAGTTGAGGAGGAATGTGCAGTCATCTTCGAGTAGTAGTATTTATAACTGAGTACTAATACGCTCCTAAGTGGGAAACCGTTTAGGTTTTGATCGGTGTTAACAGGTTTGCAATTAAATATAGCATGGTAGTTATTTGGAATGTGACGGGATGCAGGCTCAAAATTTATTGATGGTTCTATAATTTCTAAGTGCGGCACTATTCCCGGACGGCATAATGTGGGCACGCTTTCTCGGCTGCGTACGTGGCGTTTGCACCATAGGTGTAATGCCCCGAGTCCGATGCGCCAGGTGTCTTCCAGTTATTCATTGTTGTTGCCTTGTCTTTTGCTTGCGTCATCATGTGCATTACATCATCATGTTTTCAAAACTTGCATCTGTCCAGGTCTCCCCGTTCCTTCCGTTGTCCGTTTTGAGCCCAGACACACTTGCACACGCCCGCGGCATGTCCAAAATATCATTTTATAAGTGGCCGGAAAATGTTCTCGAATGGGTTCAAAGTTGGCGTGCGGTCTTATTTTAGTGTAGGTAGACCGCCTGTCAAATTTCATCGCGTTCGGAGTCCGTTTGATTCCCCAACGTATAACTATAGCTGCACCGCTGCCGGTCTAACGTCGGACGTTTTCGGTCTCCGAAAACTGTTGTCGGGCCCTCTCTCTCTCTTCTCTCCTCTCAGCCTCGTCACAGCCCACCTAGTCCATCCACCTACCCCTCTTTGCGTCCGGAGCCATCCGATGCGATCGCACGGTCCGAGAACCCCTCTTTGCATAGTGCACCGACCCCTCACGTGCGCGTCCGAAACTTCCCCAGACCCGACCCGGGCAGTCATCACCGTTGGGTCCAGATCATCCCCAAACATCCCTAAAACATCTGTGATTCTTTGTTTGGTCTCCCAAAGCATTTTATTCTCAACCGTCCGATTACGATCGGAGGGATGATATAGTCTTACCCTAGCCCACCTACTATATATAGCCAATGCATTTCTAGACCAAACCCTATTTTCTAGGGATCCTCCCCTGTCCACTCATCGCCGCTGCCGCTCACCAAATCCCCTCGGGATCCATCCATCCCCAATCATCACTCGCCACCTATCGCCACCAGGATCCCGTCGCCCTCTCCTTCACTTTCTTCTCCCTGCCTCATTTTTTTCCCTTCTGCTTTCTCCTCCCGTTTGCCTCTCTCTCAAGATCTCCCGCTCTCTCCCTGCTTGCTCTCGCAAGACGCTGCGCCAGCACCAGGGAACTGGAAGTCCGTCGCCGGTCAGGTTCCTCGCCGTCATCTGCGACATCCGCCCCGGATCAGCTGGCGTCGCCGCGATTGCCGTCAAGTCCGCCGCCAACAAGCCCTGCCTCCGCCGCCTCGCCGAGTTTCGCTGCGTGCTGCCTCCCCCGCGTCTCGTTCGTCCTAGAGCTCTCCTGCTTCACCAAGTCGTTCGCCGGCCTCCTCCTGCTTCTGCGTGCGAGCACGCGAGGAAGATGACCCCAGCGCCAAGTCCCTCTCGGTCCCTGCCTCGTTGACCTGCTCCCGTTCGCCGCCGCCTCGCTCGCGCCTGGATCCGGAACCCGCATGTCAAGTCTGACGCCCTGGAGACCCGCGACCCATCGGACCCCTTCCTCTGCATTTCAGTGCCGACGCCTGCATCCCGCTCGTCCTCGAGCAATGACCGCGACCGCTCCACCTCCTCGCTCGATCCAGCGGCATCGCCACGAGCCAGCCGCTCTGCTCATGGGCCGCGCAAGCCACTGGCCCATTGGCGTCTTCCAGCGCTAGCAAGGCCCAGCGCGCCTCTTCGCATCGTCGGCCAAGGCACAGCCCTTGTCCAGCCTCCCCACCGAGTAGTGCCAAGGCCCATGGTGAGCCTCCAGCGCCCCTGCACCTATTGGGTCAGGCTGCAGATTTGGCCCAGTGTTTTTTTTCATGGCCTGCGATTTTGTCTAATTATCGAGAGACTGCGTGTTTTACAGAAAAGACCCTAGTCTTCATGCATTTAATAACTCACCAACAGTGCATCTCATGCAAAAACTTTATATATGAAAAATGACTAGAATTTCATCTAGTTTCATAATATGCCACTTTCATCCATGTTTGAAATGCTTAAAATGATGTTTGCTTTAATTTGCTTTAATAACATGCTAAAATGATTAAATTCATAACTAAATAACCGTAACTCGGTTTTCAATAATATTTATATGTAAATGGGGTAGAAAATGCCTAGTTTAACATGGTGCACTCATCTTGCATGTTTAATAACTCTAAAATATGCTTTAGGGCAGAACAGTACCAAACCTAAAATATGCATATGGGGATTTACCGGAATTGTTGTTCATTGTTTCTGGCCTCATTTAAACCTGCCTAGATAGGTAGTTTTGTTGTGCTTCACCCCTTGCCATGCTAACCAACATTTAATTTTGTTGAGTACTTAAACAAGAGAGAACTAAATAATTGATGTGGTGTTTCTTCAATATGCAACTCGTTGCATATTGAGCTCCACTTAACTTGTAGTGTTGTTTGTGCACTTTGCCATGCCATGCATATTTAAACCGGACATGCATCATACTTGGTTGTGCATCATGCCATGTTTATGTGATGGTTGTTTACTATGTTGTTTGCTTCTTTTTGCTGTTTCTTCTTCGGGTTAGTTCCGATAATGTCGCGTTTGTGAGGATCCGTTCGACTACGTCCATTTGTCTTCTTCATGGACTCGTTCTTCTTCCTTGCGGATCTCAGGCAAGATGGCCATACCCTCGAAATCACTTCTATCTTTGCTTGCTAGTTGTTTGCTCTATTGCTATGCCGCGATACCTACCACATGCTTTATCATGCCTCCCATATTGCCATGCCAAGCCTCTAACCCACCTTTCCTAGCAAACCGTTGTTTGGCTATGTTACCGCTTTGCTCAGCCCCTCTTATAGCGTTGCTAGATGCAGGTGAAGATGGAGTTTGTTCCTTGTTGGAACATGATTGTTGTTGGGATATCATTATTATATATTGTTTACTTTAATGCACCTATATACTTGGTAAAGGGTGGAAGGCTCGGCCTTATGCCTGGTGTTTTGTTCCACTCTTTCCGCCCTAGTTTCCGTCATACCGGTGTTATGTTCCTTGATTTTGCGTTCCTTACGCGGTTGGGTGTTATGGGAACCCCTTGACAGTTCGCTTTGAATAAAACTCCTCCAGCAAGGCCAAACCTTGGTTTTACCATTTGCCTACCTACCACCATATATATACCTTCCCTTGGGTTCTGCAGACTCAAGGGTCATCTTATTTTTAAACCCCCCCGGGCCAGTGCTCCTCTGAGTGTTGGTCCGGAACGGGCAGCCTGCGGGGCCACCTCGGGGCAACTCGAGGGTTGGTTTTACTCATAGCTTGACCTATCCGGTGTGCCCTGAGAACAAGATACATGCAACTCCTATCGGGATTTGTCGCACATCGGGCGGCTTTGCTGGTCTTGTTTTACCATTGTCGAAATGTCTTGTAACCGGGATTCTGAGACTGATCGGGTCTTCCCGCTAGAAGGAATATCCTTCTTTGACCATGAGAACTTGTGATGGGCTAAGTTGGGACACCCCTGCAGGGTTTTGAACTTTTGAAAGTCGTGCCCGCGGTTATGGGCAGATGGGAATTTGTTAATGTCCGGTTGTAGAAAAGTTGACACTTAACTTAATTAAAATGCATCAACCGCGTGTGTAGCTATGATGGTCTCTTCTCGGTGGAGTCCGGGAAGTAAACACGGTTCTTGTGTTTTGCTTGAACATAAGTAGTTTCAGGATCACTTCCTGATCACTTCTAGTTCACGACCGTTGCTTTGCTTCTCTTCTCGCTCCCATTTGCGTATGTTAGCCACCATACATGCTAGTGCTTGCAGCAGCTCCACCTCACTACCTTTTTCCTACCCATAAGCTTAAATAATCTTGATCTCGCAGCTGTGAGATTGCTGAGTCGTCGTGGCTCATAGAGTACTTCAAACAGTTCAGGTGCCGATGATAACCGTGTAGGTGACGCAACCGAGCTCAAGGAGGAGCTCGATGAAGATCGTGTTCGTTGTGTTGTTTCGTTTCTAGTTGATCAGTAGTGGAGCCCAGTTGGGGCGATCGGGGATCTAGCATTTGGGGTTGTCTTTATTTATGTTGGTTCCGTAGTCGGGCCTTGATTGTATTTTGATGATGTAATGTTATATTTATGTATTGTGTGAAGTGGCGATTGTAAGCCAACTCCTTATCCCTTTCTTATTCAGTACATGGGATGTGTAAAGATTACCCCTCTTGCGACATGCCTACTATGCGGTTATGCCTCTAAGTCGTGCTCCGACACGTGGGAGATATAGCCGCATCGTGGGTGTTACAACTTGGTAATCAAAGCCTTCCCCAACTTAGGAGCCCCCCTGCTTGATCGAATCGCTGACATTGTTGAGTCTAGAACAAAATGTTTTGAGTCTTATAGGATTATAGAGAGTAGGATTCTTTTTACTCCTCAGTCCCTTCATCGCCCTGGTGAGGCCTCTTGACGTAGAGTTTTGACTTTTCTCTTCTCAAATTTCACGAAAAAAAATTTAGGATCACGCGGGTATCTTGGATTCGTTCCGATGGTTTTCTGACGAGAACATTGTTCTTGGTGCCTCCTGACATTTAGGGGTTGTGGAGTGTCCCGGGTAGTTGAGCTCCGGGGTGTTGTCGTCACAATTTTATCGTTGTAGTTCTGGAATACCTAAGTTTCGCCGACATCGAAAATCTCTTTTATGCAGTTGTTGGTGAGATAACCTCGATGCCACCCAGTACTGGGGCGGGAGTTCGGGAGTATTGCCATAACTCGTATAACGGATGCATTTCGAAGGTTGATGTAAACGATTTTCGAAGGTTTCTTGGTTATGTGTTGAAGGATGGATACGGCTGGATGTAGGATTTGCTAGTTTTGGGTGAGATACTATGCTTCCCCTGTATCCCCAACACCTGATTGCATAACCGAAAAGTTTCGGGAGTTTATAAGTGGGAATTCAAGTAGCTCCTAGGATATCTTTCTGACAGATGTATGATATGAAATTGGGGTTCGACGTCTAGTGGTCCGCCTATCCACGGTTGGTTTTATAGTGGTCTCGTTGTGTCTTAAAGAGTACTTGGCTATGCTGACTCGTGGATGCTTCGTATGTCATGTGCACTGCCTTGTACATGATGGTGCTGTACGATTGAGCCCGTGTGGGCCCCACCACAAAAACTTCAGACGAAATCTCAATCATATGTTTGTTCCGGCTTATTCCGCAAGCCAATCTTTGTTTTGTTTGAGTTGTGGTATTCGAGTTGCTTCGAAGTCAAGTGTTGATTCCATACCTTTCCTAAGCGGTGTTCTCATATTTCTATGTGAATGCTAATCCTTCTTGATCATCGATATTGTCCTCTCAATTTCTTCTCTATCGGCGTGTTTCTCTTCAAGTGGATCCGATCATTTCAACATCCGCAAGGTCACCTCTCGGTTTTTTTCCAATGTTGTTCGTTCCATCTACCCCCAAGTTGTCTTTGTTTTTCCCACCCACCCTCCCACCCTTCCTTTTATTCAAGGACTCGGACTTCTTAATCAAGTATCCTTTTTATTGATGTGAATTCTCTCCATTTTTTCCGTCAATATTCTTATCCGGTGATTCTCAGGAAGATGCTAACGGAGCTTCTAGTTTATCTTTTCTTCGTTCTTTTTCTTCTTCAGTGGATTCAATTCAAGCTTTGTCGAGCATATCATCTCCTTGTTTCAAATGCTTTCTCATGCCAGTGCACCTCTTAATCTTTCACTTCTCGATATTCATTTGTTCTAGAGTGCTGAAGATATCTCAGAAGGCTCATCTTTTCATTCAAGATCCATTCAACCTATTTCGAGGTTGTTATCTCATTCAAGCCATTTAATTCAACTCGTGCAATCTCTCTTTTCAAGCAACCATCCAACGGTGTTTCTTTTGAATGGGCCCTAACCCACAGGTTTTTTTTCCAGGATCTTACCTGACTCTTCTAATTTTACCGGAGTTATTCTCAAAATTTTCAAAGTTTGACGTAAGAATGAGTTATCATCAGTCAAATGCCTTTCTCCAAGATCTGTCAAATTCTTATCATCGTTGGCTCAACCTTTAAATTCGTCATCCCAGAGTATCTCAACAATTCATGGTTGTGTTTCTCGTCGTCATTCTCAGATTTTGAAGACCGAAGAAGAGCTTTTCCTCCAAATCTTATCCGTTCTCTCAAAGATTCGCGATTCTAGCTTGCTGCCATCCTATCATAATTATTTTTTATTGTGAGAATTCTTTTCACCCACCCGGAGAAATTCAGATGTCTTTTCAGTTTGGTTCTATGGAGGCCATCATTTAGGGTTTATTCATTCTCAGCTTTCAGCTCTCATTCTCCAAAATTTACCAGTGCATCATTCAAGTATTCTCTAATCAGTTCATGGTCTCTTCTTCTCATGTATCTAAATCCCCTCAAGTATCTTCTTTCATTCTCTAATTCTTCCCGGTGTTTCTTTATCTTTACTTCGTTCGTTTTTTAGTCCTTACGGTGGTTCGTTCAAGAGTTCTCTTCCTTGGTTATCATATCAATTTATTCGTTCTTTCCAAATCCTACCGGTGGTTCGTTGAAGACCTTCCCAAGTTTGTGCAATATCTATCTTAATCCTTTCTACGAGAATAAGTAGTATGCCAAATCCATTGTGTGCCATCAATTTAATTGATGAAGATTAATCATAATGTAATTCTTATTCTTGTTTCATCGATTAAATTCAATTCCTTATTCCGGAGTCTCACCAAATTCTTGTTTTCAGTTGTTCATCTTTCTTTCCGGAGTGCCAAGTTTTCTCGGTTATGTCATTGCGAAGCTCCATCTAAATCATTGCAAGGATTCACCTTGTGTTTTCAACTTCTCTTTCCTTTCGTTTGATCATCCTTTTGTTACCGGAGTTCTTCATGGAGGCTCTACATCGTGGTTCATCAAGGCTTTCTTTCATTCTTCAACTGTTCTTCAAGATTTCTCTCGGAGTTAAGACCCGCCAAGCTATACTCTAAAATAAACATGGTGCTCAACGCATGTCTTGTTTTGAAGAGTTCAAGCATTCTTCATCTTGCATTCTGAAGTGCAATTCTTTCATATCTCATCTTTTGAGGTGGTGTTATGTCATTATTGATAATTTCCCTTCGTGTTTCACGATTCACAAGTTTTCAAGAGTGACATATATAAATCCATCTTTTTCTCTTCACTCAAGACATCTTTTCAACCCATCAATCTCTTCATTGGAGTTATCTTGGGTTATATTTCACCTAAAGCTTTCCCTAAGGATTGTTACTATTTATGGTGCTTATAGTTGACCCAAGTTCTTCATTTATCTTCCTGGTGAAATAAGTTTATCGTCTCCTTGTTGATATCAATCCTATCTATTGTTTTTCGTTAGTGGCAGAATTTCACCTCATAGTTTTGAGATGTTCTCCATAAGCCCACTACAAGCTTGTTCTTTTCGTTGTTGGTTTTTCCAACAACTCCGTTCAACTCTTCTCCTAAAAGATGCTTTTTCAAGCTCATTTGAGGTAGAAGATCTTGTTTCCTCCGTTAATTCCATTCCTTCATTTCTTCCGGATGCATAGTGATGTTGCTCTCTTCACTCATCATATCGGATTGTGAAGACCATAAGCTTTCCTTTGCTTATCCAATCAACCGGAGTGTCGTGTCCTCCATTCAAGTTCTCTCATCTTATCTAGTTTTTTTGCCTCCCTTCTCAACCAGAGTGCTATCTGAAACTGTTCTTACCCCTTGTGTCATTCTTTCAATAGTTCCGGAGGTAGTGTGTTTTTGATTTCATCAAGTATCCTCTCATCTTGTCAAGATCATATTCTATGCCTTCCTTTTCCAACCGGAGTGTTATCGTAAGTGATCTTTATCGTTCCTTGTACGTTTCGTTGCTGCCGGAGTGCTTGCATGTACTTCTTGTACATTGTAACACTTTTCTTATCTCTTTCAACCTACAAGGTTCTAGTAAGGTTCCTTGTTTCTCTTATCAAACGGAGTGTTTTCAATTTTGTTCATCTTCATTGTATTCTTTCTTCCAAGTTGTTCAACCTCTCAAGGTTCTTTGGTTTCACTCATTTGTCCAAGAAGCAATTAGTTTTACCTCTTCTCTTTCTTTTCCGTTTCTCTCCGGTGCCATCCTAGATCTCGGGACGAGATCCTCTTGTAGCGGTGGAGTGTTGTAACGCCCCGAGTCCGATGCGCCAGGTGTCTTCCAGTTATTCGTTGTTGTTGCCTTGTCTTTTGCTTGCGTGCTGCATCTTGCCATGTCATCATGTGCATTGCATCATCATGTTTTCAAAACTTGCATCCATCCCGGTCTCCCCGTTCCTCCCGTTGTCCGTTCTGAGCCCAGACACACTTGCACGCGCCCGCGGCATGTCCGAAATATCATTTTATAAGTGGCCGGAAAATGTTCTCGGAATGGGTTCAAAGTTGGCGTGCGGTCTTATTTTAGTGTAGGTAGACCGCCTGTCAAATTTCATCGCTTTCGGAGTGTGTTTGATTCCCCAACATATAACTATAGCGGCACCACTGCCGGTCTAACATCGGACATTTTCGGTCTCCGAAAACTGCCGCTGAGCCCTCTCTCTCTCTCTCTCTCTCTCTCTCTCTCTCTCTCTCTCTCTCTCTCTCTCTCTCTTCTCTCCTCTCAGCCTTGCCACAGCCCACCTAGTCCACCCACCTACCCCTCTTCGCGTCCGGAGCCATCCGATGTGATCGCACGGTCCGAGAACCCCTCTTTGCACAGTGCACCGACCCCTCACGTGCGCGTCCGAAACTTCCCCGGACCCGACCCGGGCAGTCGTCACCGTTGGGTCCGGATCATCCCCAAACATCCCTAAAACATCTGCGATTTTTTGTTTGGTCTCCCAAAGCATTTTATTCTCGACCGTCCGATTACGATCGGATGGACGATATTGTCTTGCCCTAGCCCACCTACTATATATAGCCAATGCATTTCTAGACCAAACCCTATTTTCTAGGGATCCTCCCCTATCCACTCATCGCCGCGGCTGCTCACCAAATCCCCTCGGGATCCATCCATCCCCAACCATCACTTGCCACCTATCACCACCAGGATCCCGTCGCCCTCTCCTTCACTTTCTTCTCCCTGCCTCATTTTTTTCCTTCTGCTTTCTCCTCCCGTTTGCTTATCTCTCAAGATCTCCCGCTCTCTCACTGCTTGCTCTCGCAGGACGCCGCACCAGCACCAGGGAACTGGAAGTCCGTCACCGGTCAGGTTCCTCGCCGTCATCCGCGACCTCCGCCCCGGATCAGCTGGCATCGTCGGGATCGCCGTCAAGTCCGCCGCCGACAAGCCCTGCCTCCGCCGCCTCGCCAAGTTTCGCTGCCTGTTGCCTTCCCCGCGTCCCGTTCGTCCCGGAGCTCTCCTGCTTCGCCAAGTCATTCGCCGGCCTCCTCCTGCTTCTGCGTGCGAGCACGCGAGGAAGATGACCCCAGCGCCAAGTCCCTCTCGTTCCCTGCCTCGTTGACCCGCTCCCGTTCGCCATCGCCTCGCTCGCGCCCGGATCCGGAACCCGCATGTCAAGTCTGACACCCTGGAGACCCGTGACCCACCGAACCCCTTGCTCCGTGTTTCAGTGCCGCCGCCTGCATCCCGCTCGTCCTCGAGCATTGACCGTGACCACTCCACCTCCTCGCTCGATCCAGCGGCATCGCCATGAGCCGGCCGCTCTACTCGTGGGCCGCGCAAGCCACCAGCCCATTGGCGTCTTCCAGCGCTAGCAAGGCCCAGCGCGTTCTTCGCATCGCTGGCCAAGGCACAACCCTTGTCTAGCCTCCCCACCGAGCCGGGCCAAGGCTCATGGTGAGCCTCTAGCGTCCTGCACCTGTTGGGCCAGGCTGCAGATTTGGCCCAGTGTTTTTTTTTTCGTGGCCTGCGATTTTGTCTAATTATCGAGAGACTGCCTGTTTTATAGAAAAGACCCTAGTCTTCATGCATTTAATAACTCACCAACAATGCATCTCATGTAAAAACTTTATATATGAAAAATGACTAGAATTTCATCTAGTTTCATAATATGCCACTTTCATCCATGTTTGAAATGCTTAAAATGATGTTTGCTTTAATTTGCTTTAATAACATGCTAAAATGATTAAATTCATAACTAAATAACCGTAACTCGGTTTTAAATAATCTTTATATGTAAATGGGGTAGAAAAATGCCTAGTTTAACATGGTGCACTCATCTAGCATGTTTAATAAATCTAAGATATGTTTTATGGCAGAACAGTACCAAACCTAATATATGCATATGGGGATTTACCGGAATTGTTGTTCGTTGTTTCTGGCCTCAATTAAACTTTCCTAGATAGGTAGTTTTGTTGTGCTTCACACCTTGCCATGCTAACCAACATTTAATTTTGTTGAGTACTTAAACAAGAGAGAACTAAATAATTGATGTGGTGTTTCTTCAATATGCAACTCGTTGCATATTGAGCTCCACTTAACTTGTAGTGTTGTTTGTGCACTTTGCCATGCCATGCATATTTAAACCGGACATGCATCATACTTGGTTGTGCATCATGCCATGTTTATGTGATGGTTGTTTACTATGTTGTTTGCTTCTTTTTGCTGTTTCTTCTTCGGGTTAGTTCCGATAATGTCGCGTTTGTGAGGATCCGTTCGACTACGTCCATTTGTCTTCTTCATGGACTCGTTCTTCTTCCTTGCGGATCTCAGGCAAGATGGCCATACCCTCGAAATCACTTCTATCTTTGCTTGCTAGTTGTTTGCTCTATTGCTATGCCGCGATACCTACCACATGCTTTATCATGCCTCCCATATTGCCATGCCAAGCCTCTAACCCACCTTTCCTAGCAAACCGTTGTTTGGCTATGTTACCGCTTTGCTCAGCCCCTCTTATAGCGTTGCTAGATGCAGGTGAAGATGGAGTTTGTTCCTTGTTGGAACATGATTGTTGTTGGGATATCATTATTATATATTGTTTACTTTAATGCACCTATATACTTGGTAAAGGGTGGAAGGCTCGGCCTTATGCCTGGTGTTTTGTTCCACTCTTTCCGCCCTAGTTTCCGTCATACCGGTGTTATGTTCCTTGATTTTGCGTTCCTTACGCGGTTGGGTGTTATGGGAACCCCTTGACAGTTCGCTTTGAATAAAACTCCTCCAGCAAGGCCAAACCTTGGTTTTACCATTTGCCTACCTACCACCATATATATACCTTCCCTTGGGTTCTGCAGACTCAAGGGTCATCTTATTTTTAAACCCCCCCCCCCGGGCCAATGCTCCTCTAAGTGTTGGTCCGAAACGGGCAGCCTGCGGGGCCACCTCGGGGCAACTCGAGGGTTGGTTTTACTCGTAGCTTGACCAATCCGGTGTGCCCTGAGAACGAGATACGTGCGACTCCTATCGGGATTTTTTGGCACATCGGCGGCTTTGTTGGTCTTGTTTTATCATTGTCGAAATGTCTTGTAACTGGGATTCCGAGACTAATCGGGTCTTCCCGCTAGAAGGAATATCCTTCGTTGACCGTGAGAGCTTGTGATGGGCTAAGTTGGGACACCCTTGCAGGGTTTTGAACTTTCAAAAGCCGTGCCCATGGTTATGGGCAGATGGGAATTTTTTAATGTCCGGTTGTAGAAAACTTGACACTTAACTTAATTAAAATGCATCAACCACGTGTGTAGCCGTGATGGTCCCTTCTCGGTGGAGTCCGGGAAGTGAACACAGTTCTTGTGTTTATGCTTGAACTTAATTAGTTTCAGGATCACTTCTTGATCACTTCTAGTTCACGACCATTGCTTTGCTTCTCTTCTCGCTCTCATTTGCCTATGTTAGCCACCATATATGCTAGTGCTTGTTGCAGCTCTACCTCACTACCTTTTTCCTACCCATAAGCTTAAATAGTCTTGATCTCACGGGTGTGAGATTGTTGAGTCCTCGTGGCTCACAGATTACTTCAAACAGTTGCAGGTGCCGATGATAACCATATAGGTGACGCAACCGAGCTCAAGGAGGAGCTCGATGAAGATCGTGTTTGTTGTGTTGTTTCATTTCTAGTTGATCAGTAGTGGAGCCCAGTCGGGGCGATTGGGGATCTAGCATTTGGGGTTGTCTTTATTTATGTTGGTTCTGTAGTCGGACCTTGATTGTATTCTGGATGATGTAATGTTATATTTATGTGTTGTGTGAAGTGGTGATTGTAAGCCAACTCCTTATCCCTTTCTTATTCAGTACATGGGATGTGTAAAGATTACCCCTCTTGCGACATGCCTACTATGCTGTTATGCCTCTAAGTCGTGCTCCGACACGTGGGAGATATAGCTGCATCGTGGGTGTTACAATAGGGTGGCAGCACACATCTTGTTCCAACAACCGTGCGTGCTCGTTATTACCATCGCGCACACTTCTTTTAATTAAAATGTGTGCATGTCTAGCACACACACGTTGATCTGTCTAACTGTTTTTGTTTGCTGTGGCTAATTGCAAATAGTTCATCCGTGTGAAGTGTATGCCATCAATCGCGCAGACACTTTGATCTTAGCTGACCATTTTTGTTATGTTGCCTAATTGCAAACAGTTAATCCTTCTGAAGTTTATGCCCTCAATCGCACACACCTTTATCTAGCTGCCTGTTTTTGTTGTTCCTCCTCATCACGAACAGTTAATCCGAGTGAACTGTATGCCGTATATTGCACACACCTTCATCTGGCTGCCCGTTTACGTTCTTCTTCCTCATCGCAAATAGTTCATTGAACTGAACCGTATGCCCTGCATCGCACACACATCTAAAATCGGAACCGTGTTTGATGTATCTGTATCGCAAATGTTTTGCACCTTTTTGTTGTTTTTTACACCACCGTTTGCGATTATTGCATCGCACACAGTTTCGTCAAAGGGTCTCTGATTGTAGTGTCGCGTTAGTAGCATCTTGTAGTAGTGATGGTGTTGTTTTCATGCAGAAATAGAAGTTCTCGAATTGACCTAAAAATTTACGGAAAATTTTTCTGGAATATATAAAATATATTGGTGAAAATACCTACCGGAGGGGGCCTCCAAAGGGCCACAAGCTTCGGTGGCGTCCCCTAGGGTGCTCTACCCCAGCTTGTGGGACCCTTGGGACTCTGTTTTCCCTACCGCCAAGCCCATTAGTACATTCTCGTGGAGAGAAAACCAGAGAGAAAGTTTCATCGCGTTTTATGATATGGAGCAGCCACCACCTCCTGTTCTTCATCGGAAGGGCTGATCTGGAGTCCGTTCAGGGTTCCGAAGAGGGGGATTCATCGCCATCGTCAGCATCAACCCTTATCCATCAACAATTCCATGATGCTCACTGCCAGGAATGAGTAATTCCTTCATAGGCTTGCCGGACGATGATGGAATTGGATGAGATTTGTCATCTAATCGTTTCAATTTGTTAGGGCTTGATCCCTAGTATCCACTATGCTCTAACAATGATGTTGCTATGGCTTTGTTATGCTTAATGATTGTCACTAGGGCCCGAGTGCCATGATTTCAGATCTGAACCCTCTATGTTTTCATGAATATATTTGAGTTCTTGATCCTATCTGCTAGTTATATGCACTTGTTATTCTTCTGATGCGTAGACCCCAAAGTGAGAACAATTGGGATACTCTCCGGGGATGACTGTAATTCGAGGAGTTCATGTAATCCCTATGTGTTAATTCTTTGTTCCAGTTCTCTATTAAAAGGAGGCCTTAATATCTCTTAGTTTCCTTATGGAACCCACTATCGCGGGAGAGTAGGACAGAAGATGTCATCAAGTTCTAATTATAAGCATGTATGACTATATGCGAAATACATGCCTACATTTCATTGATGAATTGGAGCTATTGTGTATTTCTCTAGGTTGTATTGTTACATGATGAATGTCATCCAACACAAATATTAATCGTTGATCCAATGCCTACGCTATTTCTCATATTGATCTTTGCTAAGTTACTACTGTTGCTGTTGTTGTTACAATCACTATAAAAATGTTATTGTTCCTGTTAGCGTTACTATTGTTGCTGCTACTGTTTCTATAAAAACTATCAAACTATTGTGCTAGTAAGTACTTTGTTGCAGACATTTAATTTTCCAGGTGTGGTTGAATTGTCAACTCAACAGCTAAGGCTTATAAATATTCTTTGGCTCCCCTTGTGTCGAATCAATAAATTGGGTGAAATACTACCCGCGAAGACTATCTCGATCCCCTATACTTGTGGGTTGACATAGCCTCTAGACACTTATATGAGTATATACTACCATTCTTGTTAAGTTTTGTTAACATCTTTTTGTGGACCAAAAATTTCAGATTTTTTTCTCAGGAAAATTAACTTCTTTAGGAGGAGTGCTTCGAGGAGGAGGTTATCGGAGAGTTCTTCGAGCCAAGGCTCAGCACAACATGCATATCATGAGCCACAGGCAAGTTCAGTGCAAGGGGTCGAGGTAAATTCGCGCTAGTGGTTGTGCGACACTTCCGTGATAGGTCTAGGTATCAGACAAGAATTTGATCAATATATCAAGAATGCTGAGCTGAATGCCTTCCTCGTAGATAAGTGTACCCAGCATTACCATCTCACCAATACATTCAATCAAAAATTGAAGTATCATTTAAGTATCACTTCCAATTCTAGAGTTTTATTTGACCTTAATAAGAATTCCTATACTATGTCTCTAGATGAATTTTGTGATGCATGCAAAATTCCGTATTGGGGTTCGCTTGCCGAACCACAAAAATCTGATTATGAGGCATTTCTTAGTGGTCTTTGCAATGGAGAAGATAGAGAAGTAACACAAGCTAGAATTAAAAGTATCCATTTTCCCGCTATTCGCTACTTTGCAATTTTTGGTGGGAGGTGTGTTGTTTGCAAACATGACTGCAGTGCACTCCGTGCTCCTGATTTGGGCATTCTTCATGTTGCTTTACATGGAAGTAAACATTCTAACCATGGGGCAATTATTGCACGACTGGTAAACCAGAACGCAGAGGATGGTGACTTATATGGAGGAATTTATGCCTCTCGCATGGTTGCGAAACTTGGCGTCGCTCCTAGACCCAATGATCCCATACTACCTGATAACTACTTGAATTTTCAGGCAATGCAACAAAACCAGTTTATTAGGTATGAGACTCACAAATATGATTATAACCTGATATTTGATAAATATCAAGATGTCTCTGTTATTTTTCCTGAGTCTGCTCTCTTTGACTTCCAGAACAAACAAAGGCGTTTTATCTATAAGGATGAGGTCCAACAGTATAACACAGCAGTTGAGGCCGCCCGTCTTGTTGAGGAAGCAACGTAGAATACCACCTTGAGCTATCATTATACTACTATCCTTATCACCAGTGGTGATTACCAAGTTAGGCCAAAAGCCTAAGCTTAGGGGAGTACGTATTCTCACCGACATTACATTCATGTATCACACATTCATTTCAGATGTTCGTGTTCATTGTTTTCATTGTATATCCATGTTTTGCTTCTTTTTGGGTTTTCTTTTTTGTTTAGTTAGTTTATACTAGTAAAAAGAAAACCCAGAAAAATTTCCCATTTCTTCTTTTGTTTGTTGGGAGTTCTTCGGTGTAAACTGTTTTTCTCGCTTTTCATTTTTCATCTTTAGTTGGCTTTCTTCAGAAAAACTTGAAACTCCAAAAATATTTCAGTGTGTTTCTCGGAATTTATTTTCTTTTCCTTGAGTCATCGTATGGAGAAGAGTATATTATAATTGTCGAGTGGCTCTCATATGCTTTGTTCTCAATCTAATGGAGAGCCAATATTTCCTTGTCTTCTCCTTTTAATATATTGTTTACAGGTTTCAGCTTAGTCCATAGCACGCTTGCACTATTATTATTTTCACATCATTCTGTCTTGCAAATGGAAGTCAATAATGATGATAATTTGATGAAGTGACTGCAGCAAAGAAAGAATGGTATGAACTCTTCTTATTTATGTTTTTGTAAATATGTTTAACTCGGTATCATTGATTCAACATATTATGAGTAAACAAGTTTGTGAGGAAAATTAGAGATTATACTTGATCATGCCATGCTTAAGTAGCTAGGAGTGGATAATGATTTATCAGGAGTGCTAACATGCATTAAATTGATTATGATGTAGTACGTTAGGATGGTATCCTCAAGTGAAGAATTCAAGTGGCTTGACTTGGCACATGTTCACACATGTAGTTGATTCAAATTCAATGCAGCTTTTAAGATATTTATATTCAGAGCGTTTGTATCCTACTCATGCTCATGGTCAATGTTAAATATTCTCAATGCATGATTATGATTGTTGTTGCTCTTTAGTTAGTCGCTTCTCAATCTATTTACTAGCCTTCACCTGTACAAAGCGGGAATACTGCTTATGCACCCAAATCCTGAAACCCCAAAGTTGTTCCAAAAGAGTCCACTATATCTACCTATATGTTGTATTACCCTACCATTTCAAGTAAATTTGCATGTGCCACCTCTAATCATTCAAATAAACATCTATTTTGTGTGCCTGTACCACTCATGGAGCGACGAGGCAGTCAATATCTTCCATGCTAAGAGGGTTATTCTCATGATGGGTGTTTATTCACTTGTCCTTGCACGGGAGAGGCTGGTAACTGTGATGCCCGGTCCGGTTAAACAAAAAACAGAGCAAAATAAAATAAAACAAACTCCCCCTGGAAAGTTGATTGTTTAGAGGGAACCTGTGGATTCAGCTAGTCATGGCTTGTGTTTGTATGGTTGATGGGGAGTAAATCTTTTCATTTCTGCATGGGAACCACCAATAATGTGTTTAGCATGGAAGATGTTGAAATCCTTTGTCGTGACATTAACACGAAAAGCACACCACTTAAAATTGTGTTCATGTCTGCTTTAAGCTTTGAGCTCTAGCACCGCTACAAACCTATGCTTCCCTCTGTGAATGGCCTTTCTATTTACTTTCATGTTATTTACTTTTACTGTTGAGTCATCACCCTTCTCATTCAAGCACCAACATAGAGAGCGCTATTGTCATTCTTAGTTTAACATGCATTGACTCCAGTTATTGTTGGGAATGAGCATGACCGAATCTCTTCTACCCTGAATTACAATGTTTAGCCGCTGCCTGAACTTTAGAGGTGCTTTGCATTTATATTTTTCGGTCTCAGAAAGGGCTAGTGAGATACAATGTTACCATATTATATCATGATTATTTTGACAAATTGTTGGCATCTTAGATATATTATTATTGCTCGCTAGTTCATTATGCCATTGATATGAGTAAATATAAGTTCTAAGTGCTATCATTTACATGGTTAGTTTCATGATCTTTGCTGAAAACTTGGTTACTATTTATGCTTATATGCGGATACAAAAAAAAAGAGTTTGTAAAAGTTCTTCTTTCTCAATTTCAGTTTATCAATTGAATTTCTTGAGGACAAGCAATGAGTTCAGCTTGGGGGAGTTGATATGTCTCCATCGTATCTACTTTTTCAAACACTTTTTCTCTTGTTTTGGACTCTAATTTGCATGATTTGAATGAAACTAACCCAAACTGTCACTATTTTCTGTAGATCTACCATGTTGTTGTTTTTGAGCAAAAAAAAGTTCTCGGATTCGAACGAAACTTTGCGAAGATTTTTTATTGAATAAAAAATACTGGAACAAAGATCCACTGAAGAGGGGGACCAGTTGCTCACAAGGCAACAGGGTGTGCCTATCCCCCAAGGCGCGCCCTGATGCCTTGTCGGGCCCACGAGGCTTCGTCTGACCTGATTCCAAGCCTATAAATTCCGTCTTCCCGAGAAAAAAATAAGAGAGAAGTTTCATCATGTTTTATGATACGGAGCCGCCGCCACCTCCTGTTCTTCATCGAGAGGACTATTCTGGGGTCCGTTCGGGGCTCTGGAGAGGGGGATTCATCGTAGTCATCGCCATTAACCCTTGTTCATCCACAATTCCATGATGCTCACCACCGGGAGTGAGTAATTCCTTTGTAGGATTGCTGGACGGTGATGAAGTTGGAGGAGATTTATCATGTAATCAAGTCGATTTGTTAGGGCTTGATCCCTAGTATCCACTATGTTCTGAGATCGATGCTGCTATGACTTCTCTATGCTTAATGCTTGTCACATGGGCCCGAGTGCCATGATTTCAGATCTAAACCCTCTATGTTTTCATGAATATATTTGAGTTCTTGATCCTATCTGCTAGTTGTATGCACTTGTTATTGTTCTGAATCATAGACCCTGAGGTAACAATAATTGGGATACTCTTCGGGGATGACTGTAATTCGAGGAGTTCATGTATTCACCATACGTTAATGCTTTGTTCTGGTTCTCTATTAAAAGGAGACCTTAATATCCCCTAGATTTCCTTATGGACCATGCTGCCACGGGAAGGTAGGACAAAAGTTGGCATGCAAGTTCTTATTATAAGCATGTATGACTATATACGGAAGACATGCCTACATTGAATTGATGAATTGGAGCTATTGTATATCGCTCTAGGTTGTGACTGTTACATGATCAATGTCATCCACACAAATATCCATTGTTGATCCAATGCCCATGCTTTGCTCATATTGTGTTTGCTAAGTTACTACAGTTGCTGTTGCTGTTATAATCACTACAAAACTGCTACCGTTACTGTCACTGTTACTATTGGTACTGTTATTGCTATTATAAAACTATCATACTACTATGCTACTAAATACTTTGCTGCAGAAATATTTTTCTCCAGGCGTGGTTGAATTGAAAACTCAATTGCTAAGCCTCATAAATATTCTTTGGCTCCCCTTGTGTCGAATCAATAAATTTTGGTGAGATACTACCCTCGAAGATCATCATGATCCCCTATACTTGTAGGTTATCAGCAGTTCGCCAGTTTGCGCCGAGTATTTGAATGAGTTAAATGAACTGAAGGTCATAAAAGTTTCAGCGAAGTGTCAATTTAGTCCTATTTCTTTCAAAATGCATGCTTAGGTCCCTATCCTATAGTAAGTGGTTCACCTGAGGTCTTTTTTTCGAGTACTCTCTCATGTTATCGTGTGGCACGTTGACCGATGCCACATCGACAAAGAGCCCTCAAAGGGAATTTTCCCGCTTGATGAGGTTGGTCTTTTTTACGCAAACATCCTTACAAGTCCATCTCTTCGTATTCCCCACTCCCTAGGTCTACTTTTCACATAGTCCTCTCTCTCTCTCTCTTGTGCCCTAGCTATCGCTATGGCTCGAATAGCAAGCTCCTTGATAGGGAAGAAACTGAAGAATATGATCATCATAACAACGCCGTGGTCGCTTCCGCTGTCGTTGACACAAACTCGCATGTCGTAATCATCCCCCTAGATTTCATTATCAAATTCAACCCACTCCTGATATGAAAATTAACACCATCTTTTGTTGGACTCAACACTAATGGAAGCTCTATTTATCCCATGCACACTCCATCAGAGACTGTGTTACCGATCAATTCTTTCTGATCAACAATAGATGGAAATGCCAGAATTTAGGAACAACAGCTCACATGCTAAGTGTGTATGTATCCCTGTCAAGAATCCTTAGGCATGTATCCAAATTCATACCACATATTAGCCGGTAAACATTACACTTGTCAATATCATATCCTAACTGCTCCAAAAACTCCTTAATCCAAAGTGGGGACCATGTGTCAACTTCACATCCCTCAAAATACTCATTTTGCCATCAATAGAATATAAGTCTTGTTCAACCCAAATCCACAAAATATTCTAGCATAATTGATATCTACATAAAAAACTTCTTCATTTTCTCCTATCATTACAAATGAAATAATCTATCACATTTCATCGATGTATTGAAGTGAAAATTTTCCAAAAACTGAGTTTCTTGGTAATTCAAAACTAAAACCTAACATTAAATAAGAGCATGCAGTTTGGGAATCGTAAATTTGACAGTGCAAATCAAACTAAATCAATGACTACATCTCCGATTATGGCATATTAGATGAGCTACATGAGGGGAGAGTCGAGAAGATTAGGGTTCTTACCATAAGATGGAGTATCCCACTAGCCATCGCATGAGAAATCTGACGACCGTCCGCTTAGATTACCCTCCAGATCACCTCCCATCGCTTCCCCGGGGAGGAAATCCATCGCTGCACTTGCATGAAAGATGAGAGGGACCGCCACTGAGAGGGGAATAGATGCGGGGTCTTTTTGCAAGGTTCCCCATCTGGCAGTTGGTGCTCATGGGCCCTTTGTTGACATGGAGTCAATCAACGTGCCACGCGAGGTGATGAGAGAGCGCACGGGCAAAAAAGGACCTTGAGTGAACCACTTACTATAGAATTAGGACCTAAACGTGCATTGAAAGAGGTAGGACTAACTGACACTCTAATGAAACTTTTATGACCTCCAGTGCATTTAACTCTTTCCAAATATTTTTGGGATCTATTCGGACCCGATGTTTTTGGTTGCCTCCATTGCTTCGGCCGCACACAATGGGAATCAGAATGTTTTGTTCCGACAGACATTTGGTCCCAAGGAAACCGTCGCTTGGTCCGTCCGCCACCCTTCGGACGGACCTCCACCCGGTTCCGCTGGATCCTCCGGACATTATATTTTGCACCTGGCCTCGTCGTGCCTTTTTTCTGTTGTCTCAACATATCATGCCCTATGCCATATGTCGATGCTTGTGTGTACCACGTCTTTGTGGAAAGCAGCCCCTCCTCTGAAGATCAAGATTTTCTTATGGCAGCTTCTACATGACCGCCTCCCCTTGGGGACGGAGGTGGGCAAGCGGCATGCGCCTGGCTATGGGCTAGGACAGTTCGTGGTGTCCGGTGTCTGGGATCCACATTTTCTTCGCTTGTCCCGCTACTCGCTTTCTGCTGAGCTTTGGACATGAGGCGCTAGGGTCTGAGTGGCAAGCCCCATATGGGGTTGAGTTCTTGGAGACTTAGGCTAACGATACCGGTAGGAGGAGACGCCTCTTTTGGTTAGTGTTCACTATGATGACCTGGACCTTTTGGGCGACGCGTAACAAGATGGTCTTCAAGTAGGTCTTTCTACGACGAGCCACTGATTCAATATTCAAATTTTTGGACTATTTACAGAACTGGCACTCGTTCTCTAGGCAGCGGGACAAAGATTGGCCAGGCAACATGATGGATTTGCTGATCGGAGCATGGCGCCGCCAAGCTTCGCCTCCTGGCCATTGTTCTTTCGTCCACATGCGGTCTTATGATAGTTTTTTCCTTTTCTTTTAGGGCATGTTGGGCATAATTGTGTCGTCGCCCCAACACATTTATTTTCCTTTTTGTTCTTGTACCTAAACTTGTTAGATGGACCTGATGGGGCGAAAGCCTGTTTCCGTAAAATGTGTAATACCTATTATCTATAATAATAATAATAATAATAATAATAATAATAATAATAATAATAAATGCTAGTAGAAATGAACATGCCACGTCATTCATGGCTGATTAATAGCAAGTTGAAGTCAATAGAAGACAATTTAGAGCGCACGATGCACAGAGTGTGACAAGACGTATGAGGGGGAGTCTGTGTTGCTTAGGAGGGGATGCATATAGCATATGGGGATAAGATAAGCTCGACACTAGCACAATTGCTTTACTTATTTTGCATTTGTTACATCTCTCTCCTACCCCTAGGGAAAACGTGGCTGGACTGAAAAAAGAACAAGAGAAAATCTTGAGACTACTATAATTAAATGAGATGGAAAATGCAGCATGATGTCAAGGATATCTATTTTGGTAATGCTAGTAGTTGGCTTTGTTCACGAGTGGTTGGTTTGGTCTAGTGGTAAGCGTGCAGGGAAGAACATCGAACCAAGACACGATGAGAGGAGCATCTTCTAGGAATTGTCACGTGTGACAATTTCGTTTGGAAGTGCACATCGAAAGTAAAGTTAACCTTCACTTGATGGCAAATTAGCAGGGGAGAGGATTTATGGCACGCAGTGCAAGGATACCGAGTCTTTCGCGCATGTTTTTTTTTTTGGATTTTAATTTTTAATCTTTCATATATTTTGAACAAAAACTTTAAATTAAATTTTGTTTTTATATTCCTCATGATGAGGGCTTTTAACGAAGATCTACTTTGAATATGTTTTGAGGAGTTCATTTTTTTTGTTAAGTTTTAACCTTTGAAACTTATTACGAGCGACTGACAAAATCACAACTTTTGCACGAAAAAATCGCTTAAAGTTTCAGCTCGCAACTTTTAGATGCAAAATCACAAGTTTCAAAGATTAAAACTTAAAGCCTACTATTCCCCCGTGCGGGATCCAACTACTTCATGGATCGAGGCAACCGGATATTCGGGAAGAGCTTGGCAGATGTGTGCCCTTGTGAATTTTTAAAAAATTAGTAAAGTAGCTTTTGGGATGTTGGCGTCCACAGAAACAAACAGAAAAGTTGGTCTCAATTGCCGCAAGTTGTGACTAACTAAAGCTACCTCAGATGGTTAGGCTTCTTATGGTGGAATCAACTTGATGGGTTTAAGTTCTAAACTTGGTACTGATGCTCGTGTTTTTCTGGTTTTCGACAATTTTCGATCAGTGGGAGGAGATGTTCTCGTCTACTACAAGCCATCTATGGTGACTTCCTCAATCTGGAGATTTAGCGCCGGCTCAGTATCTCGGAGATGCTCATAGGATAAATGTATGTGCGTGTATGTGAGGGGAAAGATAGAAAAGTTGTCACTATTCTTTTTTATATACCAAAAAGGCTTTGTTTGGGTGCTTGCATTCTTTTTCCCTTTAAAAAGTGAGAATCCAGTGCATCGATGCTACATGTACGTAAAATACAAACGTAAATTAACGTAAACAGCAACGTGATGGGCTGGGATT
>NC_041380.1:149855996-150053397 GCF_002162155.2 Triticum dicoccoides | reverse complement strand
TACGCAAGTTACGTAAGGTTTCGTAAGTGTTTACGTAGATGTAGCATTATTGATCACTAGAATCTAAAAGCAACGTTTGGACGTTTAAAAAAAGGCAGGCCTAAATAAGTACATGAAAAACAGAAATTGTCTTTAATCAAGTTTGTTTTACTCCAAGATTTATAGGAACAAATGCTTCTCCGTGCTACAGGGAGTGGCAGTCTGCCTCTGCACGCCGGCTTGCTTTCAACAGTGGAAAATATGAGAGAGAGAAATAAATGTTACGTACTCGCATCTTTTTGCAGAGAGACAGAATATATTGGAAGGGAACATGTCTCTCTTCTGTTCTCTCTCGTTAGGAACAAGTCTCGCGCGAAATGACTGTAGTCTCTTCTGTTCTCTCTCGTTACTACCACGTGGGTAGTCTCTGGGGGGCAGCCTGCCTGCCTGCGGCCGTGAAGTTGTGGTCAGTTTTCTTTACAAAGTCTAAACTTGACCAGCACAAAATCTTCGCTGCAGGGCAGGCAGTAATAATGGCTATCCAGCCGTGCTGCCTTTTCCAGTGGTGTAAAGCACCCAGTACAGTACCGCCGCCGTCTGTTGACCATAGTAGAACAAGGTTCCGCGTTCGGGACTCCCGAAAGGAGATTTGTGGTACGATGTAGATTCTGGACAATTGATCCGTGCCATGATTCTGAAAAATATTTGTGTTTGTGGATATTGCCCGAATTTTTGTTTAGAAGGAACATCTGCTCAACGAAATTAACAAAAAGACCATCTTTGAGACCAATCGCCAGAAAAGATCAGTCTCGCCGTGGCGGCAGGCGCGCCAGGCGACATGTGGTGCCTGCCGCCACGGAGGGAGGTGACGAGTGGCAGGTTACAGGAAATAGACGCTCCGGACGAGCCGCGACGGAATGGGCAGGGCAGGTGGGCTATGCCGCCACGCCGTGAGGTGGTACCACTCAGTGGCGGAGGCAAAGGGGTGCTGGCAGGGGCCTTGCCCCCCCCCCCCCCTCACCTATGCTCTCACAAATACAACTATATTTGGTCATAATCCTCCATATGTAAGACAAAATTAGCTAGATTTAGGTGTTTTGGCCCCCCTCTAACATTATATGACATGTTTTCGCCCCCTTTATATTCAGTTTCTGGCTCCGCCTCTAGCAACACTGTAGCTGCTGCACGATGCGACAGCCTGCAGTGGTGTCGGTGGTTGGCTTTCGTTTGTTTCTACCGGCACTGATTGTTGTGTTTTGATACTGTGAATTTCCCGCCTAAAATTTCGTCTGTTCACGTTCTATAAAACGAGGCACTTAACATCTCTTCATCCATCGTCCAGCCACCCTCGAAATCGCCACTGCGCTAAGTGTGTGACACTTTTTTAGTGGGTATAAGTTTACCTTGCTCGGATCAAAGCATTAGGCCGAGGAAAATGAAGACTGCTAGTTTGCCCCCGGGGGTGGGAGTCGTGCGCTGTTGGTGTGGCGATCTTTGCAAGGTGAAGGAGGAGCCAGATTTTTCTGATTGGTTGAGCATGAAGTTTTTCATGTGCGCCAATTATGAGGAACATTCACAGGTAGCTAGTTCACCGTACGATAAGCCTTCGATATGCTTTAACCATCATGAGTAGACATTGTCGGAGTAATGGGCCATGGGTAGGCTAATCCGAGGCCCAGAACCTTTCAAGACATCGGGGTTGACTGCGCCCGTCAGGACACTAGGGTGGAGAGCCGCCTTCCAGAGGCCGGCTAAAGGAGCAGCCGACTGCCCGCATGCGGCTAAGTCCTGGAGGCGAGGTCAAGACGGGCCGACTCCCGCCTGGCGGCTCCCAGAGAAGCCGGCCACGGGGAGTCGGCCCACGACACCAACAAAGCCCATGCCCTCATAAGGGGGGATGGGACGGGAGTGATAACAATAAAGCCCACTCCCTCCCCTTTTCATGGGATGGCTAGGCCACAGTGCGTCGTACCAGTGGAGATCTCCGTCCGGCGAGGCACTGTTGCCGTGCCATCCCTGACATCAACAACAGTGGGCGGAGTCCTGCACCCACGACGGCCTGTCGGTACGGTCCACAGATGATGGGCCCTACTGGTCAGCGAGAGTCCAGAAGACGGCAAGAGCGCCACCAGTCGGACCCGAAGGGAGCCGACCCCCGGAAGTCGGCCTGTCCCTCCCACGGGTCCCACGCGCCATTAACCTGACAAGATGGCAAGTGGCTACAGTAATCGCCCGCTAGGTAGCAGGGCTGTAGCCACGACCCCATGACCAAGCCTGCGTCATTAGAGGCACGACTACAGTAATTGGCAGCCGGCAAGACCTGCAAGCGGCGGGTACGGCCTGTCGGCTCCGTACCAGACCAGTCGGCGGGGCCCACCAGCCAGCAGGCCCCAACAGTCAGCATAGAGGCCGGCAGGCGAAGAGACTGACGGCTGGGCCCTGCGCCCAGTCGGTTTACCATTTGTACCCTGGGGGGTAGGCCTATATAAACCCCCGAGGCACCCATGCAAAGGGTTCCGATCCATTAGAACTATATCAGACCTTAAAGAAGGGGGAGAGCTGGCCTAGTCTCCTCCTGGCCACAGATACAGCTCGAGGAGCACCATTGTACTCACTTTTGACTTAGTGATCATGTGGAGACCCCGCAGAGCAGGACTAGGGGCGTTATCTCCTAGGAGAGCCCCGAACCTGGGTAAAGTCTGCCGGCGTTCGTGTCTACGCCTCATCCCGTTTCCAGGCACCGGCGACGTTCTACTCGCCCCCACCATGATAAGCCATCCATTGGCATATGTCGCACCCGACCCCCGACATTTGGCGCCGACCGTGGGGCCTGGTGCACCGTCGTCCGGAGACCTGTTCTGGACGGGAACCCTTTTCCTCCCTGGCGAGCGTAGCCAGCCCGGCACGCCAGACGGAGTCTGCGCCGACGTGCTGCATGGCGCTGAAATCGCCTGCGCGACCAGTTGCCTCGCCGATCTTGTAGGCGAGGTCTGCCTCTCCGACGAGCCCACATCCGACGCGGGCACAGGCGGCCCCGAGAGACTCCTCGCAGGCCTCCTCGATCAACTTCACATCGCCAGCGAGCCAGCTGGGGACTTGAAGTCCGTAGGCTCCACTGATCCGATGTTGGTCGACTCCGACACCGTGTCGCTTGACACGTTTCCCACCAATGTGGTTGTCTACGACGAGCCGCTTCCTCGCGCGGAGAGCGGCGGAAGCACCGTCACGGAAGTGCTTGTCATCGATCATGACGAGCACTCCGGCGGGGGTGACTACGACCCGCTCCACGTGGCGCTGCAAGACCTGGCAGCGCCCATCCCTGAAGATGCCGTCGCCGAGACGCTGGAGGCATGCCGCCTTCAGCTAGTCGAAGGCGCCAAAAAGCTGGCCAGCATGAGACGCCTGTCAGAAGCCTACCAGCATGAGATGAACCGCGAGGAGGGCGGCACGCCAGCTCCAACTGGGCCTAGCCGCCTTGGCACGGTCCAGCAGCGTGATGCGGCTATCGCCGATCTATTCGGGGCGAATTGCCCCATCTACGCCACACCTGCGAAGAATATTCGAGCCGCCCAGGTGGCGGCGGACGAGCTCGACAAGTTCGAGGGCGAAGAGCGTCGCTTGATGATGGAGCGCGTCCAGCGACTCCTTGACGCGGCTGCTGAGCAGAACGAGGCCGGCTGCCACACTGATGCGCCGCGCCGACGGAATGACAACCTGCTTCCGCGCCGAGACCAAGGCGCGGAGTCTCGGACGCCGACTGGCGGCATCCGCGGAAGAAAAGACAAGGAGCCGGCTGCCAGCCGCAGTCGGACTCGCATCACCATAGAGCGCGACCGAGACGGCCGCCCAAGAACAGTGGAACGACGGGACAACTGTCCGCCTCCTCCCCTTCGGAGGGAAAGGCGAGTCTCCCCGTCGCCTGTTGATCACCCGACGCTCGGCGACCACCTTGGCCGCCGAGAGGGAGCCGGTGAGAACGACGCCCGCCATCGGATCGACCGTCTCCACCAATCCCTGACGCTTGAGGAAGAAGATGAGTTGGGTCCGCCGTGTTTTGGCCCCCGCATCCGAGACGAGCCCTTCCCCAAAGGGTTCACGCTCCCCAAAGACACACCCAAGTACACTGGCTCTGTAAAGCCGGAGGACTGGCTGGTCGACTACTCCACGGCCGTTAGCATAGCAAACGGCAACAAGCGTGTTGCTGTGAAGTACGTCCCACTCATGCTCCAGGGCACGGCCCGGACGTGGCTGAACAGCTTAAGGCCCCGCAGCATCAACAGTTGGGTCGACTTCACCGACGCCTTCGTCTGCAACTTCACCAGCATGTACAAGCGACCTCCCAAACCCCGCCAACTCTCCTTGTGCGTGCAAGGCCCCAGCGAGTCAACTCGCGACTACCTCACGCGCTGGGCCGTGCTCTGCAACTCTTGCGAGGGCGTGCACGAGGTGCAGTCTATTGAGTACTTCACTGCAGGATGCCGAGAGGGCACCCTCCTCAAGCATAGGCTTCTCTACGATGAGCCGGAAACCCTCGACGAGCTGCTGATCATAGCAGACAAATACGCCACGGCCGATTCCTCCATGAAGACGGAGATTAAAGTCAGTGCAACCGGCAAAGTGGCTCCTCAGGCCCCCCAAACCCCAGCCAAAGACACCAGTCGGCGTCAATGACCACAAGCGTAAAGCCCCCCCCCCCCGCCGACTTCCACCAGTCGGCAGGTGGCAACAGTTGAAGGCTAACAGCCGGAAGGGCAGCCTTCGCTCAGACGTCAGAAGGGCGGCAAGTCCAACTGGCAGCCGGCTTTCTCATAAGAGCAGACTCTAGATGGACCCTGCAAGTTCCACGGTGGCGCGAAGCCGTCCAACCACACCACTCGGAAATGCCACTGACTCACCAGGATCGCAAAGGGAGACGGCCTTTTGCCTCCCCCACCTGTTGGGCAGCCGCCTCCCCCTTCGCCCAAGCAGCCGGCGGTCAGACCAATCGGCGCAGTGCACGACGAGTACCCAAAAGAGCAGGGAGCATACGTCGTGTTCACCAGTGTGGCCGATGATCGATCCAGCAGACGGCTGCAGCAGCAGGAGGTGAATGCAGTAGCTTCTAACACACCGGAGTTCATGCACTGGTCTGAGAAGCCCATCAGCTGGAGTCGGGCTGACCACCCCGAAGTAATGCCCAGACCCGGCTCCTATGCTTTGGTTTTGGATGCCACCTTTGCCACGGACAAGCGAGATGCTCGTTTTTCTAGAGTCCTGATAGACGGCGGCAGCAGCATCAACATCTTGTACAAAGACACCATGGAGAAGTTGGGAATCAGACAGAGGCAACTACAGTCCAGCCGGACGGTGTTCCACGGCATAGTCCCTGGCCTTTCCTGCTCGCCAATCGGCAAGATCTTGATCGACGTCCTCTTCATAGACAAAGATCATTTCCGCCGTGAGTCAATATGGTTCGAGGTGGTGGACCTAGAGAGCCCATACCATCCACTGCTTGGCCGGCCAGCCCTAGCCAAGTTCATGGCCGTCCCCCACTATGCCTACCTCAAGATGAAGATGCCGAGTTCCAAAGGGATTCTGACCATAACTGGCGACTACAAGAAGTCGTCCGCCTGCGCATCAGAGAGCAGTCGGCTGACCGAGTCCCTCGTGATCGCGGCCGAGAAGCGGCTGCTAGATCGAGTTGTGGCGATGGCAAGCAAGCAGCCAGAGATGTCACCTGATCCCAAAGAGTCAGAAGTTGAGGGCTCGTTCAAGCCGGCCAAGGAAACAAAGAAGATACCTTTGGACCCGGAGCACCCAGAGAGGTACGCTGTCGTAGGCGCCCACCTCGACGGCCAATAGGAAGGCGAGCTCGTCGATTTCGTCTGTGAGAATCGAGACATCTTCGCATGGTCCCCTAAGGACATGCCAGGTGTCCCGACAAAATTCGCCGAGCACAAATTACACGTCTGATCTGATGCCAAACTAGTCAAACAACCTTTACACCGCTTGTCAGAAGAGAAGAGGAGAGTTATTGGGGAAGAGATAGCCCGGTTGCTCGCAACCGGCTTCATCATGGAAGTATTCTTCCCAGAATGGCTGGCCAACCCGGTCTTGGTAGTGAAGAAGAACAAGAAGTGGAGAATGTGTATTGACTACACAAGCCTCAACAAAGCATGCCCCAAGGACCCGTTTGCCTTGCCAAGGATCGACCAAGTGATAGACTCCACAGCCGGATGCGAGCTGTTGAGTTTCTTGGATGCATATTCAGGGTATCACCAGATCAAGTTAAACCCAGCCGACAGGCTGAAGACTGCCTTCATCACGCCGTTTGGAGCTTTCTGCTACCTAACCATGACGTTCGGCTTGAGGAACGCCGGCGCCACCTTCCAACGATGCATGCAGAAGTGTCTCCTCAAGCAGCTCGGCAGAAATGCTCACATCTACATGGATGATGCGGTGGTAAATACGGAGAAGCGTGGAACACTGCTGGAAGACCTCAAGGAGACATTCGACAACTTGCGCCGATTTCAGATCAAGCTCAACCCGGAGAAATGCGTCTTTGGAGTACTAGCTGGCCAGCTCCTTGGTTTCTTGGTCTCCGAACGCGGCATAGAATGCAACCTTGTGAAGATCGAGGCAATTGAAAGGATGGAGGTACCCAGCCGACTACTGGACGTACAAAAATTCACCGGCTGTTTGGCGTCCGTCAGCCGATTCATCAGTCGGCTGGGCGACAGGCCCTTCCCCTGTACCAACTCATGAAGAAGACCACTTTTTTCGAGTGGAACCACAAGGCGGACGAGGCATTTGTCCAACTAAAAAAGATGCTGGCGACTCCACCTGTTCTGGCGGCTCCGACTCCTAAGGAGCCCATGCTCCTCTACATCGCCGCCACCAGCCGAGTGGTCAGCACGGTCATTGTAGTAGAACGCAAGGAGGAAGGCAAAGCACTACCAGTTCAGAGACCGGTATATTATTTGAGTGAAGTACTATCGACCTCCAAGCAAAACTACCCCCACTACCAGAAGATGTGCTATGGTGTGCATTTTGCCGCCAAGAAATTGAAGCCTTACTTCCAAGAACACCCAATCATTGTGGTCTGCACGGCTCCTCTAGCCGAGATCATCGGCAGCCGAGACGCTTCGGGACGAGTGGCCAAGTGGGCCATAGATTTGGCCCCCTACACCATCTACTACCAACCTCGCACTGCCATCAATCCACAAGCGCTGGCCGACTTCCTCGTTGACTGGGCCGAAACCCAGTATCTACACCAGCGCCTGACTCTACCCATTGGCGAATGCACTTCGACGGCTCCAAGATGCGCACCGGCTTGGGAGCCGGCATCGTCCTCACCTCTCCCAAGGGAGACAAGCTCAAGTATGTGCTGCAAATCCATTTTGCCGCCTCCAACAACGTCGCCGAGTACGAGGCACTCATTCACGGGCTCCGTCTAGCCAAAGAGCTCGGCATTCGCCGGATCCTGTGTTATGGTGACTCCGACTTGGTGGTCCAGCCGTCGTCAGGCGATTGGGACGCCAAGGACGCAAACATGGCAAGCTACCGCTTCCTTGTACAACAACTCAGTGGGTATTTCGAGGCATGCGAGTTTCTCCATGTACCAAGAAACGACAACGACCAAGCAGACGCCCTGGCGCGAATCGGCTCCACCCGTCAAGCGATACCATCCGGCGTCGCCCTCCAGCGCCTCCTCAAGCCGTCAGTCAAACCATCACCGGAGTTAGACTCATCTTCGTGCCGGCTCCTCCTGAAGTAGTCGGATCCGACTCAAGAGCCCCCACAGACGGTGCGAGTATTCCGGCAGGCGGCACGGGGATCGTGGCAGTCGCACCCGGCCCGGGGACTGCGGAGCCCGGCCCAGAGACTTCGGAGCCCGGCCCAGGGACTGCGCCATTCTGCCCGGGGACTTCATCGACACAGCAAGCGGTTGCCGACTCCAACCCGCCAGCTCCCGGCCCAGCCACCCTCGTCCAAGTCGCAGTCTTGGCGGTTGCAGAAATTGAAGCACCTTCATGGGCCCAGCCATCCTCAAATTCATGGTGAATAAAGAGCTGCCAGCCGATGAGATCTCGGCTTGGCAAGTACAACACCGGGCGGCAGCGTACGCCATCATCAATAGAGAGCTCGTGAGGCGCAACGTCGCTAGTATTCACCAGCGGTGTGTGGAGCCAGAGCAAGGCCAGGCAATCCTCACAGACATCCATCAAGGCGAATGTGGCCACCACGCGGCTTCAAGAGCACTCGTTGCCAAAGCTTTCCGCCATGGTTTCTTCTGGCGGACTGCTCTTGAAGACGCCAATCTCTAGTCCAAAAATGCAAGGGGTGCCAGAAGTTCCACTCTAAGCCTCATCAGCCAGCTTCGGCACTCAAAACTATTCCTATTGCCTGGCCCTTTGCTGTTTGGGGCCTGGACATGGTCAGACCATTCAAGACGGCGCGAGGTGGTTTGACTCAGTTACTGTTGCCATGGACAAGTTCACCAAGTGGATAGAAGCAAAGCCAATCAATAGTTTGAATGGTCCGACTGCTGTGACCTTCATCTCCGACATCACAATTCGGTATGGCATACCGCACAGCATCATCACCGACAACGGCACAAACTTTGCCAAGGGTGCCTTGGCCCGTTTCTGCACGACGCAGGGCATCCGACTGGACTTAGCGTCCGTTGCCCATCCGCAGTCCAACGGCCAAGTAGAGCGAGCAAATGGCCTAATCCTGTCCGGCATCAAGCCCCGGCTGGTCGAGCCTCTGGAGCGCTCGGCAGGCTACTGGCTTGATGATTTGCCAGTCGTCCTCTGGAGCCTGCGCACGACTCCAAACAAGTCAACCGGCTTCACGCCCTTCTTCCTCGTCTACGGTGCCGAAGCCGTCATCCCAACGGACATAGAGTTCGACTCCCCTCGAGTCACCATGTACACCGAGGAGGAAGCAGAGGAAGAACGTCAAGACGGTGTTGATCTGCTGGAAGAGGGATGGCTGTTGGCACTCAGCCGGTCCAGCATCTACCAGCAGAGCCTACGCCGATACTACAATCGGAAGGTCAAGCCGCGATCTTTCCAAGAAGGAGACCTTGTGCTTCAGCTGATTCAGCGAACAGCTGGCCAGCACAAGCTCTCAGCACCTTGGGAAGGCCCCTTCATCACCAGCAAGGTGTTGGGCAATGACTCCTACTACCTGATCGACGCTCAGAAGCCCCGAGCGCGCAAAAGGGACGACTCCGGCAATGAGACGGAGCGGCCATGGAATGCAAATCTCCTCCGAAGATTTTACAGTTAATGCAGTATGTATCACGCTACCTATTGTATTAAAGTACGAAGACTTCAGGCCCCTCGAGAAGATCTCGGGGACTGCCTTCTTTTATCTATATGATAAAGAGTTATGCCTATGAGTATGTTATTCTTTACCACTTGGCACCGGGTTCGACTAGTCGGCCCGGGTACTTGCCGTCTTGAGCTATGAAATGACTCCCTGCAGCCGGGCAAGTAGTGTGTGGCACTCAAGCCGTCTCCTGTTAGAAGCCGCAGATCGCAGAGCGACTGACCGACAAGCAGGAGTAAGGTAGAATGGGCGTCCATACGAAAAATGGCTAAGGACTCAAAGCATGCACATAGCTTAAGCCGGTTTCTAGCATTTTGCAACCAACTCTTGAGCAACCGGCTCGCCGTTTTCTAAATTAACTTGCTAAAAACTCTAAATGGCTAAGTACTTGCCTCCCAAAGAAGCCAAGTATTTCATCTAGCGGCAGTCCGCAGAGCAGCTGTCCGACTAGCCAAACGGCAACCAAGGGAAGGCAGCAAAGGAAAAAGCCAAAGAGCAATAGGCAAGAAGAGATAGAACGCGGATAAATATTTACAAAGAAAGGCCCTTGACCGAATCATCAAATAGGAGTTCAGGATACACCCACACCCAGTGGGTGGAATTGTACAAAATAACAAGTTCGTTGAGACTACTAATTAAGCAGGTAAAACAAAGATAAAGTGGCAGCCTAGGAAACCGCGGATGGACCCGGAGGACCAGAGGGGTCGGCGGTGCTAGTTGGCGGGGCAGTCGGCTGGTTGGTCTCCGCCTGATCACCCCTGGTGACAGCTGGCTCAGTTGAGCGCGGCTCGTTGCTAGAGGCGCGGTCGGGCTGGGGCTGGCCGTCTGCCTCGACCTCTGGTGCCTCCTTCCTCCTCCTCGCCTTCCTCTTCGCCACTAGAGTCGATAACCTCCGCCGAGTCCTCGCCGTCGTCCGGGTTCAGCCCGAACCACTTCGGCGGCGCCTTGTCGCCGTTCTCAGCCCGCTCTGGGATGAAGACACTGGTGTCGGTGTACTCAGCGATTGATACGGCGAGCCTGACGGGATCGTCCTCCACCGTTGCCAGCTCTGCCTGAGCTTCCAGCCGGAACGTGGCTAACTGGGCTAAACTCAGCCCAGGATACCATTCCTTGGCGAATTCCAAGGCCCGGCGGGCTCCAGCCCGGGCTGCAGAACCCTTCCAGACCTCAAGACGGCTGGCTGCGACCTCCAACCAGTCGGCAGTCTGACTGGGGGTGCGTGGCGCCTGCATGTCCGGCCACAGGGCAGCAATCGCCTGGGCGCCAACACATTGAAGCCGGCGCAACATCTGGTGGGCTGGTCGAAGGCAGGTCTGAGGACCTGCTCACCAAGAGTTCGGGGGGCGTTGGCGGCGATTTGTGCACTGTACGCCCTTCGTGCTTCACGATCAGCCTCGATGGCTTGATTGGCGGCGTATGAATGGTCGGGGAAGAAGTCAGCTAAGAAAGAAGACCGAAGGAACAAGGTTAAATTTTTTAAGGCCGACTCGATTGGCAGTCGGCAGCCCACAAAAGGAAATGAGGGGAAGCTCACCATTGACGAGATCTTCGATTGCTTGGAAACCGGAGACCAGCGTCGCCTCTTTGTCAGTCCAGGAGGAGCGCACGGACGCAAATTCGGCGAGAAGGGCGGCCTCCTTGTCCTCCGCCTCATTCTGGGCCCTTTGGAGCAGCTCCTTCTGCTCCGCCAGCTGCGCAGCCAGCCGGTTGCGCTGCTCCGTCAGCCAGCTGCACTCCTCCTCCCGGACACGCAGCGCGGTTTTGGCTTCGCCCAGCTGCTGCTGAAGGGCGGCGTTGGCCTCTAAAAAAGGAGGGGGAGGGATGTTGGTCGTCAGCAAAAAAGAAGGTCACCGGGGAGATCTAGCCCGACTGCTCAGCAGTCGGCCCGGATCTCCGGGACTACAACCCGCGGGTGCGCGAGCGCGCCCCCGCAGGGAAAGAAGAAGACTTACCCCGGTTGTCCGACAAGTCAGCGGTCCGTTTGCCCAGCTCCTCGTTGTTGGCATTGAAGGAGGTCACGCGAAGATTGTGGTAATCCTGCATCGAATTTCAAAAAAAAAGTGTTGGTCCTTGGAACTCGCTGATTAGAGTTCCGAGCCGCCTGCGCAGCAGCCGGCCCGAAACTCGGGGACTACACCCAGTGGGTGCGTTGGCGCACCCCCACAAAAAAACAAGGAAGCAAAGCAAAAGGAAGGACGCGTACCCGGATGGCCGTTCCTGATGCCAGGTATGCCTTGGTGCACTCCTTAATGGCGTCGCCCTCGGCCCGGAGCTTGGCTTGGACGTCCAGGAGCGCTCGGTTCAACGGGCCCGTCCCGCCTCCCCGCACCCACCCGGTGGGCGCGGCGCTCGACACCTCGGTATCCGGGATCGAGGAGCTCGCAACGCCGGTATCCAGAGGACGCGGCTGAGGCTGCCTTCGCAAGATGGCGGCACGTCGGTGTACTGACCTCAAGGGCCAGGCCCATCACCGCCGTGCCTCCCATTGGCGGCACTAGCGGATCCGCCGGTTGTCCGCCTGGCGCGCCTCCGGAGGGTGGCGGTGGCGGCACAATGACCTCCGACATAGTGGTGACATCGGCGTCCCTCTCCATGACCGGGTTCTCGTCACCGGCTTCCCCAGTCTGCGCCGAGAACTCCGGTGGCGGCGGTGCGGAGTTCAAGGGGACAACAAACACCGCCGACTGGCGGCGTGCAGCTTCCTTTGCACGCTTCTTCTCCGCATCGGCAGCCTCAGCCTCTGCCAGCTTCTTCAGGGCGGTGGCCTCCGCCTTGTCGGCTTCCGCCTTCTTCAGACGGGCGGCTTCCTGCTCCTCACACGCCTCCCACGCATTTCGCTCCGTCGCCTCCCGGAGGTCGGCGGCGGGGTCAACCGCTGGGTGGTGGAGGAGGTCTCCGCCGACTTCACGACGGAGCCGGCGGCCGACTTCTCAAGAGAGAGAGGGGTCATAAAGCCGGAAAACAAAGGAAAGAAATTTCAGACAGACTCAATAAAGAAATACGAAGGTACGAAGGGAGGTGGTGCTTACGCTGAAATAAGCTGCGGTGTCTTCACCACCTTGTGGAAGAGGTTGGCCTTTGCAGCCGCCTCGTCCCGCTTGGTCACCACGGATGAGCCCTTGTGCTTCTTCGGACGGCTGCCAAACAGGCTCACCCTGGCCCTACGTTTCTTGCCGCCGCCTTGTGCGTCCGGCGGAGCTGTCGAGCCCGCGCCCGACTGGCCGACTCCTGGATGGTGGCATGGGACGACCTCCTCGTCATCATTGGGCCAGTCCTCGAGACTGGCCCCAAGTCTCGGGCCGCCCGCTGCACCGCCTCCTCCCTCGGCGTCGTCCTCCAGGGCCGCCGCCCCAGGTCAGGGTCGTCAACATCACTCTTCGCCCGGTCAGGGAGGAATTCGCGGTCCGGCCCCGCGGTGCCGGCTGCTGGCTGGAGGAGGGGGTTCTGACCAAAGCTGGCTGGTCAGATCGTACAAAATGGACTCGGCAACGAAGAAGTCAGAGAGAAAGAGAAAAAGAAAACGACTCACCAGAGGTGGAGGGGCGGCACGTGAATATGGCTCCTTGCCGAACTGCCACTCTTCTCTAAGGTCGCAGCTCGCCAGATAATTCACCATGTAGGCCACCTCCTCGTGAGGCATCTCCTTGGTGCACATCCGACTCGGGTCCCTGTTCCCGCTCATTTGGCAGATCATGTGGGGGCGACTTTGAAGAGGGAGCACTAGGCGCGCCACGAAGGCGGCCAGCAAGTTCGGCCCGGTCAGGCCCTCCGACTGCGCCAGTACTCGAAGCCGCGCAACGACACCGGCTCCCGCAGGCGTCAACGTCCGGGCCCGGTACGACCAGTTGGGTTGCCTCCCAGCCGGCGGGCCGACTACGAAGGCCGGCAGGTTGATCCAGTCACCCTCTGCGGAGACGTTCTTCACGTAGAAGTACGACTGCTGCCACATCTTCACCGACTTGATCAGCTTGATGGAGGGAAACGGGTTGTCGGCCCCCGACCTCCGCACGGCGATGAATGTGCCGCACTGAGCCGACACGCCCGCGGCTTGGGTGCCGAGCTTGGAGTAGAAGAACTCCTCCCCAGAGCTCCAGGGTGGGGAGAACGCCGATGAAGCCCTCGCACAGGGTGACGAAGGCGGACAGCAGCACCACCATGTTCGGGGTGAGGTGGTGCGGCTGGAGTCCGTAGAACTCAAGGAAGGAGCGGAAGAACACTAGTAGAAAACGGAGCTTTAGCGCCGGTTCGTAAGGGCCTTTAGTGCCGGTTCCATAACCGGCACTAAAGGGTGGGCACTAAAGGCCCCCCCTTTAGTACCGGTTCGGCACGAACCGGCGCTAAAGTGCCACCACGTGGCGTGAGCTCGCGCCCTGGTATGGGGGACCTTTAGTATTGGTTGGTGTTACCAACCGGTACTAAAGGTTTTTTTTAATTCTTTTTTGAAAATTTTGGAATTTTTTTATTTTATTTTTAATTTTTTTGAATTATTTGATGATTTAGTCTCTAATCACCTCTCTTAACTGCTCAAGTGTGGATCACTCATTCCAAATCGCCTGACTTCCCGGCCGGTCACCCATCCTCTCACTCCCCCAGCCTGAGCACACTTAACTTCGGAGTTCTATTCCCCCTACATTCCAAGTCTGCACTTGTTGTTTTCCTGACAAATGTAAGCTGTCAATCCTATTAACCCTCAGCAGTTTAGCTTGAGCATTAGGTCACACGTTTCACCGTTTGAGTTTGAAACTATTATTCTAAAAAACAGTAATTATTTAGTAACACTAATATTTCTTGAATAAGTTTGACCATAGTTTGACCACAGTTTGACCATAGTTTGACCAGATTTGACCAAAATTTAAAAAATTGAAATAATTATTTAGTAACACTAGTATTCTTGAATAATTATGTAGTAACATTAATACTTCTTGAATAAGTAGTTTGACCAGATTTAACCAATTTTTTTTAAAAAAACAGAAATTTGACCATATCTTTTTTCCTTTTGAAATTTGAGGATTCTAAAAAATTGCAAACAGGCCATAAGCGGTCTCCCTCGGATGCGGATTTTCGTGCTGAACTTTTTGATATATTATACATTTTTTTCCGACATCGTATGCAAAAGTTATAGCTGTTTTACATTTTACCTACACTTTTTGCAAAACATGTCCAAATTTAAGTTTTCAAATTTTCCTAGCTAGTAGATGTAGTAATATAACTACCTCTAGAAGGATTTTATTTTTTGAAGTTTTTATCATTTTCTTTTGATTTTTTCAGAACTGAAATGGCAACACACGGGGGGGGGGGGGTAGAGTTTGAAAATTGCCCTATAGTGCCGGTTTGTGTCACAAACCGGTACTATAGGTCAGACCCCTTTAGTACCGGTTCGTGGCACAAACCGGTACTAAACGTTAGCCCTTTAGTACCGGTTTGTGACACAAATTGGTACTAAAGGTGATCGTGGGGCCCTAGCCTAACGCCAGCCTGCCATCACCCCTTTAGTACCGGTTCGTGGCACGAACCGGTACTAAAGGTTCAACACGAACCGGCATTGATGCATAGCCGTTCGAACCAGCACTATTGGTACCATTAGTACCGGGCTAAAATCAAACCGGCCCTAATGTGTCTCACATTAGGTCCTTTTTCTACTAGTGGAAGTTGCTCGCCGGCAGGCCCAGGACACGCAGGCAGTGCGAGCGGAAGATGACCCGCTCGTCCTCCTGCGGCGCCGGCAAGATTTCCTCCCTCGACGCGAGACGAACCTGAACGAGGTCCTCGCCGGCAACCGATGCGTCTTGCGGAGGAAATCGACGTGGTCGTCATGGACCTCCGAACCATCCCAGGTGCCGGAATGCGCCGTAGGGGGCGTGATGGCAGAGGAAGAGCTCATCATGAGCAGACTGCCGCAACGCTCGACGTAGCTTGAGGTGCGGCGGGGAGAGAGAGAAGAAGAAGAAGAAGCAGTGGGGAGGTGGGATGCGCGTGCTCCGCCGTCTCCCGTCCCCCCCTACTTATAGCCCAGCGGGCTGCGAAGCCAAGGGGGCAGTAGTGGGATTTACTGCGCCCACTACTCCACGCCCCCCACGTTTGCCGCGCAAAGTTACTGCGCGCGGTAATTCCGTGGGAACCTCAGCCGCCCCCCACGGCCGCAGCAGATCCGCTCGCGTGCCGAGGCGTGGTAGTGGCGGGCCCCGCCTGCAGACATGTCCCATCTCGCGGATGGGTAGGCGGGCTGGCCCGGCCATTGGTTGCCACATGGCAGGCATGGAGTGGGTGGCGGTCAAGAAGCTTAGCTCACACGCTACTGAGTTCCCGCCGGGGGATTCGAAAGCATTTTTGGACAAATCAAAGTCAGGCGACTCCGACTCCTACCAGTCGGCCCGGCAGAAGTCAAATGAGGTCTCACCTCAAGCACTCGGAGAAAGAAACTGCTGAGGCTCCTCGGCTGATCGTCCGCGGCGCCTCACCAGCTTTGGGGACTACTGTCAGAGTAATGGGCCACGGGTAGGCTAACCCGAGGCCCAGAACCTTTCAAGACATCGGGGCTGACTGCGCCCCTCAGGACACTAGGGTGGAGAGCCGCCTTCCAAAGGCCGGCTAAAGGAGCAGCTGACTGCCCGCATGCGGCCGAGTCCTGGAGGCGAGGTCAAGACGGGCCGACTCCCGCCTGGCGGCTCCCAGAGAAGCCGGCCACGGGGAGTCGGCCCACGAAACCAACAAAGCCCATGCCCTCATAAGGGGGAATGGGATGGGAGTGATAACAATAAAGCCCACTCCCTCCCCTTTTCATGGGATGGCTAGGCCACAGTGCACCGTACTAGTGGAGATCTCCGTCCGGCGAGGCACTGTTGTCGTGCCATCCCTGACATCAACAACAATGGGCGAAGTCCTGCACCCACGACAGCCTGTCGGTACGGTCCACGGATGATGGGCCCTACCGGTCAGCGAGAGTCCAGAAGACGGCAAGAGCGCCATCAGTCGGACCCGAAGGGATCCGGCCCCCGGAAGTCGGCCTGCCCCTCCCACGGGTCCCATGCGCCATTAACCAGACGAGACGGGGAGTGGCTACAGTAATCGCCCGCCAGGTAGCAGGGCTGTAGCCACGACCCCATGACCAAGCCTGCGTCATTAGAGGCACGACTACAGTAATCGGCAGCCGGCAAGACCCGCAAGCGGCAGGTACGTCCTGTCGGCTCCGTACCAGACCAGTCGGCGGGGCCCACCAGCCGGCAGGCCCCAGCAGTCGGCATAGAGGCCGGCAGGCGAAGAGACTGACGGCTGGGCCCTGTGCCCAATCGATTTACCATTGTACCCCTGGGGGGTAGGCCTATATAAACCCCCTAGGGCACCCATGTAAAGGGTTCCGATCCATTAGAACTAGATCAGACCTTAGAGAAGGGGGAGAGCTGGCCTAGTCTCCTCCTGTCCACAGATACAGCTCGAGGAGCACCATTGTACTCACTTTTGCCTTAGTGATCATGCGGAGACCCCGCAGAGGAGGACTAGGGGCGTTACCTCCTAGGAGAGCCCCGAACCTGGGTAAAGTCCACCGGCGTTCGTGTCTACGCCTCATCCCGTTTCCAGGCACCGGCGACGTTCTACTCGCCCCCACCATGATAAGCCATCCATTGTCATATGTCGCACCCAACCCCCGACAGACATATTGTTGGTTTTTTGGTTGATTCTTTATTAACATTCATGTTCTTGTTGTAGTCTTCTCCGCCTATGTGCATGTACTCCCTTCGATCCAATTTAGTCTGCATATAACTTTTTGCCAAAAAATCCGGAATGCTCTGCGTGTTCTGATCTTTTTCCCATTCTTTCCAGGAATACCCCTCCACTTCCACTTCGCCTCCTTCTCCCGCATTGATTAAGACAGCTAGCTCCTCCCGTCCATGCAGCATGCAGAGAGAGGAGCACGTGGGCGGAGAGCCAATGGCTTCATGGGGCATTTATAGCTCCTAGATCCTCCCGTCCATGCGTGTAGGGGCATTTCTGTTCATAAAGCATACAACGAGCCCACGCCTTGGTATGTGGGTCTGCTCTTATGCCCAAACTAAAAATAATCAGAGGGTGTACTATCATTGCATTGACACGGAGATGCCGACTTAGGCATGTTGGGGAACATAGCATGCAATTTCAAAAAAAATTCCTACCATCACGCAAGATCTATCTAGGAGATGCATAGCAATGAGAGGGGGAGAGTGTGTCCACATACGCTTGTAGACCGAAAGCAGAAGCGTTAGTTTAACGCGGTTGATGTAGTCGAACGTCTTCACGATCCAACCGATCTAGTATCGAACATACGGTACCTCCGAGTTCAGCACACATTCAGCTCGATGACGTCCCTCAAACTCTTGATCCAGTAGAGGGTCGAGGGAGAGTTTTGTCAGCACGACGGCGTGGTGACGGTGATGTTGATGTGATCCGTGCAGGGCTTCGCCTAAGCACTATGACTCTATGACCGGAGGAGTAAACTATGGAGGGGGGCACCGCACACGGCTAAGAGAACAATTGATGTGCCTTGGGGTGCCCCCTTGCCCCCATATATAAAGGAGGGGAGGAGGAGCGGCTGACCAAGAGGGGTGCGCCATGGGGGGGAGTCCTACTAGGACTCTGCTCCTAGTAGGATTCGCCCCCCCCCCTTTTCCTTTCTTACCAGAGGGGAAAAGGAAGGAGAGGGAAAGGGGGGCCGCACCCCTCCTCCTTGTCCTATTTGGACTCCCTTGGAGGGGGGCGCACGCCACCCCTCGCGGGCTTCCCTCTCTCTCCCCTAAGGCCCATGTAGGCCCAATACTTCCCCGGGGGGTTCCGGTAACCCCTCGGTACTCCGGTAAAATACCCGAACCACTCGAAACCATTCCGATGTCCGAATACTACCTTCCAATATATGAATCTTTACCTATTGACCATTTTGAGACTCCTCATCATGTCCGTGATCTCCTTCGGGACTCCGAACAAACTTCGTCACCAAAACACAACTCATAATACAAATCGTCATCGAACGTTAATCGTGCGGACCCTACGGGTTCGAGAACTATGTAGACATGACCGAGACACATCTCTGGTCAATAACCAACAGTGGAACCTGGATGCTCATATTGGTTACTACATATTCTATGAAGATCTTTATCGGTCAAACCGCAATAACAACATACGCTATTCCCTTTGTCATCGGTATGTTACTTGCCTGAGATTTGATCGTCGATACCATGATACCTAGTTCAATCTCGTTTCGGCAAATCTCTTTACTCATTCTGTAATGCATCATCCCGCAACTAACTCATTAGTCACATTGCTTGCAAGGCTTATAGTGATGTGCATTATCGAGAGGGCCCAGAGATACCTCTCCGATACTCGTAGTGACAAATCCTAATCTTGATCTATGCCAACCCAACAAACACCTTCGGATACACATGTAGAGCACCTTTATAATCACCCAGTTATGTTGTGACGTTTGATAGCACACAAGGTGTTCCTCCAGTATTCGGGAGTTGCATAATCTCATAGTCAGAGGAATATGTGTAAGTCATGAAGAAAGCAATAGCAATAAAACTTAACGACCATTATGATAAGCTAATGGATGTGTCTTGTCCATCACATCATTCTCTAATGATGTGATCCCGTTCACCAAATGACAACACATGTCTATGGTCAGGAAACCTAACCATCTTTGATTAACGAGCTAGTCAAGTAGAGGCATACTAGGGACACTCTATTTTGTCTATGTATTCACACATGTACTAAGTTTCAGGTTAATACAATTCTAGCATGAATAATAAACATTTATCATGATATAAGGAAATATAAATAACAACTTTATTATTGCCTCTATGGCATATTTCCTTCAGTGTCCCACTTACACTAGAGTCAATAATCTAGATTACATAGTAATGATTCTAACACCCATGGAGTCTTGGTGTTGATCATGTTTTGCTCGTGGAAGAGGCTTAGTCAACGGGTCTGCAACATTCAGATCCATATGTATCTTGCAAATATCTATGTCTCCCTCCTTAACTTTGTCGGATTGCGGGTTCTGGCTAACCCTTGAGGTTCGGACTCTGGGGTGCACACGAAGAACACTCTCTCCCTAGTTCGCTCGCTGAACGATCTCACTGCCTAGCTCGACGAACCCAAGGAACAAGAAACACGAGGGTTTACACTAGTTTGGGCCACCTTGCGGTGTAATACACTACTCAAGTGTGGTGTTGGTGGATTGCCTCACGGGCTAAGGATGAACTAGTACAATGGATGAACAGCCTCACGAGGAGAGCTGTTCTTGAGCTCGGCGAGCTGGTGGATGTGAGGATGGAATGAATCCGATCCAGGGTTAGTCCTCCCTCCCTATGGTGGTGGCTAGTCCTATTTATAGAGGCCCTGGTCCTCTTCCCAAATGTTAGGCGGGAACGGACCCCACAACGGCTAAGTTTGAAGGGAGACAACTAGTACAAGCTGTCCTGACAAAAGGTGGTCTTCGTCTACCAAAGGTTCTCGTGGTGACGCTGCTGTGGGCTCCATGGTGACCTCCGTCCTGTCGTCCTGCCGGTCTTGGTCTTGTTGCACTGATATGGAAACCTTTGCCTGATGCCTCGGGACTCCTCGCCTGCGCCTGCTTCTTTAGCACAAAAGAGAAAACTGGTACACTGCACCCGCTGGCGCCCACCTGGCCTTGGTCGTCATGGCTCACGTCACGTGAACCTTGCGAGGTACCCCTTGCATAGAGATCTCCGCTCCTCGGGAGCCAGCCTAGTGAGGCTGCTCCCGGGGAGGTCTTGGTGTCGTCCGCCTCACGAGGCTTGGCCCCTCGCGAGGGTCTTGACTGGTTGCTGCCAAAGATGGGCCGTACCATGCCGTTGGTGGAGCCATGCACAAGCCCGCAGGCAGGCAAAGTCTCGGCACCCCCGGTCCCAGAACGCCGATAGTAGCCCCCCGGCCCAAGGCACGCTCGAGCTTGGCTTCGAGGCGAAGCCAAAGGGCAAGTGTGGAGCGCTGCGGGCCCCAACCACCTGCGGCCTTGATTGATAAGTGGTGATTGACGGGACGTGGGCGTCTCCGCTTCCCCACGCTGCCTCGACAATTGTTTGACTTGATGAGACCCTGCTACATGCAGAAGAAAGACCATCATTACCTATGATCGTGGAGGCCGGCAGTTGGCCTTCCTCTAGCTATAAATGAGGAGAGGGGCGGAGCCCCCATTTCCCATCTCCTTCTCCACTCTGTCTTCTTCTTCTTCTTCTTCTTCTTCTTCTTCTTCTTCTTTGCTTCGTCGTCTCGCTGTGATGCCCATGGCCCCGACGAAGAGGTTCTCGACCGTGGAGAAGGGGAAGGCACGCAAGGAGGGGCCCAACTCACCACCGTCCAAGAGGGGGCGTGGCTTCCCCCATAAGAACGCAGTGACCCCTGCCGTTGCCCCTTGGGGGTGCAGACGTACTCCTTCGGGAGCCGGCGCCGTCCTCGACGGCCGCAGCGGTGCCCCCTCCCACGGTGGAGGCCGCTCTAGGTGGAGTAGCCCTTGCGCCGAGGGGCGTCGTGGTCGCCCGGCCTCCTCGGACGTGCTTCCATTCGGTGGAGGTGCTCCCGGAGTTCCCTGTGTGGTCGGAGCAGCCGACCGACACTTGGCTCCAGCTCCCGTGCTCCTTTGCCGGCGAGCTGCCGGCCGCAGGTCTCGACGGCTTCTCGCTGCAAGCTGACGGTTGCTGCAGCAAGGCCTCGTGGGCCGCGGTGGAGGTCTCCACCACGGGTAACGCGGTCCTGGCTCGCGGCTGGCGGACTGTAACACCCACGATGCGGCTATATCTCCCACATGTCGAGGCACGACTTAGAGGCATTACCGCATGGTGGTTTAGTCGCAAGTGGGGTAATCTTCAAACAATCCCATGTACTGAATAAGAAAGGGATAAAGAGTTGGCTTACAATCGCCACTTCACACAATACATAAATAGATCACACATCATCCAAAGTACAATCAAAGGTCCGAGTACGGAACCAAAATAAAGGAAGACACTTGCGAGATCAAGACTATTTAAGCTTATGGGTAGGAAAGGGGTAGTGAGGTGGATTTGCAGCAAGCACTAAGCATATATGGTGGCTAACATACGCAAACAAGAGCGAGAAGAGAAGCAACGCAATGGTCAAGAAACTAGAAGTGATCAAGAAGTGATCCTGAAGCTACTTACATTCAAGCATAACACAAGGCCGTGTTCACTTCTCGGACTCCGCCGAAAAGAGACCATCATGGCTACACACGCGGTTGATTCATTTTAATTAAGTAAAGTGTCAAGTTCTCTACAACCGGATATTAACAAATTCCGATCTACCACATAACCGCGGGCACAGCTCTCGAAAGTTTATACCCTGCAGGGGTGTCCCAACTTAGCCCATCACAAGCTCTCACGGTCAATGAAGGATATTCCTTCTCCCGGGAAGACCCGATCAGTCTCGGAATCCCGGTTACAAGACATTTCGACAATGGTAAAACAAGACCAACAAGGCCGCCCGATGTGCCGACAAATCCCGATAGGAGTCGCCCATATCTCGTTCTCAGGGCACACCAGATAGGTCAAGCTACGAGTAAAACCAGCCTTCAAGTTGCCCCGAGGTGGCCCCGCAGGTTGCCCGGTTCGGACCAACACTCAGAGGAGCACTGGCCTAGGGGGTTTAAAATAAAGATGACCCTTGAGTCTGCAGAACCCAAGGGAAAGTTATATGGTGGTAGGTAGGCAAATGGTAAAACCAAGGTTGAGCCTTGCTGGAGGAGTTTTATTCAAGGCGAACTGTCAAGGGTTTCCCATAACACCCAACCGCGTAAGGAACGCTAAATCAAGGAACATAACACCGGTATGATGGAAACTAAGAGTGGAACAAAACACTAGGCATAAGGCCGAGCCTTCCACCGTTTACCAAGTATATAGATGCATTAAAATAATTAAGAGACAATAATGATATCCCAATAATATCCATGTTCCAACATGGAACAAACTTCAACTTCACCTGCAACTAGCAACGCTATAAGAGGGGATGAGCAAAAGCGGTAACATAGCCAAACAAGGGTTTGCGAGGAAGATGGGTTAGAGGATTGACATGGCAATATGGGAGACATGAAATAGTAAGTGGTAGGTAGTGCGACATAGGGATAGAGCGAACAACTAGCAAGCAAAGATAGAAGTGATTTCGAGGGTATGGTCATCTTGCCTGCAAAGTTCTCAGAGTTGTCGAAAGCTTGATCCTCGTTAGCGTACTCAACAGGTTCCTCGGTCACGTAATCATCTCCCGGATCTACCCAAGGCAAGAATACAAGCAATGGAACAACAATCAATCATGGTGCAATGCACAAGCAACATGATGCAATACAAAAAAATTAAAATAAAAAGAGCAAGCAAAAGAAACACACGGCGGCAACGAAATTACTGGAAGGCATCTGGAGTGTCGGTATCGGGGCGTCACAACACTCCACCACTACAAGAGGATCTCGTCCTGAGATCTAGGATGGCACCGGAGGGAAATGGAAGAGGAAGAGAAGAGGTAAAACTAAGTTGCTTCTTTGACAATTGAGTGAAACCAAAGAACCTTGCGAGGTTGAACAAATTTAAAGAAAGAATGCAACAAAGATGAATTTTTTTGATAACACTCTGTTAGAAAAGAGGAACAAGGAACATTACGGGAACCTTGTAGGTTGAAAGACATAAGAAAAGGGTTGCAATGGACAAGAAGTACATGCAAGCACTCCGGTTGAAACGAGAAGTACAAGGAACAAGGAAGAACAAATTCAAACAGCACTCCGGTTGAAAAGAGATGCAAAACTTGATAAGATGAAAAGAACTTGAGAAGAGGACACAATACTCCGATTAAATGGATAAGCATGAAAATAACATGATCTTGACAAAATGAGGTGATGGGTGAAGAGAGCAACATCACAATGCCTCTGGAACAAAAGATAGAACGGATTGAAAGTAACGAAGAACAAAACAACATCTTCTACCTCGAATGAATTTGAAAGCATCCTTCCATAGGGGATTGGACGGAGTTGTTGGGAAATGAACAATGAAAAGAATAAACTTGTTGTGGACTTATTGAAAATATCCCAAAACTTGAGGCGAAATTCTGCCACTAACGGAAACAATAGATTGGATTGATATCAACAAGGAGACGAGAAACTTATTTCACTGGGAGGATAAATGAAGAACTTGGGTCATTTATAAGCACCATAAATAGCAACAATCCTTAGTGAAGGCTTAAGGTGAAATATGACACAAGATAACTCCAATGAAGAGATTGATGGGATGCAAAGGATCTCATGAACGAATTGAAAATGATGGGTTTAAAATATGTCACTCCGGACAACTTGTGAATCATGAAACACGAAGGGAAATTGTCAAGAATGACATAACACCACCTCAAAACATAAGGGAGAAGGGATTGAACTTTGAAATGCAAGATGAAGAATACTTGAGCTCCTCTGAAAAGAATCTCGATGAACACTTCGAGAAGGAATTAAATCCTTAATGAACCAACATGTAGAGCCTCCATGAAGAACTCCGATAATAAAGGAATGATCAAAAAGAAGTGAAGGATGAAAATAATAAGATTGAAGCCTTGAAATGATTGGATGGAGCTTTGTGACGAGATAAAGCGGAAAACTTGGAACTCTGGAAAGAAAAGATGAAGCATCTCAAACCGAGAATGTGATATGATGAACAACTCCGGAAAGAAGAAATTAGATCACTAGGATGAAACAATAATAAGAATTACGTTATGTGTATCCTTCACCAATTTAAATTGACGACAAGCAACGGATTTGGCATACTACTTATTCTCGTAGAAAGGATTAAGAGAGATATAGCGTAAACTTAAGAAGGTCTTCAATGAACCACCGGTAGGATTTGGGAAGAACGAATGAATGAATTGATATGAAAACAAAGGAATAGGAATCTTGAACGAACCACCGTAAGTATTGAAAACGATTGAACAAAAGAGAACGAAACACCGGGAAGAATTAGAGAACGAATGAAGATACTTGAGGGAATTTGATACAAGAGCACGAAGAGCTCACGAGCTGATTAGAGAATACTTGAAATAAGCATCGGTAAGATTTGGAGAACGAGAGATGAAAGCTGAGAATGAGTAATGTTTGAAAAGATGGCCTTCAGAGGAAAGAAATGGAAAAAACTCATGAAATGCTCCGGAAGGGTGAAAAGAATTCTCACAATCGAAAACAATTATGAGAGGATGGCATCAAGCTAGAATCACAAATCTTTGAGAGAACGGATAAGATTTGGAGGAAAACTCTTCTTTGGTCTTCAAAATCCGAGAATGACCACGAGAAACACCACCAAGAATTGTTTAAACACTCTGGGAGAATCAAAAGCGAATTGGTTGAGCCAACGATGGAAAGAATTTGAAAGATCTTGGAGAAATACATATGACTGATTATAATTCATTCTTACGTCAAACTTGGAAAAGAATTTGAGAGTAACTCCAAAAAAATTAGAAGAGTCAGGTAAGATCTTGGGAAAAGACCTGTGGGTTAGGTCCCACTCAAAAGATACACCATTGGAAATATTGCTTGAAAAGAGAGATTGCACCGGTTGAATTAACTGGCTTGAATGAGATTACAATCTCGAAATAGGTTGAACCGATTAAGAATTGAATCATGAATCTTCCGTGATATCTTCAGCACTCCAGAACAAATGAATAGCTTGAGGTGAATAATTAATTGGTTCACCGGAATGAGAAAGCATTTGAAATAAGGAAAGAGATATGATCAACACCGAAAGCTTGAATTGAATCCACCGGAAAAGAAAAGAGAACGAAGAATGATAACTTGTGGAGCATCTTCATGAGAACCACTTGGTAAGAACATTGATTGAAAAGAATGAAGAGACTTCACATGAATAAAATGGATACTTGATTAAGGATTCTGGCTCCATGAAGAATAAAAAAGGGGTGGGAGGGCGGGAAAAACAAAGGCAACCTGGGGACGGATGAAACGAACAATGTTGGGAAAACTGAGGGGTGATCTTGCGAATGTTGAAATGACCAGATCCACCTGAAGAGAAACATGCTGGTTGGAAAAGAATTGACATGACAATCTCGATTATCATGAAGGATTAGTATTCACATAAAATATGAGAACACCGCTTAGGAAAGGTATGGAATCAACACTTGACAATGAAGCAACTCGAATACCACAACTGAAAACAAAACAAAGGATTTGGCTTGCAGAATAAGCCAGAAACAAACATATGATAGACCCCATATCGTATCATGTGTCTTTTGAAAAGATATTCTAGGAGATACTTGAATTCCCACCTATAAAACTCCTGAAACTTTCTGGTTATGCAATCAGGTGTTAGGGATACAGGGGAAGCATAATATCTCACCCAAACTAACAATCCCTACATCCAGCTGTATCCATCCTTCAACACATAACCAAGAAACCTTCGGAAATCGTGTACCTCAACCTTCGAAAAGAATCCGTTATACGAGTTATGGTGATACTCCCGAACTCCCGCCCCAGTACTAGGTGGCGTCGAGGTTATCTCACCAACAACTGCATAAAAGAGATTTTCGATGTCGGCGAAACTCAGGTATTCCAGAACTGCAACGTTAAAATTGTGATGACAACACCTCGGAGCTCAACTCCCCGGGACACTGCCACAACCCCTAAATGTCAGGAGGCACCAAGAACAATGTTCTCATCACAAGACAATCAGAACGATTCCAAGATACCCGCGTGATCCTGATTTTTTTCGTGAAATTTGAGGAGAGAAAATTCAGGGAAGACCTCACCAAAGCGACGAAGGTACTGAGGAGTAAAAAGGATCCTACTCTCTGTTATATATAATCCTAAGACTCAAAACATATTGTTCTAGACTCAACAACGTCAGCGATTCGATCAAGCAGGGGGATCCTAAGTCGGGGATGGCTCTGATTATCAACTTGTAACACCCACGATGAGGCTATATCTCCCACGTGTCGAGGCATGACTTAGAGGCATAACCGCATGGTGGTTTCGTCGCAAGTGGGGTAATCTTCACACAATCCCATGTACTGAATAAGAAAGGGATAAAGAGTTGGCTTACAATCGCCACTTCACACAATACATAAATAAATCATACATCATCCAAAGTACAATGAAAGGTCCGACTATGGAACCAAAATAAAGGAAGACAACCCCAAATGCTAGATCCCCGATAGTCCCAACTAGGCTCCACTACTGATCATCCGGAAAAGAAACATAGTAATGGCGTGAATCCTCATCGAACTCCCACTTGAGTTCGGAAGCATCACTTGCACTGGTATCCTCGACACCTGCAACTGTTTGGAAGTATCTGTGAGTCATGAGGACTTAACAATCTCACACCCGCGAGATCAAGAATATTTAAAGCTTATGGGTAGCAAAGGGGTAGTGAGGTGGAGCTGCAGCAAGCACTAAGCATATATGGTGGCTAACATATGCAAATGAGAGTGAGAAGAGAAGCAACGCAACGGTCGACAAACTACAAGTGATCAAGAAGTGATCCTGAAGCTACTTACGTTCAAGCATAACACAAGGCCGTGTTCACTTCCCAGACTCCACCGAAAAGAGACCATCACGGCTACACACGTGTTTGATTTATTTTAATTAAGTAAAGTGTCAAGTTCTCTACAACCGGATATTAACAAATTCCCATCTACCACATAACCGCGGGCACGGCTCTCGAAAGTTTATACCCTGCAGGGGCGTCCCAACTTAGCCCATCACAAGCTCTCACAGTCTGACAACTAAGCGTTGAAAGTCATGCCAGTTTGTAAGGAACACCGGTTTATCAGAAAATATTCATAAATCCCTTATCATAAAAAATAGCAAAGACAAGAAATATGCAAAGCTTTTCATGGACTGCCAGGCCCTAAATCGAGGCTTTTCATGGGCTGCCACGCCGCTGAGTTAAACCATTTTGCAAAGCCTTTTAAGATGGACCTCAATCTTTAACCAATCACTGTTTTAACTTTGACAAGTTCAGGGTCCATGGGATTAACATGTCAAACGTTCGATGGGTCATACCAGATTTACCTAGACGGAGTGGCTTACTTAAAGAGGCAGGATAACCCGGGGTTTTAGGTGAATACACCTGGCTTCCAAGCCTGGCTTGATAGCCTATTACAAGGGTGCAAGCTCGTTGTTCTTTGAGAAGCAAGGAGCCCCTAGGTAATATTTGAGATGTGCTTAGTGGTTACCTATGTTTGAGCTGTGCTAAATGCAACAAACTCTCTTTGGCTCCACATAATTCCCTTTTGGCTTAAAGCCTATCAAGAGGTGTAGCTATGGTGTGAAGACAACCAAGCCCCCTAGTGATATCCCTTTTTGGTTTTAAACCGATCAAGAGGTGTAGCTATGGTTCGGATACGACCAAGCCCCCTAGTGATTTTATTTATATCCGTGTGGCCGTAGGGGCCGGTTTAACAAAAACTCCGCTTTGTCAGTAGAAGCTCCTGTAGGCTCACACATGATGTAAAAGAACAGAGACCCCGCTTTATCCGAGGCTCTGGTTTATTATATAATATATACATTGTCATAAATATGTACATAAGAAGAGCCTGTGGCTCAAGTATAGTAAGGCCGAAGAAGAGCTATATTCCACGGCCGCTTGGTCTCCTCCTCTGATTTACGTGAGTCCTTGTGCTCTCGAACATCAATGAGGTAGTATGACCCGTTGTGCATGTCGGTGTTCTGGGAACAGGGGTCCCCAGACTTGCCTGCCTGCGGCCTGCGGCGTGGCTCAAGTGGGGGCCTAGCATGGCCCATCTTCATCAGCTCAAGCTCAAGACCCTCGCGAGTGGCCAAGCCTCGCGGGGCGGACGATAGGAAGCTTCCTTAGAGGCAGCCTCACCAGGCAGGCTCGCGAGGAGGCGAAGAGATCAAGGCGGGGATACCTCACGAGGAGCCCGTGACGCAAGCCATGACGATCGAGACCAGGCGGGCGCCAGGCGGGCGTCGGCCTATGCAGTGTCCTTGTTTCCCCTTTGGTGCAAAGGGGGCAAGCACAGGCCAAGGCATCGGGCAAAGGTTACCATTCCGGTGCAACAAGACCAAGACCAACAGAGCGGCAGGATGGAGGTCACCGTGGAGCCCAAGACGTCGTCATCACCAGTGCTTTTGGCAGCCGAAGACCACCTTTGGTCAGAATAACTTGTACTAGATGTTCCCCTTCAAAATGGCCAATTGTTGGCGCCCTTCCCGCTCATTATTTGGGGAGTGGCCCAGGGCCTCTATAAGTAGAACTAGCCACACAGAGTAGAGGGATGTCTAGAGATCTGGTAGAACCCTAGCAGAGAGAGAGTGAGGCGACTGAAATCACCCAAGCAGTTCATCGCACCAGGTCAAGAACACCTCTTGCGAGGCTGTTCTTCCCTTGTACTATTCATCATCAGCCCCTTGATACATCTCCAACGTATCTATAATTTTTGATTGCTCCATGCAATATTATATACTGCTTTGGACTATATTGGGCTTTAATTTCCACTTTTATATTATTTTTGGGACTAACCTATTAACCAGAGGCCCAGCCCAGAATTGCTGTTTTTTTTGCCTATTTCAGTGTTTCGGATAAACAGAATATCAAACAGAGTCCAAACGGAATAAAATCTTTGGGAATGTGATTTTCTCACCGAATGTGATCCAGGAGACTTGGACCCTGCTCCAAGGAACAAACGAGGCGGTCATGAGGGTGGGGGGCGCCCCCCCTAGGGCGCGCCCCCTGCCTCGTGGGCCCCTCGTTGCTCCTCCGGCGTACTTCTTCCTCCTATATATACACACGTACCCCCAAACGATCAGAACAGGAGCCAAAAACCTAATTCCACGGCCACAACTTTCTGTATCCATGAGATCCCATCTTGGGGCCTGTTTCGGAGCTCCGCCGGAAGAGGGCCGTCATCACGGAGGGCTTCTACATCATCATAGCCTCTCCGATGAAGTGTGAGTAGTTTACCTTAGACCTTCGGGTCCATAGTTAGTAGCTAGATGGCTTCTTCTCTCTCTTTGAATCTCAATACAAAGTTCTCCCCCTCTCTTGTGGAGATCTATTCGATGTAATCTTGTTTTTGCGGTGTGTTTGTTGAGACCAATGAATTGTGGGTTTATGATCAAATCTATCTATGAATAATATTTGAATCTTCTCCGAATTCTTTTATGTATGATTGGTTATCTTTGCAAGTCTCTTCGAATTATCCGTTTGGTTTGGCCAACTAGATTGGTAGTTCTTGCCATGGGAGAAGTGCTTATCTTTGGGTTCGATCTTGCGGTGTCCTTACCTAGTGACAGAAGGGGCAGCAAGGCACGTATTGTATCGTTGCCATCGAGGATAACAAGATGGGGTTTATTTCATATTGCATGAATTTATCTCTCTACATCATGTCATCTTGCTTAAGGCATTACTCTGTTTTCAACTTAATACTCTAGATGCATGCTGGATAGCGGTCGATGAGTGGAGTAATAGTAGTAGATGCAGAATCGTTTCGATCTACTTGTCATGGACGTGATGCCTATATCCATGATCATGCCTAGATATTCTCATAACTATGCTCAATTCTGTTAATTGCTCAACAGTAATTTGTTCACCCACTGTAGAATACTTATGCTCTTGAGAGAAGCCACTAGTGAAACCTATGACCCCGGGTCTATTCTCATCATATCAATCTCCATCACTTTAATCTTGCTTTGCTTTTTTACTTTGCTTTTACTTTTTACTTTGCATCTTTATACCAAAAATACCAAAAATATTATATCTATCAGATCTCACTCTCGTAAGTGACCGTGAAGGGATTGACAACCCCTAATCGTGTTGGTTGCGAGTAGCTATCGCTTTGTGCAGGTACGAGGGACTTGAGCGTGGGCTCCTACTGGATTGATACCTTGGTTCTCAAAAACTGGGGGAAATACTTACTCTACTCTGCTGCATCATCTCTTCCTCTTCGGGAAAAACCAACGCAAGCTCAAGACGTAGCAAGAAGGATTTCTGGCGCCGTTGCCGGGGAGTCTACGCAAAAAGTCAACATACCAAGTACCCATCACAATCCCTATCTCTCGCATTACATTATTTGCCATTTGCCTCTCGTTTTCCTCTCCCCCCAATTCACCCTTGCCGTTTTATTCGCCCTCTCTCTCTATCCTCCCTCTCTATTTGCTCGCTTGCCTTTTTTTTGCTCGTGTGTTAGATTGCTTGTTTGTCGCAATGGCTCAAGATACTACCAAATTGTGTGACTTCACCAATACCAATAATAATGATTTCCTTAGCACTCCGATTGCTCCTCTTACTGATGCTGAATCTTGTGAAATTAATGCTGCTTTGTTGAATCTTGTTATGAAAGATCAATTCGCCGGCCTTCCTAGTGAAGATGCCACTATTCATCTGAATAGCTTCGTTGATTTATGTGATATTCAAAAGAAAAAGTATGTCAATAATGATGTCGTTAAATTGAAGCTATTTCCTTTTTCACTTAGAGATCGTGCTAAAGCTTGGTTTTCGTCTTTGCCTAAGAATAGTATTGATTCATGGAACAAGTGCAAAGATGCTTTTATCTCTAAGTATTTTCCTCCCGCTAAGATCATCTCTCTTAGAAACGATATTATGAACTTTAAACAACTTGATCATGAACATGTTGCACAAGCTTTGGAGAGAATGAAATTAATGATACGTAATTGCCCTACTCATGGTTTGAATTTGTGGATGATCATACAAAAATTTTATGCCGGATTGAATTTTGCTTCTAGAAATCTTTTAGATTCGGCCGTGGGAGGCACTTTTATGGAAATCACTTTAGGAGATGCTACTAAACTCCTAGATAATATTATGGTTAATTATTCTCAATGGCATACTGAAAGATCTTCTAATAAAAAAGTGCATGCGATAGAAGAAATCAATGTTTTGAGTGGAAAGATGGATGAACTTATGAAATTATTTGTTACTAAGAGTGTTTCTTCTGATCCTAATGATATGCCTTTGTCTACTTTGATTGAGAATTGTAAGTGCATCTAGTGCCACCCCTAGTTGGTTTTGGAGTATTAACGACAAACCTAGTTGAGGGACTAATGTGTTTGTGAGAATTGCAGGATAACACAGGTAGAAGTCCCTCATTGATTCGGTTTTCCTACCAGAGATGACCCCTGAAAATGTATGAAGACATTGAAGTCAAAGGTGTTATATGAAGATATTCACATTGAAGACTATGACAAGAGAAGACACCACATGAAGCCTATGGAGCTCGAAGACTTAGATCTTTCATAGTTCTCTTTCTTCTGTGTTGAGTCATAGGAACCACCGTACTGTTAAGTGGGGTCCAAGAGAACCAGTCAGAATGACTGAAGTGATGCTTAAACAAAACCTATGTCTTCGAGTGAAGACTTTGAGAGCGAATCTTGTCCACAGTCGGGCAAGTCAGCTTTGCTTGAAGCCCAAGTAAAGTTGTCGTGTGAGTTTGAAATCTGACCGTTGGAACACGTGTCAGTTCCTTAGTGACCCAGGGTCATTTCGGACAAATCAGGTCGTGTTGCCAAGTGGCTATAAATAGCCCACCCCCTACAACCATAAACGGTTGGCTGCTCAGATTCAGAGTACGGCTTTTGTCATTTGAGAGCAACCCACCTCGAAGCCTTTGAGAGAGAATTCCTTGCGAGGATAAAGCCCTAACCACCCAGAGCCAAAGAGAATTAGGCATCACTTAAGTCTTCTTGTCTGTGTGATCTGAAGACTTATTACACTTGAGGACTGTGCATCCTCCAGCTGGTTAGGCGTCGCGTTCTGAGCATCCAAGAGACATTGTGGATTGCCGGTGAACGAAATCTGTGAAGGTTTGGGAGTCTACCTTGAAGACTTACCAGAGTGATTGGGCGAGGTCTGTGTGACCTTAGCTCAAGGGGAATACGGTGAGGACTGGATGTCTTGAGCTGCGTGTTCAGGACTGGGTGTCCAGGACTGTGTGTTCCAAGGTTTAAATACCTAGCCGCCCTAACCAGACGTACAGTTGTCACAGCAACTGGAACTGGTCCAACAAATCATTGTCTTCAGCAAGTCACTGGTTTCATCTTCCCTTCCCTTTACTTACTGTTACTCCTTGTGAAGTCATTGTATGTTCGCACTATCTTTTGTCTTCACTGAGTGACTGCGTGTTCTGTGTGGCTTCAGAATATCTTCCTACCTGATCCTTACTACATTGCTGCTATTAGTCATTGTGCTTTCACTCTATTGAATACTTGACTATGGCTTGCCTAGTGTAGTCTACCTTCTGCTGCAGGGTAATAGGTTTATTTCTATCGTTTGTCTTCATAACTTCCACATTTTGAAGACTTTCATAAAAATCGCCTATTCACCCCCCCTCTAGTCGATATAACGCACTTTCAATTGGTATCAGAGCAAGGTGCTCCCTTGTTCTGTGTGATTCGGTTTAACCACCCGGAGTTTTAGCTATGTCGACTGTAGGGATAATTAAAGTCTCCGCTGCGTGCCCCGTCTTCGACGGAACTGAATATCCCTACTGGAAGAATAAGATGCGCATGCATCTTGAAGCCATTGACGTCGACCTATGGTATGTCGTCAAGAAAGGCGTTCCCAAGGCTGGAGAAGGTGTCACTGATGCTGATGTCAAGAAGTTCGTTCAACTGGACTCTACTGCCAAGAATATCATTTGTGGTCATCTGACCAAAGGATAGTATGGCCGTGTGAGTGCTTTGGAAACATCTAAGCTAGTCTGGGACTGGCTCTCCAAGGTAAATGAAGGCGTCTCAACCCAGAGAGATCAGAGAATCAGTATCCTTCGCAACCTCTTCAACCGCTTCAAGCGAAATGACAATGAGAATGTCCAGCTCACATTTGACCGACTCACTGACATCACAAATGAGCTTCAAGCCCTCGGCGCTACTGATATCACCAAACATGAAGTCGTCAAGACACTACTGAGATCACTTGATAGTTCGTTTGACACCCTAGCTCTGATGATTCAAGAACGTCCTGATTTCAAGACACTCGATCCGTCTGACATACTTGAGAGGCTCAACACACATGAGTTTCAGCTTTCTGAGAAAAGAGATATCTATGGTCCAAACTATGGGCGAACTCATGCCTTGAAGGCAAAAGCTGTCTCCTCATCTGAAGAAGAATCTGACAGCAGTTCGGATGATCCTGAAGACATTGGAAGGGAACTTGCTATGCTTGTGAAGAAGTTCCAAAAATTCACCAAGAAGAAAGGTTTCAGAAAGTCTTCCCGATCAAGCTCAAGGAATGATGAAGCTTCTGCTCACGACTACAAGGAGAAAACATGTCACAAGTGCAAGAAACATGGCCACTTCATCTCTGAGTGTCCACAGTGGGACAATGAGAACAAAAAGAAGAAGAAGAGCAAGGAATATGACTCTGACGACAAGAAGAAGAAGAAATACTCAAAGTCTTCTTCCAAGTCTTCCTCAAAGTCTTCATCACACAAGAAGAGCTCATCTGGCAAGGCACGTGCGTTTGTTGGCAAGGAAATGGATTCAGAGGAGGAGTCCGCCTCTGAGGAGGCGGAGGTGGAGTCTGAGGAGGAGTCCGATTCAGGCGTCGCAAGTCTGGCTACAGTATACGTTGCCAAGTCCATCTTCAACACTGAAGACAATGACTTCATCACCGACACCGATGCAAATGACAAGGACTACTCCGCTTCTACCTACTGCTTCATGGCACGCGGTGCCAAGGTAAACACATGCACTACTCACTATCAAACATCTAGTGACGATGACTCTGATTGTGGTTCAAAACCCAGCTACAAAACACTTGCTAAAATTGCAACTGAACAACAGAAAGCTATGGAACATATTCAAAAACTGTTAGACAGAAGCGATGATCTGTTAGGTGCTGAAATGACTCGATCTGAATCCTTAATTGAAGACATAAAAAATCTTCACGTTAAGTATGAGGAACTTGAAAGTCGTCATGAAACTCTCTCAACAACTCATGAAAAGCTTTCCTATGATTATCTTCAAAGGAAGCAAGATCTTGAGAAATTGAGAGCGGCTCATGAAGATCTTCAAAAGGAAAATGAGTCACTTCGCGCCGAACAGATCAGCTCCGCTTAGGAAGGATTTGAACCACCATGTCTTAAATGCATTGAGCGTGATAATGCTACTACTGTTGCTGAATGTTCTACTGCTGCTACTGTTGTAATATCTTCAACTGTTGATGTGGGAACTAACCCCTCTGCTGAGGATTCCACTGCTATTGCTGATGAGAATGCTAGGTTGAAGACATTGCTTGAAACAGGGATGTACAAAAGTCTTAAAGGGCATCATACACTATGTGATGTCCTCAAAAAGCAGATTTTGAACCGAAACCCGAGGAAAGAGGGTGTTTGGTTCGTAAGGAAAATGAATGTTGATGGCTCTTACTGGAAACCTGAGCAGTACCCCAAAACCACATGGGTTGCTGCAAAGGAATTTTCAGCAGATCCATCCACTCTATCTGGGTTCACTTGTGCTAACCCCATTGTCATTGATGAATCCTTTGATGCAAACTATAAACTGTTTAAGAATCAGAATGGTGAAGTGTTTGCCAGGTACATTGGTACTAACTGCAGGAATGGACCGCCTATGAAGAAGATCTGGGTTCCGAAAAGGTGTCTGGAGAATCTTCCTGTGAATGTCATCATGACACCTCACGTGAAGAAGACATACCTCAGACCAAAGGCTTCATACGGTCCAAAGGCTTCATACAGAAAGAGGACTCACCTGAGTCGCACTAACGCAAATGTTTTGCAAGGAAACCACACTCAGGCATATGAATATGAGAGCGGTTCATCAAACCGCCATGTTCATAAGACCAAGAACTATTCTGCTTATTCTTATGAGTACTATTGTCCGCCTGCAAGACTGTTTGCTAGGGCTCCAAAGCCAAAGTTCTCAGATGCTGCACTTAGACTTATTGCTTCTAAGCCAACCTTGAAGATGTGGGTGGCTAAGAAAGCTTAACTCTCTTTTGCAGGGAAAGGTCTCCAGCAGAAAACCAAAATCGTCTGACGCTATTGCTAGGGACCTTAAACATCTTGTAGGGCGCAAGATCAAATGCCCGAATGGTCTTACTATGTACTTCGTTCCTGAATCGCTTGCTACTCTCCCTATTAGTCCTAATCTGGATCTGAGCTTTCATAACCCACTGGTTCGTCAAATGTTTTTGCTTCACAATGCTCTTCGTGAAGCCTATCCCCCTAACTGCACTGTAGGGTACGACACCAGTGTCTTCAGAATGGATTATTGATAGTGGGTGTACAAATCACATGACTGGCAAAATAAGCCTTCTTATGGACTCAACCTTACGTCCATCCGACAAGAGCCACATCACATTTGCTGACACTGGTAAAAGTAAGGTATTGGGTCTAGGTAGAGTTGCAATCTCAAGGGATCAACACATGGATAAAGTCATGCTTGTTGAATCCCTTGGCTTCAACTTAATGTCTGTCTCAATGCTTTGCGATTTAAACATGATCGTAATATTTGGAAAATATCATTGCCTTGTTCTAATGGAATCTGACAAGTCTCTAGTATTTGAAGGGTATCGAAAAGATGATTTGTACATGGTAGATTTCTCAGCAGGACCACAGCTTGCCGTATGTCTTCTAGCAAAAGCTTCAGAATGCTGGCTCTGGCATCGGAGGCTTGGGCATGCTGGCATGAGGAACCTCCACACCCTGGCAAAGAAGAAGCATGTCATAGGCATTGAGGGCGTCAAGTTCAAGAAAGATCACTTATGCGGTGCCTGTGAGGCAGGAAAGATGACGAGGGCCAAACATCCCTCGAAGACAATCATGACCACTACTCGACCCTTCGAACTGCTTCACATGGATCTTTTCGGTCCCACTCATTACTCAACTCTTACTACTACTGCTTGTCTCTATGGCTTTGTCATTGTTGATGATTATTCTAGATATAGTTGGGTGCACATAATCCTTTACAAGACTGAAGTGCAGGATGTCTTCAGACGCTTCGCCAATCGAGCAATGAACAACTATGGCGCCAAGATAAAGCATATCAGAAGTGACAATGGCACTGAATTCAAGAACACTGGCCTTGATACATATCTTGATACCTTGGGCATCACACATGGATTCTCAGCCCCGTACACGCCACAGCAGAATGGGGTCGTCGAACGCAAGAACAAAACACTCATTGAGATGGCCAGAACGATGCTAGATGAATACAAGACTCCAAGAAAATTCTGGCCTGAAGCCATTGATACTGCATGCCATACAATCAATCGTGTTTATCTTCACAAGCTTCTGAACAAGACATCTTATGAGCTCCTTACTGGCAAGAAGCCAAATGTCAGTTACTTTAGAGTATTTGGCGCCAGGTGCTGGATCAAGGACCCACATCACACCTGAAAGTTTGCACCAAAAGCACATGAGGGTTTTATGCTTGGATATGGAAAGGATTCGCACTCCAACAGAGTCTTCAATCTCTTTCATTACAAAGTGGTTGAAACAGTGGATGTGCGGTTCGATGAGACCAACGGTTCACAAAGAGAGCAACTGCCAAATGTGGTAGATGAAGTTCCATCCAGTGAATCAATCAAGCTAATGGGAACTGGAGAAATTATACCTTCTGAAGCTCATCCTAAAGAAGAACTTATCATCTCAGCACCTGATCAACATGAAGACAATGCTCAGCCTGAAGACATTCCTTCTAACAACGACAATGATCAGCAAGAGCAAAATCTTCGCCCTGTACATCCTCGCGTTGCCAATGAAGTGCAGATTGAAAGAATAATTGATAGCATCAATGCACCTGGTCCACTCACTCGTTCAAGGGCAACTCAGCTAGTAAATTTCTGTGGGCACTTCGCATTCGTCTCAATAACAGAACCCAAGAAAGTTGAAGAAGCCTTCATGGAACCTGAATGGATTCAAGCTATGCAAGACGAGCTTCAACAGTTTGAGCTGAATAATGTATGGGAACTGCTCAAGCGTCCCGATCCTCGGAAGCACAACATAATAGGCACCAAATGGATATACCGCAACAAGCAAGATGAGCATGGTCAAGTTGTCAGAAACAAAGCTCGTCTCGTTGCTCAAGGATATACTCAAGTGGAAGGCATTGACTTCAATGAAACATTTGCTCATGTGGCTAGACTTGAAGCCATACGCATACTGCTGGCCTATGCAAATCATCACAACATACTTCTTTATCAAATGGATGTGAAGAGTGCCTTCCTCAATGGCAAGATTGATGAAGAAGTGTATGTTGCACAACCTCCTGGCTTTGAAGATCCAAAACATCCTGACATGGTATACAAGCTCAACAAGGCACTGTATGGCCTCAAACAAGCCCCTCGGGCCTGGTATGACACACTCAAATACTTCCTAAAGAGCAAAGGCTTCATACCTGGTTCTCTCGACCCCACTCTCTTCACGAAGACATATGATGGTGAACTGTTTGTGTGCCAAATATATGTGGATGACATTATCTTCGGCTGCACCAATCAGAAGTACAGTGAAGAGTTTGGATATATGATGCAAGAGCAATATCAAATGTCTATGATGGGAGAGCTGAAGTTCTTTCTCGGTCTTCAAATACGACAGCAACACAACGGCATCTTCATATTTCAAGAGAAGTATCTCAAAGATTGCCTGAAGAAGTTCGGTATGCAAGACTGCAAAGGCTTCACGACGCCAATGCCAGCCAAGCCTCATCTGGGTCCTGACGACAATGGTAAAGAGTTCGATCAAAAGGTATGCCGCTCCATGATTGGTTATTTACTTTATCTATGTGCATCTAGGCCAGATATTATGCTTAGTGTTTGCATGTGTGCTCGATTCCAAGCGGCACCAAAGGAGTCACATCACTTAGCTATGAAGCGAATTCTTCGATATTTGGCTCACACCCCAACTCTAGGATTATGGTATCCAAAGGGCTCAGAGTTTGATCTGGTTGGATTCTCGGATGCTGATTATGCTGGTGACAAAGTTGATCGCAAGTCTACATCAGGCACATGTCACTTTCTGGGACGATCACTTGTATGTTGGTCTTCAAAGAAGCAGAATTGTGTATCTCTCTCCACTGCAGAATCTGAATACATTGCTGCTGGATCTTGCTGCGCTTAGCTTCTGTGGATGAAGCAAACGCTCAAGGACTATGGCATTCATCTGAAGCAAGTGCCACTCTACTGCGACAACGAAAGCGCCATCAAGATTGCCAACAACCCAGTTTAGCACTCGAAGACAAAGCACATTGAAATTCGTCATCACTTTCTCAGAGATCATGTTGTGAAGGAAGATATCGATATCATACACGTCAACACTGAAGAGCAATTGGCAGATATCTTCACCAAGCCCTTGGATGAGAAGAGATTTTGCAAGTTATGGTGTGAGCTAAATATCCTGGAATCCTCAAATGTCCTGTGATCAGGCACACATCCTAACCCTTATGCATATTGATGACTTAGATGTGCAACACACGAAGTAAAGTATATCTTCAATCAATGAAGACATACATTCTAAGTGTGAATACATTAATGTGGAATTTGACTTCGGAGCGCCACGATAATTATGCGCCGTGTCTGGGTCTAATACTTCCTATACGGTGGGTAACGCCACCACCAAATGTTCTATTTTCAAGTGTTTCACTCATGGCGTTACCTTGCTATGTCTTCACATTTGGTTTGGCTTCAATCTCAACATGTCTTCATGATTATCTTCACTATGTTGATTATATATATATATACTAGTGTTCTGTCCTCTACAACATTCACTTATAGCTATGTCTTCTTGTTGAATCTTTTTAACTAAGTGAATGTGATCAGACACCAAACTCTCTATGCTATCTATCTCAAACTCTATCTCTCCAAATCATATGCATTCTATTGAAACTGTCGAATGTCTTCTCTGCGTCCTTGTTAGCAGAAGATACAAAGACAAACCTTAAGTCCACTTTCAATGCTCATTCCCCCACATGAAACCCGGAGAAGTAGGAACGACCACCTGACAATCCAGGCGTGCGTGGGACATGGAACAAACCCCAAAATTCTGCATGATGGCCACGTGTTCCTCAGATGCGAATCGCCAGGGGCACCTGTGTAATAACGCAGTGCCGCCCCTGTACCTATAAATACACACTTCACGTCAGTCATTATCTCTTCTTCCACTCTCGCACGAAACCTAGTGCCACCGCTAGCCCTCGACGACGCCGGTGACGAAGTGCTTCGCTGCTGCAACCTCTCCGACGCTGTCTTCACGCTGACCGCGGACATCGTCCTCTCCGCCGTCGCCATAGGTGTCCTCTGTCGTCAAGTTAGGGCACGGAAGATCGAACTGCTCGGCCTCATCTTCCACTCCGTCTAGCAGTTCTTAGTGTGGTAAATAAAACTTCCTTTTGACGGCACCGTTGATCCTATGGCTTTGTCACTTTCTACCACAAGCAGTTTCTATTCACACAAGTTAGATCTCTCTCATACTGGATCTCATAACATGCCTAGTATATTCACTTATGCTTCACAAAGTAGTTAGATTCCTCACTTGTACTGATCTATGGATTCGTACAAATCTAGAACCAACTCCTTATCTATGAGTGAATGTCTTCGCACGATGAGGTCAATGTCTTCTAAACTGATTTATATTCAAAATCTTCTGAGAATGCATATGACCTCTTCCCCTTCCCTCGCACCTTAATGCTGTCACAGGTACATGTCCGTGGGAGAATCCCTTGGTTCTCATAGTCTGCATTCATTTGCAGAATTCTTACATCATCATATAAATTCTCCCGAAGCAAGTTCCTATTTGTCCAACAAGCGAAAATCTTTGAAGCCTTTGAACGTGTTGAAGCCTTTCAGTTTAAAGTTCATGGCTTCAGAGAAATCAGCAAGGAAGGGTGGCAGAAAGCATCATGGAGAAACATCTAGAGATCTGCCAGATGACCTCTTAGAACTGTACAAGACAGATCCTGAAGAGGATTACAATCAGCGCAAGACCCGAATCCAATGGATTCGAAGATATTGGGCAGAACAATGGTTCAAATACTGATTTGTAACCCAGGAATATGCTGAGAAAAATGCCATCAAGAGACCGTGGGGAGACATCCTATACAAGAATCTTCAACCCAGGTCCAGAGATGAAGCCATTGAACAAGGCTTCTATCCCTGCATGGTCCATGGGCCACAGCCTGTTAATGCACACCCATCGTCACTACTATGGTGTCGTGACGACATTCTGTTCAAGCGCAACTTCCAGTTTGCCCAGAACTCAGCGAAGCAAAACAAGAAGACATTGGGACTAGACTTCAACCCTGGTCCCTCAGCTCCAAGGGCTGATGGCACACGAGATGCGGAACCCAATGTCGTCGGTCCTTTCTACAACCTTGAAGGCCTCATCACCCATATCTTGGTTCAAGGGACTGCAGTGAATGAGCCTGCAGCTGACGCTGAATCAGATGAAGCGCCTGCAGCGCCGAAGCCAAAGAAGTTGAAGAAGCCTAAAGCTTCAAAGCCTGCCCCTTCACCAAAAATCTCACGGGCGAAGCCACTGGCAACTGCGCCTCCTGAAGACAGTGTGCAGTCCGAAGATTTATCACGCATCTCCAAGCCCCAGAAGGTCAAGATGCCTCTGCCACACACTGGCCAAGAGCTAACAACTGCTGCCATTCTGCGCAATGATGCCATTGATCTGTCAAGTGATGAAGATCTTGCAGATGACGCTCTTGAGCAACTCATCAAGAGCAAAGAAGAAGCAGAAATCTTCAATGATCTGCCTCTCTTTGATGTAACAGTCATTCACAACTTCATTGATGAATGGTTTGACACGCCAAACATCAGCTTCGACGATCTCCAACTACCCATTGGCCTCAGTGTCGCCTTCCATGGCGCCATTGCTTCAGAGTTAGCTATCGCCCAGCGCATTGTTGAACTGAAGCAGAAGATTGACTTTGAGAAATCTCAGTTCAAGAAGCATATGGCCAAGCTCGGCGTGCAAGACGTGAAGAATTTCAAGATTATGCTGCACGAGCTCAAGGAAGCCTTTCTAAAGAAACGTGCAGAAGCTTAGGGTTCTCGTGAGCGCATGAAGGTCCTGGCTGATAGGTGTGTGCAAGCCTACAATGAGGCTGAGAAGCGCAAGGCCCTTGGGCGTCCTGGCATCGACCCCAGGATGGCTGCCAAGAAGCAAAAGAAGCCCGCTATGGCTAAACCTGAAGCACCAAGGCAGGAGGCAGATCCCCTTGTCTTCCCAACTAGCATGACTGGCCCGAAGTCAAAGGCTAGGTCAACCGCTTCAGAACTGAAGAAGACCAGGACTCCTGAGGCTGAAGCAAGGAAGAGAAAACATCTTGAAGCCTCTGCTACTGCCCCCGCCAAGAAGAAAAGAATGACCAAGAAGGAACGGGCTGCTCCCACAGAGCCCTTGATTGTTGAACCCATTTCCATGGTTCACCCCGACGCCGATCCACAAGAACGTCAACTGACTGTCCATGAGACTGCTTTCACAGAGGCTCATGAAGCTGAAGACTTTCCAGCAGCTGATCCCCTTGCTGCTGAGGACATTGGTCACCATGACCATGTTGAAGATGATGCAGCCCTTCCTCAGCTAGAGCACCAACAGGTATCATCGCCTGTGCTCATGCACAGTGAACTCATCAGCATTGGTCGTCCACTGACACCAATAGCTTAGGATGCTTCATGGGCGGATCGCCCACAAGAGGAAGAAGACTCTGAGGCCCAGCCAACACAAACTCCACAGGCGTCGCCCGCGTTGCGCAGGCTTCGCAAAGGTCCAAGGCCTCAAGTCTCTGTGTCTGAAGCTAAAACTGCTGAAGACATTCCGGCTGCATCAGCCGATGAAGAAGAAGTACCACAAGCTGCTACTCCCCTGTCCCACCAAGAAGCAGTTCTCGAGGAGAACGTGATCGTAAGCGACCCTCCAGCTCGTCAAGTGGAGGTTGAAAATCTTGCGGCTGCCACCACCAACACCACTGAAGCCACTGACGCTGTCATGGCTGAAGCAAATGTGGAGCCCTCACCAACAAAAGCACCAGAAGTCAGCGAAGCCACTGATCTCGCTGCTTCTGTTCCTGCGTCTGCTGCTGGTCCCCAATTCGACTATCATGTTGAGCACAGGCCTCAGGTACAGAAGCCAATCCCAAGATTGCCAAGGTTCCTAGGTCCTGCATCAGCACCTGGCTACTTCAATATCAATGGCTTTAGAGCAGACAACACATTCTTCAACAGCTCCAGGAACCCCTACTCCAGGGAAAGAATATCATCCGATCGGTTCTGGAGTTATCCGCAGCGAAGCTATTACTCATGCGTTCTTTACAACCAAGGTCGCATCTTCCCACACAAGTGCCTTGACATTGAAGCAATAGCTGGTCTACCCTGTCTGGAAGAAGCTCTGGATTGCTTCAAAGAGGTTGGACTGCTGCCGTTCATCACTGACCAAGAGCATTGGAATGAAGAGTTGCTGCTCCAATTCTATGCCACACTTCACATCCATGGGTATAGAAGAGATCCGAAGACTTGGGTCCTGGAGTGGATGACAGGAAACGTTTATCACGAAGCCAAAGCCTTTGACATCATTGAGCTCACTGGTTTCCCCACTCCTGGAGATCTCTACGAGCATGGCTGTCAGCTTCATAGTGAAGCTATTGAGAGCATCTTTCAGAAGACTGAACCTAATATGAGTCAGATGCTCAGTATGATGAAGCCATTGCCCCAAGATGCTGCTTATCCCACGGAGTTCTTCATTGAAGACCTTGAGTATCTGTCAAGAACCATTTATCACATCATAAGGTGAACTCTCTGGCCAATCAAAGGACATTCTCCCCATGCCAAGCTGGAAGGTGCAATGAAGACTTTGGTCTTCTACATTCTTCATAGAAAATGCTTCAATACACATGATTTATTCATTCGCCAACTTGTTGCATCTGGCTCTGATCTGTTTGGTTTGAAGTTCTACGCCCCTTGGGTGATGCGGCTGATCAAACTTCACTCCGCTATCTCATATCAGCCCTCGGCCCGCAACCATTGGATCTTTTTGCCTGATGTGGATATGTCTATTGAAGCCATCTATCCTGAGCCTGCCAAGGAACCTCTTAGTCTTCAGAATGCAGAGCATGAAAGTTTCACTCAGAACATTGAAGGCGTTGAAGCCGTAACTCGTGTGTATCCTTTGGCTGGCACTACACGTGCACCGCATCCTGCTCTCACTGAAGCCACTGACAGTACAACTGCTCCACGACCCAAGAAGCGCACTCGTGTTCTCAACGACCGAGAGCTTCTTGTGGCTCTTCATCAGAAACAGGATAGGCATCATGACTGGCTGAAGCGTCAGATGCGAAGCCTCTTGGTGGATGTTAATCGCATTCGCAATCTTGCCACCAAGAATGCTTTTGTTGCCCATGAAACCTCTCGCCGCACATGGAAAGGGCTAACACTGATGTGTTCTGAAGATGATCTTCAAGAGGATGGCTTCACTGAGCGATTCATGTTTGACTCCACACCTCCTCGAAGGGCAGTGCTGCGACGAACTCCATCCCTTGAAGACTCTAAGTTCTCTTCCTCTGCTGCAACTGTGAATGCCAGAGTAATCGAGGATGAAGACGATGCTACTTCACCGCCACCTCCTTCAGCACGCTTTGACTCTGCTCCAAGCTCTTCAGCACCGCCAAACACAACCAACGACCCTGCTTCTTCACCTACTCCTCATGGGAACGAGTAGATGCTCTATGTCTTCAAACCTTTTTGGTCCTTACTGACAAAAGGGGGAGAAACATATGAGGTTGATAGTCTTCAAGCGGGTCCATATGGGCGGGTGCTTTATATTTTTCTTCGTGCTTACAACTCTCGTTTTGCTTTATATTTGGTTCTTTGAGTTGTAACACTTAAACTCGATGGTCGTCTGCTACTTATTTGCCACCTTGTGTTGCGATGATAAATTCCGCATGTGCGACAATAAATTCCGCACTTAGATCATTCTGCAGACGTCCATTTTCCATTATGCATGTCATTATCTTCATATACTTTCACATGCATAGTGGATTGTCATCATAAGTTGAAGTGGATCTCCACAAGTACAACCTGCCATGTGCATTTGCATTCCAAAAGCAAATTACTTATATGCACATCTTCAGGGGGAGCCCTTGCAACTTATGAAGACAATTCCTTATCCTTTACAATTTCACAGATTATATTCCCCGTTGAAAACTTCAACTAGTTTGTCATCAATCACCAAAAAGGGGGAGATTGTAAGTGCATCTAGTGCCACCCCTAGTTGGTTTTGGAGTATTGACGACAAACCTAGTTGAGGGACTAATGTGTTTGTGAGAATTGTAGGATAACACAGGTAGAACTCCCTCATTGATTTGGTTTTCCTACCAGAGATGACCCCTAAAAATGTATGAAGACATTGAAGTCAAAGGTGGTATATGAAGATATTCACATTGAAGACTATGACAAGAGAAGACACCACATGAAGCCTATGGAGCTCGAAGACTTAGACCTTTTGTAGTTCTCTTTCTTCTGTGTTGAGTCATAGGAACCACCATACTGTTAAGTGGGGTCCAAGAGAACCAGTCAGAATGACTGAAGTGATGCTTAAACAAAACCTATGTATTCGAGTGAAGACTTTGAGAGCGAATCTTGTCCAGAGTCGGGCAAGTCAGCTTTTCTTGAAGCCCAAGTAAAGTTGCCATGTGAGTTTGAAATCTGCCGTTGGAACACGTGTCAGTTCCTTAGTGACCCAGGGTCATTTCGGACAAATCAGGTCGGGTTGCCAAGTGGCTATAAATAGCCCACCCCCTACAACCATAAACGGTTGGCTGCTCAGATTCAAAGTAGGGCTTTTGTCGTTTGAGAGCAACCCACCTCGAAGCCTTTGAGAGAGAATTCCTTGCGAGGATAAAGCCCTAACCACCCAGAGCCAAAGAGAATTAGGCATCACTTAAGTCTTCTTGTCTGTGTGATCTGAAGACTTATTACACTTGAGGACTGTGCATCCTCCAGCCGGTTAGGCGTCGCGTTCTGAGCATCCAAGAGACATTGTGGATTGCCGGTGAACGAAGTCTGTGAAGGTTTGGGAGTCTACCTTGAAGACTTACCAGAGTGATTGGGCGAGGTCTGTGTGACCTTAGCTCAAGGGGAATATGGTGAGGACTGGGTGTCCTGAGCTGCGTGTTCAAGACTGGGTGTCCGGGACTGTGTGTTCTAAGGTTTAAATACCTAGCCGCCCTAACCAGACGTACAGTTGTCACAGCAACTGGAACTGGTCCAACAAATCATTGTCTTCAGCAAGTCACTGGTTTCATCTTCCCTTCCCTTTACTTACTGTTACTCCTTGTGAAGTCATTGTATTTTTGCACTATCTTTTGTCTTCATTGAGTGACTGCATGTTCTGTGTGGCTTCACAATATCTTCCTACCTGATCCTTACTACATTGCTGCTATTAGTCATTGTGCTTTCACTCTATTGAATACTTGACTATGGCTTGCCTAGTGTAGTCTACCTTCCGCTGCAGGGTAATAGGTTTATTTCTATTGTTTGTCTTCATAACTTCCACGTTTTGAAGACTTTCATAAAAATCGCCTATTCACCCCCCTCTAGTCGATATAACGCACTTTCAAGAATAACAATGAATCTATGGATGTGAATTTTGTTGGTAGGAATAATTTTGGTAACAATGCTTATAGAGGGAATTTTAACCCTAGGCCATATCCTAGTAATCCTTCTAATAATTATGGGAATTCCTACAACAACTCTTATGGAAATTATAATAATATGCCCTCTGAATTTGAGAATAGTGTTAAAGAGTTTATGAATTCACAAAAGAATGTTAATGCTTTGCTTGAGGAGAAATTGCTTAAAGTTGATTATTTGGCTAGAAACGTTGATATAATTTCTCTTGAGGTTGATTCTTTAAAGCTTAGATCTATTCCTCCTAAGCATGATATCAATGAGTCTCTCAAAGCCATGAGAATTTCCATTGATGCGTGCAAAGAAAGAACCGCTAGGATGCATGCTTCCAAAGATGCCTTTATTAAAGTGTGTTCTTCCAATACCTATGAAAATCAAGATGAAGATCTAAAAGTTATTGATGTGTCCCCTATTAAATCTTTAATTTGCAATATGAATCTTGATGAAACTGAATATGATCTTCCTTTATCTAGAAGGCGTTCTAAAAATTCGGAGTATTTAGATCTTAATGATGAAATTGATGAAAGTGGGATTGAAAGAAATAAAAATCTAGATGTTGCTAAACCCACTATATTGGATTTCAAGGAATTTAATTATGAAAGTTGCTCTTTAATTGATTGTATTTCCTTGTTGCAATCCGTGCTAAATTCTCCACATGCTTATAGTCAAAATAAAGCCTTCACCGAACATATTGTTGATGCCTTGATGCAATCTTATGAAGGAAAACTTGAGTTGAAAGTTTCTATCCCTAGGAAACTCTATGATGAGTGGGAACCAACTATTGAAATTAAAATTAAAGATCATGAGTCTTATGCTTTGTGTGATTTGGGTGCTAGTGTCTCTACTATTCCCAAGACTTTGTGTGATTTGCTAGATTTCCGTAATTTTGATGATTGCTCTCTAAACTTGCATCTTGCGGATTCCACTATTAAGAAACCTATGGGAAAGATTAATGATGTTCTTATTTTTGCAAATAGGAATTATGTGCCCATAGATTTCATTGTTCTTGATATAGATTGCAATCCTTCTTGCCCTATTATTCTTGGTAGACCTTTCCTTAGAATGGTTGGTGCGATTATTGATATGAAGGAAGGGAATATTAGATTTAAATTTCCACTAAAAAAGGGCATGGAACACTTTCCAAGAAAGAAAATAAAATTACCATATGAAACTATCATGAGAGCCACTTATGGATTGCCTACCAAAGATGGCAATACCTAGATATATCCTCGCTTTTATGCCTAGCTAGGGGCGTTAAACGATAGCGCTTGTTGGGAGGCAACCCAATTTTATTTTTATTACTTGCTTTTTGCTCCTGCTTAGTAATAAATAAATTATTTAGCCTCTGTTTTGGTTGTTTTTTTTGTGTAGTGTTTGTGCCGAGTAGAACCGTTGGGAAGACTTGGGGAAAGTCTTGTTGAACTTGCTGTGAAAAACAGAAACTTTAGCGCTCACGAGAACTGCTTTAATTTTTATTTGAAGAGTGATATTTAGTTAATTCTTTTTGCAGATGAATAATATATAAATTCCTCACGTCCAGAAATTTATTTTAGAATTTTTGGGGTTCCAGATCTTGCGCTAGCTACAGATTACTACAGACTGTTCTGTTTTTGACAGATTCTGTTTTTCGTGTGTTGTTTTCTTATTTTGATGAATCTATGGATAGTAAAATAGTTTATAATCCATAGAGAAGTTGGAATACAGTAGGTTTAACACCAATATAAATAAATAATGAGTTCATTACAGTACCTTGAAGTGGTCTTTTGTTTTCTTTCGCTAACGGAGCTCACGAGTTTTCTATTTTGAGTTTTGTGTTGTGAAGTTTTCAAGTTTTGGGTGAATTCTTTTGATGGATCATGGAACAAGGAGTGGCAAGAGCCTAAGCTTGGGGATGCCCATGGAACCCCCAAGATAATCCAAGTACACCAAAAAGTCAAAGCTTGGGGATGCCCCGGAAGGCATCCCCTCTTTCGTCCACTTCCATAGGTAATTTACTTGGAGCTATATTTTTATTCACCAACATGATATGTGTTTTGCTTGGAGCGTCTTGTATTATTTGTGTCTTTGTGTCTTAGTATGCCACAATCATCATTGCTGTACACACCTTTTGAGAGAGCCATACATGAATTAAAATTTGATAGAATACTCTATGTGCTTCACTTATAACTTTTGAGCTAAGTAGTTTTGCTCTATGTGCTTCACTTATATCTTTTGAGCGTTATAATTTTGCTCTATGTGCTTCACTTAGATCTTTTAGAGCACGGTGGTGGATTTGTTTTAAAGAAACTATTGATCTCTCATGCTTCACTTAAATTATTTTGAGAGCCTCTTAATAGCATGGTAATTTGCTTAATAATAATATGCTTGGTATTCAAGATTTGTGAAACTTTCTTTTGAATGTGTTGAATACTAAGAAAAGATTGAAGCATGATAATTGTTTTGAGATATGGAGGTGATAATATTAAAGTCATGCTAGTTGAGTAGTTTTGAATTTAAAGAATACTTGTGTTAAGGTTTGTGATTCCCATAGCATGCACGCATGGTGAACCGTTATGTGATGAAGTCAGAGCATGATTTATTTATTGATTGTCTTCCTTATGAGTGGCGGTCGTGGACGAGCGATGATCTTTTCCTACCAATCTATCCCCCTAGTAGCATGCGCGTAATACTTTGCTTTGATGACTTCTAGATTTTTTCAATAAGTATATAAGTTCTTTATGACTAATGTTGAGTCAATGGATTATACGCACTCTCACCCTTCCACCTTTGCTAGCCTCTCTAATACCGCGCACCTTTCGCCGGTATCATACACCTACCATATACCTTCCTCAAAACAGCCACCATACCTACCTATTATGGCATTTCCATAGCTATTCCGAGATATATTGCCATGCAACTTTCCACCTTCCGTTTATCATGACACACTCCATCATTGTCATATGGCATATCCCAGTACACCGCCAGATGCATTCACATAGAGTCATATTTTTTCTAAGTATCGAGTTGTAATTGTTGAGTTATAAGAAAACTAAATGTGTGATGATCATCATTATTAGAGCATTGTCCCAGTGAGGAAAGAATGATGGAGACTATGATTCCCCCATAAGTCGGGATGATACTCCGGACGAAAAATAAATAAAAAAAGAGGCCAAAGAAGCCCAAATAAAAAGGGGCCATAAAAAAAGGAGAAAAGGCCCAAACAAAAAATATATAAAAAAATGGGAGAAAAAGAGAGAAGGGACAATGTTACTATCCTTTTACCACACTTGTGCTTCAAAGTAGCACCATGATCTTCATAGTAGAGAGTCTCTCATGTTATCACTTTCATATACTAGTGGGAATTTTTCATTATAGAACTTGGCTTGTATATTCCAATGATGGGCTTCCTCAAATTGCCCTAGGTCTTCATGAGCAAGCAAGTTGGATGCACACCCACTTAGTTTCTTTTTGAGATTTCATATACTTATAGCTCTAGTGCATCCGTTGCATGGCAATCCCTACTCACTCACATTGATATCTATTGATGGGCATCTCCATAGCCCGTTGATACGCCTAGTTGATGTGAGACTATCTTCCCTCCTTTTTGTCTTATCCACAACCACCATTCTATTCCACCTATAGTGCTATATCCATGGCTCACGCTCATGTATTGCGTGAATATTGAAAAAGTTAGAGTATGAAACAATTGCTTGGCTTGTCATCGGGGTTGTGCATGATTTAAATACTTTGTGTGGTGAAGATGGAGCATAGCCAGACTATATGCTTTTTTAGGGATAACTTTCTTTGGCCATATTATTTTGAGAAGACATAATTGCTTTGTTAGTATGCTTGAAGTATTATTATTTTTATGTCAATATAAACTTTTGTCTTGAATCTTTCTAATCTGAATATTCATACCACAATTAAGAAGATTTGCATTGAAATTATGCCAAGTAGAACTCCGCATCAAAAATTCTCTTTTTATCATTTACCTACTCGAGGATGAGCAGGAATTAAGCTTGGGGATGCCTGATACGTCTCCAACGTATCTATAATTTTTGATTGCTCCATGCTATATTACCTACTGTTTTGGACTATATTGGGCTTTATTTTCCACTTTTATATTATTTTTGGGACTAACCTATTAACTGGAGGCCCAACCCAAAATTACTGTTTTTTTGCCTATTTCAGTGTTTCGGATAAACAGAATATCAAACAGAGTCCAAACGGAATAAAATCTTCGGGAACATGATTTTCTCACCGAACGTGATCCAGGAGACTTGGACCCTGCTCCAAGGAACAAAAGAGGCGGTCACGAGGGTGGGGGGTGTGCCCCCTGCCTCGTGGGCCCCTTGTTGCTCCTCCGGCGTACTTCTTCCTCCTATATATACACACGTACCCCCAAACGATCAGAACATGAGCCAAAAACCTAATTCCACCGCCGCAACTTTCTGTATCCACGAGATCCCATCTTGGGGCTGTTCCGGAGCTCCACCAGAAGAGGGACGTCATCACGGAGGGCTTCTACATCATCTTAGCCTCTCCGATGAAGTGTGAGTAGTTTACCTCAGACCTTCGGGTCCATAGTTAGTAGCTAGATGGCTTCTTCTCTCTCTTTGAATCTCAATACAAAGTTCTCCCCCTCTCTTGTGGAGATCTATTCGATGTAATCTTCTTTTTGCGGTGTGTTTGTTGAGACCGATGAATTGTGGGTTTATGATCAAGTCTATCTATGAATAATATTTGAATCTTCTCTGAATTCTTTTATGTATGATTGGTTATCTTTGCAAGTCTCTTCGAATTATCCGTTTGGTTTGGCCAACTAGATTGGTAGTTCTTGCCATGGGAGAAGTGCTTAGCTTTGGGTTCGATCTTGCGGTGTCCTTACCCGATGACAGAAGGGCAGCAAGGCACGTATTGTATCATTCCCATCGAGGATAATAAGATGGGGTTTATTTCATATTGCATGAATTTATCTCTCTACATCATGTCATCTTGCTTAAGGCGTTACTCTGTTTTTAACTTAATACTCTAGATGCATGCTGGATAGCGGTCGATGAGTGGAGTAATAGTAGTAGATGGAGAATCGTTTCGATCTACTTTTCATGGATGTGATGCCTATATACATGATCATGGCTAGATATTCTCATAACTATGCTCAATTCTGTCAATTGCTCAACAGTAATTTGTTCACCCACCGTAGAATACTTATGCTCTTGAGAGAAGCCACTAGTGAAACCTATGGCCCCCTAGTCTATTCTCATCATATCAATCTCCATCACTTTAATCTTGCTTTGCTTTTTACTTTTCTTTTACTTTTTACTTTGCATCTTTATACCAAAAATACCAGAAATATTATATCTATCAGATCTCACTCTCGTAAGTGACCGTGAAGGGATTGACAACCCCTAATCGCGTTGGTTGCGAGTAGCTATCGCTTTGTGCAGGTACGAGGGACTTGAGCGTGGGCTCCTACTGGATTGATACCTTGGTTCTCAAAAATTGAAGGAAATACTTACGCTACTCTGCTACATCATCCCTTCCTCTTCGGGGAAAACCAACGCAAGCTCAAGACGTAGCACCCCTGAGGCAATCCACCACACCACACACTAGAGTAGGGTATTACACCACAACGGTGGCCCGAACCAGTATAAACCTCGTGTCCCTTGTGTTGTTCGTTGTTTCCAGCTTAGATCACGCGAGGAGATTGGACGTAGATCGGTAGGGGAGAGATCTCCGCGCGCCCCCCAGTATTCGAACCTCAAGGGTCTGCCGGAACCCGAAATCCGACATTTGGCATGCCAGGTAGGGGTGTGCCGGAATCTTTCTTCCGCTGCTCGTGTGTAATCTTCCGTCGTTTCCATGGCTGACGCTCGTCGGGCTCGCGCCGAGCGCCAGGCTGCTCTCGCCGCCCGTGTCACCCAGACGGTGCCCATCGGCGGACGCCCTCGTCGTTCCCCATCGCCTGCCGCCAACGCCGCCACCGGCCCGGCGGGGAACGAGCAGCTGGCCTCATCCCAGAATCCTTAGGTACGGCGGGAGGGCTGCACCGCCACACCATCGCTGACTCCAGCCGCTTCGTCGTCTCACACCCGTCGCGCCCCCACGGACACGCACGCCGCCCTGCTCCTGGCAAGAGAGCTCTTGCACTACCGCCCCGTCGACGACCTCTACGAGGACTGGCTCGCCCGCATCACCGTGCTCGTCAGCACCGCAGGGGGCTCCCCCTTGCCGTCCCTCTCGCTGCCTCACCCTCCATTCCGCGTAGGAGGCGGGGATCAGGAGGTGCCTCCACAACCTCCTCCCCAAGAAGGCGCCCTGGCTCCAAGGCGTGCAGCCCCAGGGTGGGACCCTCTGCGTTCGGTGCCTGCGCAGCAAAGAAGGAGCTGCCAAGAGATCCCTCGTCCCCAAGAAGGTGCTCACGCACTCCCAGCGCCGGCGCGCCAAGATCGCGTCCCTGCACCTCCATGCCAAGACCCCCCGCTGCTCCAAGAAGCGGCGCACGGTAATCCCCGGGAACAAGCCCAGCACCAGCAAAAGGCACTGGTGGCCACAGCAGGCTGCCGTGCCCTCACCCCCGAGCTACACGGTGTCGCATGGCCAGGCAAGTTCAAGCCTGACCTGCCCCCTCGCTATGATGGCACGGCGGACCCGACAGAGTTCCTGCAGCTCTATGAGCTATGCATCGAAGCAGCCAACGGAGACGAAAGGGTCATGGCGAACTGGTCCCCCATGGCGCTCAAGGACGGGGTCCGCACCTGGCTCTTGAACTTGGCTCCTGGCACAATCTCCCCCTGGGACGAGATGCGCACTCGCTTCATCGCCAACTTCCAGGGCACTCGCGACCGGCCCCCGGCCGTGAGCGATCTGCGCCGCATCAAGCAGCAGCAAGGGGAAACCCTGCAAAAATACATCCAGTGCTTCAACAATGCTCGCCTCAAGATCCCCAAGGTGACTGAAGAAGCCATCATCTCGGCCTTCTCCGACGGTGTACGCGATGTCAAGATGAAGGAGGATCTAGCAATCCATGAAGACCTGTGCACATCCCTGGAGTTGTTCAACTTGGCGACCAAGTGCGCCAGGGCTGAGGAAGGGTGCCTTTCCCTCCTCGAACTCCCGGCTGCCGACCCAGATGAGAAGAAGCCAAAGGCCAAGGACGTGAAGTGCAAGGGGGCTGCCGTGCTTGCAGCGGAGCCAGACACCAAGCGAGGCAGGGATCAGCCTGAGTCAGCCAAGGGCAGCCTGTACTGCGTGTACCACAACCTCCACACCCACAACACCAACGAATGTCAAGAGCTCAGGGCCGTGAGAGATGGGCGTGTTGGCCGGCGCCCCAAGCGCAACGATAGGGGCTATGGCCGAGGAGGAGGAAGAGGTGGTGGACGATGGGAAGACCGTGGCCCTCGCCAAGGGTGGCGTGACCGACCTCGCGAGGATCACTGGCAGGACCAGCCTCACGAGGGAGGCTTGAGAGATCAGCCTCGTGAGGATCGCCCACACGGCAATGTAGGCCTTCCTCCTCTACCGCCACCGCCAAGGAGGAACGAAGACGAACATCAAGACGAGGGGGCTGGGGGCTTCCAGGAGCCGCGCGTGATCGCTTGCATCTTGGGTGGTGCGCAGGCCCCAGCCTCACAGCGCATCTTCAAGCAGTTTGCTCGCGAGGTGAATGCAGTCCTCCCCAAGCACGAGGCCACGCGCCCTCTTAGGTGGTCTGCGTGCGCTATCATGTTCAGCTCAGCGGATCAGCTCAAGTGCGCGGCAACGGCCGGAGTCCTCCCTATGCTTTGCTCCCCAGTCATCAACAACGTGCAGGTCACCAGGACCCTCATTGACGGTGGAGCAGGACTCAACGTCCTGTCCGTTGAGACGTTCGACAATCTCCAAGTACCGTACAATTAGCTTCAGCCAACCAAGCCATTCTCAGGAGTCACTGATGGTTCCACTATTCCGATAGCGCAGGTTCACCTTCCAGTCACCTTCGGGCAGCGTAACAACTACCGCACCGAGCTCATCGACTTCGACGTCGCCCACATCCGTCTGCCATACAATGCCATCCTCGGGTACCCAGCCCTGGCCAAGTTCATGGCAGTGACTCACCATGGATACAATGTCCTCAAGATGCCAGGAAGCGGTGGAGTCATCACCGTAACCTGTGAAGAAAGGGACGCAGTGTGTTCACTTCAGCGCACGTTCCAAGCCGCAGCAATCGAAGACCCGGACCGCAGGAACAGAAGACTTCCCGAGGCGGCCCTTAAGAAGAAGAAGGTTTCGCCTGGCCCAAGCCATCAGGAGGAAGGCGCCTCTGGAGGTGTTGGGTCAGGATCTACGCCCAATCAGGGAGTGCCACCCTCTCTCGCGAGGGAGGCGCTCGGGCACCACTTGGAGGGGTGCTTCCAGGCACGTTCCCCTCAGGAAGGCACAAGGAAAGGAAGACCAAACCCTCAGGAATTCATCGCAAGCAACACTCAGGAGCTACAGGAGTCGAGAGTCATTCGCGACAGCCGCCGCTTGCCCGCCATGGCCCCACATCCAGGCGAGGATGGTGGGCTGCGTGCCTGCATCGACGTGCCAGGGCTCAACCGAGCCGCGTCTCAGGAGCGCCTCTGGCCTTCACGTGTGGGGCGTTGCGAGGGTCCACCTCATAGCTACGTTCGCATGCCTTTCGGCCTGCCGAACGTGGTCGCCGCTCATCAGCGCCTGCTGAGGAGCATTCTGGAGGCTGAGGAGGTCAGGCATTGTGCGGTCCTGGCGGATATGGAGAAGGCCCTCGGAAACCCACCAGTGCCCCCGGAGCCTCCCGAGGCTCCTGGGCCTGGGGGCTCGTAAGGATCGACGTCTTCATCGCGCATCGTCCACTTCTTCAGCATCACTTCATCTTCAACGACACCAGGTGACATCTTTCTCAGTTCTGCTTTTAGCTTGGAGCACCCATAGGGCCGCATAATTCCCAGGTCGCGTGGGTCCGTCCCTGCGGCATGTATCCGTTTTGCTTATGCTCTTTACTTACCTTGTTGGGGGCGCCCCTCGGGCTGCATCATCCCCGAGCTGCTCGGGCCTGGCCCAGCGGCGTTTGCTTTTCCCGCGTCTACTTAAAATGAATTTCCTCCTGCGTGCTTAACATCCCCGACCTAATCGCCTGCTCGATTGACGCCTACCTATGGAGCCGCTCGCTCTGGCACGGCATTTGCGCACCGGTCCATCCCTACAACACCGATAAATCTGAGTGGTCGAGCTCTGGCCGCGGCAGCCCCGCAAGGCGCCACCTCACCAGGCCCTCAGTGCCCCAATCACTCCCCCGGAGCGACCATAGGTTGGCTGGCAACTGTAACAACATGTCTTGTTTCTCTTTATGATTGGTGTGCAGGACCTACTCCAGGAGCAACGCTAGGGACGTCGCGAGCTGCCTCTCCCTCTCTCCTGCACGGACCGCTTGCATGTTAAAAGGGGGGCGCCTGAGCATCACGACTCATGGGCTCCTACTGGCTCTCCAGCCCTCACCCCCTGGCCTTAACCCACGGCATCGCGACCTGTCATACTAGCGGCGGCTGAGCTCGCTCGAGGGCCGGGACCTGAGGACGTAGAGCATTAAGGAAAGTGCGGGGGAGTGGGAAGAAGCTCGCGAGGACCTAACCCAGCAGCGCCTCAGCTGCCACTGCTCGGGCCAGGCGCTTCATCGAGGAACTACACCAAACTCAAGAGATAAGTCATGCCCTTACAAGAGTTGAACCAACGCAGCGCAAAACCCTCGCCCAGTGCGGCTCTGTCACGACGACGTTACCTTCCTTTCTCGCCCAGCGAGGGCTGCTTGAGCGCTAAAGGGGACCTCCCGAGCATCGCGACTCGGGGGCTCTTACTGGACCTCGGGCCGCTCACCTCCTGGCCTTGACCACGGCATCGCGACCTGGCATACCAGCGACGGTTGAAGCCTGCCTGGGGACTGGGACCTGTCAGCATAGAGCGCCAAGTCCTCGCGAGGATAGAAAGGGGGAGCCAAGCCGAGACAGGACAAGCACCTCGCATTGATTCATATTAAGGATATAATATTCATAAAAGACATGGCAGACGCCTTACATACCCCCGCGGGGTGTTGCTTCGATTCCTCGCAGGGAACAAGAGTATTAATCCAAAGGAACGCTAATCACCTGCACCACCGCAAGGGACGCCATCATCAACAGTGGGCTGCCCAACATTGACGCCAACCCCATCCAGATCAGTGGCGTCGGCGGCTGGACGCAGCTGCCCCGCTCCGAGCACCACGCGAGCTCGGGGGATCGTAGCTATCGCCGCTCGTCTCCGGAGTTGCGAGGACCTCGGGGGAGCCACTGAATTCCCCAGCTCCTCCGCTGCGGCCTGAGGAGCTGCTGGAGGGCCAATGGGCAGGCCAGGTCCTCGCCAGTTCTTCGCCCCTGCCGCTCTCCCTGGGGCAGCACTCCAACCGGCGTCCTTCAGCATCGAAGACCTTGAAGAACATCAGGGAGGCGCCGTTGTATTCAAGATGAATTACGAGGGCGCCTACCGTCCGGCAGACCCGGGCGATTTCGCCCTAGCCCCGGGTCATGAAGACCTTGCCCGGAGGGACGACCGCGCCCTCCGCTTCGGTCGCAAGGGTGCTGCAGTCAGCATGCTGCAGCCAGAGCTCCAGAGCCCCGCTCGGCGGATCTCGAAGGCGAAGGAAGGAGGGAGGCAAATCCAAGAGCCTGGAGGCATGGCGGCGTGGAGCACGAGCTCGCGAGAGGAGCATTCGGCATGGACTCCAGGAGGAACGATGCGCACCACCGTGACTCGCCGGCGTCGATGGCGGCACCGTCGCTGTCACTCGATGCCTTCTCCCCCAGGACCTACGACGTGGGCGTGCAAGGGTAGCGGAAACCCAGGCGGCGGCCGCTCGTACCAGGGCCTCGGTGCCTCCTGCTGAGTACCCTCATCTCGGTGGCAGAGGACCAGCCGCTTCTTCGGCGGAAGTGGGTCAGGACCCTCTCGGGGGGCCTTTCCCTTCTCTTCTGCAGAGAACCGGCGGATTGGTGCCATTGGCGTAAGGAGAAGCAAGAGCGGGGAAGGAGAAGGAAAGGAGCAACATGAAGGGATGGACTGAAGCGGCTCGCACATCCCCGTACTTATAGCTGGAGGAGGCCAATCGCTGAGCACCACGATCACAGGTAATCATGACCAGTTTCTCTGCATGCAGGGACTTGTCAAGTCATGCGGTTGCCGAGGCGTCATGGGGATGCGCAGACGCCCACGTCCAATCAATCGCCACGCGGCGCCAAAGGCCACAGGCTGTTAGGGCCCGCGGCGCTTTGCGATTGCCCCTTCGCTTTCCTGCTAGGCCAAGCCCGGGCGTGCCTTGGGCCCAGGGGCTACTGTTTGTGCTCTGGGAACGGGGGTCCCCAGACTTGCCTGCCTGCGGCCTGCGGCATGGCTCAAGTGGGGCCCCAGTGTGGCCCATCTTCATCAGCTCAAGCTCAAGACCCTCGCGAGGGGCCAAGCCTCGCGAAGCTTCCTCGGAGGCAGCCTCACTAGGCAGGCTCGCAAGGAGGCGGAGACCAGGCGGGCGTCGGCCTGCACAGTGTCCTTGTTTCCCCTTTGGTGCAAAGGGGGCAAGCACAGGCCAAGGCATCAGGCAAAGGTTACCATTCCGGTGCAACAAGACCAAGACCAACAGAGCGGCAGGACGGAGGTCACCGTGGAGCCCAAGACGGCGTCATCACCAGTGCTTTTGGCAGCCGAAGACCACCTTTGGTCAGGATAACTTGTACTAGATGTTCCCCTTCAAAATGGCCAATTGTTGGCGCCCTTCCCGCTCATTATTTGGGGAGAGGCCCAGGGCCTCAATATGTAGAACTAGCCACACAGAGTAGAGGGACGTCTAGAGATCTGGTAGAACCCTAGCAGAGAGAGAGAGAGAGAGAGAGAGAGGCGACTGAACTCACCCAAGCAGTTCATCGCACCAGCTCAAGAACACCTCTCGCGAGGCTGTTCTTCCCTTGTACTGTTCATCATCAGCCCCTGAGGCAATCCTCCACACCACACACTAGAGTAGGGTATTACACCACAACGGTGGCCCGAACCAGTATAAACCTTGTGTCCCCTGTGTTGTTCATTGTTTCCATCTTAGATCACGCGAGGAGATTGGACGTAGATCGGTAGGGGAGAGATCTCCGCGCGCACCCCAGTGTTTGAACCTCAAGGGTCTGCCGGTGCAGATTCTTGCTGACCACAAGAGGTCCTTCCCAAGGTGGGGATAACTTGTGCATATCAGTTTGATCATGGATGAGCCGGAGCACCAGATCGTCCTCTTGAAAAGTTCTGGTCTTAACCTGGCGGCTGTGATAACGTCGGAGATCTTGTTGATAAATCGCCGATCGTGCTGCTGCGAGATCACGCTCCTCATCTAACATGTCCGATGAGTCCTGACGTGCCTTCTCATTATCAGCTTCAACATAAGCTGCCACACGGGGTGAGTCGTGACGGATGTCACTAAGAATAACCGCCTCTCCTCCATAAACCATGAAGAAAGGTGTGTAACCCGTAGATATCTTAGGTGTGGTGTTGATGCTCCATAACACAGAAGGTAACTCCTCCACCCAACAACCCGGTGTTCACTTTAAAGGAACCATAAGCCGGGGTTTAATACCTCTCAAAATTTCTTGATTTGCCCTCTCCGCTTAACCATTAGATTGGGGGTGAGCCACTGATGCTACATCAAGCCGGATGTACTCACATTGGCAAAATTCCTCCATCTCACCCTTTGACAGATTAGTACCATTATCAGTTATAATACTGTGTGGAAAGCCAAACCGGAATATCACCTTTTTGATGAACTGAACCGCCGTGGCCACATCACACTTACTGACTGGCTTTGCTTCTACCCATTTGGTAAACTTGTCAACTGCCACTAACAGGTGAGTCTTTTTGTCCTTGGATCTCTTAAAGGGTCCAACCATATCAAGCCCCCAAGTTGCAAACGGCCAAGTGATTGGAATCATTCTCAACTCCTGAGACGGAACATGAGTGCGACGTGCAAATTTTTGACAACCATCACACCTTTTGACTAAATCCTCAGCATCAGCATGAGCTGTCAACCAATAGAAACCGTGACGAAAAGCCTTAGCTACCAAGGATTTTGAACCGGCGTGGTGACCACAATCTCCTTCGTTGATTTCCCGCAAAATCTCACAACCCTCTTGAGGAGACACACAACACTGAATCGCTCATGTGACGCTGTAACGATGTAACTCCCCATTGACTATGGTCATTGACTTGGAACGCTGGATTATCTGCCGGGCCAAGATTTCATCCTGCGGTAACTCGCCCCGGTTCATGTAAGCCAAGTATGGGACAGTCCAATCTGGTATAACATGCAAAGCTGCCACTAATTGGGCCTCCGGGTCAGGAATAGCCAACTCCTCCTCTGTTGGTATCTTAACCGACGGATTGTGTAGGATGTCGAGGAAAACATTAGGTGGGACCGGTTTATGCTGAGAGCCAATGCGACTTAAAGCGTCTGCCGCTTCATTCTTTCGCCGATCTATATGGTCAACTTGATAAACCTTGAAATAACTAGCCACTATGTCCACCTCTCATCGATACGTAGCCATGAGTGGGTCCTTAGAATCCCAAGTGCCAGATACCTGTTGAGCCACCAGGTCCGAGTCACCGAAGCACTTAACCCGGCTTAAGTTCATCTCCTTAGCCATCCGAAGACCGTGAAGTAGGGCCTCCTACTCAGCTGCATTGTTAGTACAAGGGAACATTAAACGGAGAACATAAAAAAACTTGTCACCTCACGGGGAAGTTAATATAACTCCAGCCCCCGAGCCCTCCAATTGCCTGGACCCATCAAAGTGAATAGTCCAATACGTGTTGTCTGGCTTTTCCTCTGGTGCCTGCAACTCTGTCCAATCATTGATGAAGTCCACAAGTGCTTGAGATTTGATTGCTGTGCGAGGTGTATACCTGAGCCCGTGAGGTCCAAGCTCAATAGCCCACTTGGCAATCCGGCCAGTTGCTTCTCTGTTTTGAATGATATCTCCCAGAGGGGCTGAACTAACCACTGTGATAGGATGGCCCTAAAAATAATGTTTGAGCTTCTGGCTTGCCATAAACACCCCATACACCAGCTTCTGCCAATGTGTATACCTCTGCTTTGATTCGATAAGCACCTCACTGATATAATAAACCAGCCGTTGAACCGGATATTCCTTTCTAGCCTCCTTGCGCTCCACAACAATAGCCATACTAACAGCCCTGGCATTAGCAACCACATACAGCAGTAAAGGCTCTTTATCGATTGGAGCTGCAAGCATAGGCGGTTCAACTAACTGCCTTTTCAGATCCTCAAACACTTTTATCAGCCGCATCGCTCCAGACAAAGTCATCCATTTTCTTTAACATCTGGTATAAAGGGATAGCCTTCTCCCCGAGATGACTGATAAACCGGCTCAAAGCCACAAGCCGGCCGGCTAAACGTTGAACATCATTGATACACGCCGGTTTAGCCAAAGACGTGATTGCTGAAATTTTTTCCAGATTAGTCTCAATGCCCCTGTTTGATACCAGAAAGCCCAAGAGTTTGCCTGCCGGGACACCAAAGACACATTTGTACGGATTGAGCATCATCTTGTAAACCCGGAGGTTGTCAAAGGTTTCTCTCAGGTCATCTATCAATGTTTCCTCTTTCCTGGACTTTATATCACAATATCATCCACATATGCATGAACATTGCGCCCAATCTGCTTATGAAGACAATTCTGAACACAGTGTTGATAAGTCGCCTGGGCACTCTTGAGCCCAAAGGGCATGGAGACATAGCAGAAGGCTCCAAAGGGAGTTATAAAAGATATCTTCTCCTGGTCCTTAACTGCCATTTTGATCTGATGATAACCAGAATAAGCATCCAAAAAACACAAGCGATCATAACCCGCCGTAGCATCAATAATCTGATCAATACGAGGAAGGACAAAGGGATCTGCTGGGCAAGCCTTATTCAAGTCTGTGTAGTCCACAGACATATGCCAAGTGCCGTCTTTCTTGAGAACCAGCACCAGATTAGCCAACCACTCCGGGTGAAAGACCTCCACGATAAACCCTGCGGCCAACAACCGAGCTACCTCTTCACGAATAGCCTTGCGCCTTTCTTCATTGAAACGGCGAAGAAACTGTCTGATCGGTTTAAACTTAGGATCAATATTAAGTGTGTGCTCAGCGAGTTCCCTCGGTACACCTGGCATGTCAGAAGGCTTCCATGCAAAGATGTCCCGGTTCTCACGGATGAACTCGATGACTGCGCTTTCCTATTTGGGATCCAAGTTAGCGCTAATGCTGAACTGCTTGGATGAATCGCCAGGAACAAAATCAACCATCTTAGTGTCTGTGGCCGATTTAAACTTCAACGCCGGATCGTGCTCCGTAGTTGGCTTTTTCAAAGAAGTCATATCTGCCGGATCAACCTTGTCTTTGTAAAACTTCAGCTCTTCCGTGGCACAAACCAACTCAGCATAAGCCACATCACCTTCCTCGCATTCCAAAGCAATCTACCCGCCCCCATGTACTATAATGGTCCCCTTATGACCTGGCATCTTAAGCTGCAGATAAACGTAACACGGCCTCGCCATGAACTTGGCATAAGCCGGTCGCCCAAACAGAGCGTGATACGAACTCTTGATTTTCACCACCTCAAAAGTCAATGTTTCTGACCTTGAATCATGATCATCTCCAAAGGCCACCTCTAGTGCTATCTTGCCCACCGGATATGCAGACTTACCGGGCACCACACCATGAAAAACGGTGTTCGATGGTTTAAGATTCTTATCTGTCAACCCCATACGGCGGAAGGTATCATAGTAGAGAATATTGATACTGCTTCCCCCATCCATGAGCACCTTGGTGAACTTGTATCCGCCAACCTGGGGTGCCACCACTAAGGCCAGATGACCTGGATTATCAACCCGTGGTGGGTGATCCTCTCTACTCCATAAAATGGGCTTCTCAGACCAGTGCAGATACTGATGCACTGCCGGTTCAACAGAGTTTACAGCCCTCTTGTGAAGCTTTTGATCACGCTTGCACAAGCTAGTGGTGAAGACATGATACTGCCCACTATTCAACTGCTTCGGATGGCTCTGATAACCCGACTGCTGCTGCTGATTCCCCTGATGGTTATAACCTCCCTGGTTGCCCTGGTTCCCTTGATTGTTATGGCCAGTTTGATTGCCTTGAAATCCTGAACCGGAGCTACCACCTCCATAACCCGGCCCATGAAGACCACCTCCTGAACCACCGGGCGGGCCATTGTCGTATTGAAACATATTGGAGTTCTTTAACTCTCACATGATATAACAGTCCTTCCAAAGATGTGACGCTGACTTCTCCTTTGATCCATGCTTTGGACAAGGTTGATTTAACAGGCGCTCCATATTGGGGCCTGAACCTCTGCCCCTCTGGGTTGCTTGCCCTTACGACGCTGACCGTTATCCTGAGCATTGGTGTTAGCCACAAAGTCCAAATTATTGTCAACCTTGCGCTTACCATTATTCCCATGACCTGCCGGGTTATGTTGCTGTCCCTTGTTGCCATTTTTCTTTCCTTTCCCCGGTTTGTCCTCCTCTGAGTGAGGGCCTTTGGTATTATCTGAATCGGCATATTTAACCAAAGCGGCCATAAGCGTTGACATATCATTGCAGTGACGTTTGAGCCTTCCTAACTTCTGTTTGAGCGGCAGAAACCGGCAATTGCCCTCCAACGTTAACACTGTGGTATCTCCATTGATGCGATCCGACGAATGTAGAATAGCTGAGACCCGCTTCACCCAATGGGTTGTATACTCCCCATCCTCTTGAACACAAGCGGCCAGATCCACAATTGACATAGGCTGCTTACAAGTAATGACTAATAGATTTTTGCAATAAGTATGTGAGTTCTTTATGACTAATGTTGAGTCCATGGATTATACACACTCTCACCTTTCCACCATTGCTAGCCTCTCTTGTGCCGTGCAACTTCCGCGAGTACCATATACCCACCATATACCTTCCTAAAAAACACCATACCTACCTATTATGGCATTTCCATAGCCATTTCGAGATATATTGCCATGCAACTTTCCACCGTTCAGTTTATTATGACACACTCCATAATTGTCATATTGCTATGCATGATCATGTAGTTGACATCGTATTTGTGGCAAAGCCACCGTTCATCATTTCTTATACATGTCGCTCTTGATTCATCGCACATCCCGGTACACCGCCGAAGGCATTCATATAGAGTCATATTTTTGTTCTAGCATTGAGTTGTAAGTAAATAAAAGTGTGATAATCTTCATTATTAGAGCATTGTCCCATGTGAGGAAATTAAAAAGAGAGAGAAAGGCCAAAAAAGAGAAGGCCCAAAAAATTGAGAGAAAAGAGAGAAGGGACAATGATACTATCCTTTTTCCACACTTGTGCTTCAAAGTAGCACCATGATTTTCATGATAGAGAGTCTCCTATATTGTCACTTTCATATACTAGTGGGAATTTTTTTATTATAGAACTTGGCTTGTATATTACAATGATGGGCTTCCTCAAAATGCCCTAGGTCTTCATGAGCAAGCAAGTTGGATGCTCTAGTGCATCCGTTGCATGGCAATCCCTACTCATTCACATTGATATCTATTGTGGGCATCTCCATAGCCCGTTGATACGCCTAGTTGATGCGATACTATCTCCTTCTTTTTTGTCTTCTCCACAACCACCTTCTATTCCACCTATAGTGCTATGTCCATGGCTCACGCTCATGTATTATGTGAAAGTTGGAAAAGTTTGAGAACGTCAAAAGTATGAAACAATTGCTTGGCTTGTCATCAGGGTTGTGCATGATTTGAATATTTTGTGTGATGAAGATGGAGCATAGCCAGACTATATGATTTTGTAGGGATAAGCTTTCTTTGGGCATGTTATTTTGAGAAGACATAATTATTTTGTAGTATGCTTGAAGTATTATTGTTTTTATGTCAATATTAAACTTTTGTTTTGAATCAAACGGATCTGAACATGCATGCCACAATAAATAGAATTACATGGACAAATATGTTAGGTAGCATTCCACATCAATTTTTTTATCATTTACCTACTCAAGGACGAGCAGGAATTAAGCTTGGGGATGCCTAATACGTCTCCAACGCATATATAATTTTTGATTGTTCCATGCTATTATATTATCTGTTTTGAATGTTTGATATTCATTAATATGCTATTTTATATTATTTTTGGGACTAACCTATTTACCTAGAGCCCAGTGCCAGTTCCTATTTTTTTCCTTGTTTTAGAGTTTCATAGAAAAGGAATACCAAACGGAGTCCAAAAAGTATGAAACTTTCACGATGATTCTTCTTGGACCAAAAGACATCTAGAGGGCTTGGAGTGCACATCAAGAAAGCCACGAGGCGGCCACAAGGTCGAAGGGCGCGCTCCCATCCTTGTGGGCCCCTCGTGACTCCACCGACCTATTTCTTCCACCTATATATTCTCAAATACCCCAAAAACCTTCCAGGGGAGCCACGAAACCACTTCTCCACCGCTGCAACCTTCTGTACCCGTGAGATCCCATCTAGGGGCCTTTTCCGGCATCCTGCCGGAGGGGGATTCGATCACGGAGGGCTTCTACAGCAACACCATTGCCTCTCCGATGAAGCATGAGTAGTTTACCACAGACCTACGGGTCCATAGCTAGTAGCTAGATGGCTTCTTCTCTCTCTTTGATTCTCAATACCATGTTCTCCCCGATGTTCTTGGAGATCTATTCAATGTAATACTTTTCTGAGGTGTGTTTGCCGAGATCCAATGAATTGTGGATTTATGATCAGCTTATCTATGGATATTATTTGAATGTCCTCTGAATTCTTATATGCATGATTTGATATCTTTACAAGTCTCTTCGAACTATCGATTTGGTTTGGCCAACTAGATTGGTTTTTCTTGCAATGGGAGAAGTGCTTAGCTTTGGGTTCAATCTTGCGATGCTCGATCCTAGTGACAGAAGGGGAACCGACACATATTGTATTGTTGCCATCGAGGATAACAAGATGGGGTTTTCATCATATTGCTTGAGTTTATCCCGCTACATCATGTCATCTTACTTAATGCATTACTCTGTTCTTATGAACTTAATACTCTAGATGCAGGCAGGAGTCGGTTGATGTGTGGAGTAATAGCAGTAGATGCTGGCAGGAGTCGGTCTAATTGATACGGACGTGATGCCTATATTCATGATCATTGCCTTAGGTATCGTCATAATTATGCGCTTTTCTATCAATTGCTCGGCTGTAATATGTTCACCCACCGTAATATTTTCTATCTTGAGAGACGCCTCTAGTGAAACCTATGGCCCTCGGGTCTATTTTCCATCATATAATCTTCTATTTTCCATCATATAAGTTTCCGATCTAAAATTTTTGTTTCCTATTTACGTTCTTTGCAATCTTTTACTTTTCATTCCATAAACCAAAAATACCAAAAATATTAGTTTACCGTTTATCCATCTATATTAGATATCATTTTGCAAATAATCATGAAGGGATTGACAACCCCTTTGTCGCGTTGGGTGCAAGTTGGTGTTTGTTTGTGCAGGTATTTGGTGGCTTGTGCATTTTCTCCTACTGGATTGATACCTTGGTTCTCAAAAGCTGAGGGAAATACTTGCTCTACTTTGCTACATCACCCTTTCCTCTTCAAGGGAACAACCAACGCAAGCTCAAGAGGTAGCAATGTGCAACCTCCCCCTGGTTGTGCATGAAGTCGAAGTACATACACATAAGCATGCTGATTCAAGGGCCGAAACAACCGGGAAATAATATTAACCTATATATAGGGCTACTTCAAGAGGAGTTAGACACATTACGGAAAACACCAGCCAAGACATGGGACGCCAGCAAAGGTGAGTATTTCTATATGAGAGCCGTGCTGATAATGATGGTGCACGACTATCTCGATTGCGGATATGTCGCAGGCCAAGTGTGCCATGGATATTGCAGATGCACGCGGTGCATGGATGATACGACATCTCAGCAGCTAACGTTAAGAAAAGATGACGGGTCTGGGAAAATCGTGTACATGGGGCATCAAACATGGCTCGAGAAGGACGACCCGTGGAGAAACCGTGGAGATCTATTCAATGGTGAGGCTGAGCATCGAGGACCTCCACGTAAGCGAAGCGGCGCCGAAATTGACGAGGTGTTGAAAAACTAGGAACAGTGCCCCGCGCTGGGAAAGACGATGAAAAAGGCGCCGAAGCCGCTGCTGAAGGTATGGAAGACGAGGTCTGTTTTCTGGGACTTGGAGTACTGGCACAAACTCGACGCACCTCATTGCCTTGATCAAATGCATATCTGTAGGAATGTCCTTGAGAGCTTGCTTGCGACACTGATGAACATGCCGGATAAGACCAAGGATGGGCCGAAGGCAAGAAAAGACTTGCAAGATTTGAAAATTAGGGAAGATCTGCACATGCCGCCCCGTGAAAAGTCAGAGGAGACGGAGACAGAGGTGCGGAAGAAGAAGGCCAAAAAAGTAAAGGAAGAGGATTATTGCCGCCCTTCTTGCTTCACCATAAGTCCGACTGAGATCGATCAATTCTTTAAGTGCCTTACCGCATTCAAAGTTAGTTCTGGTTACTGTGGCAAGATAAGCAGATATCTAGAAACGAACAAGAAAAGGTTCAGCGGGACGAAGTCACATGACTGTCATGTGATGATGACACAGATACTACCTGTTGCCCTTAGAGGGATAATGGACAAGCAAGTATGTGACACACTTATTGGTCTCTGCAACTTTTTCGACATCATCTCTCAAAAGTCGATCAGTGTGAAGCTGCTCCAAAGGCTACAGGAAGATATCGTTGTGATACTGAATGAGCTTGAGATGTACTTCCCGCCCGCGTTATTTGACGTCATGGTGCATCTGTGTGTCCATATTGTGGACGACATAATAGACCTGGGGCCGTCATTCCTGCACAACATGATTCTGTATCATCAAAGGTTTCATTTGTAACATGTCCCGTCCGGATGGAAGCATCGTCCAGGGCTATCTGACACAAGAGTGCATCTCTTGCTGCGAGAATTTTCTATATGGCGCAGACCAGTCGCCTGGTGTTGGTGTTGGTTTACCCGTTAACAAGCACGATGGGAGGCTCGAAGGAGAAGGTCACTCCAATAGTCGCCATGAGAAAACCGGTATTTCACTACCATGACTATACCCGATGCCAAGAGCGCTACCATGAACTCTACCGCAAAAAACAAGCCATGGGTACATGCTAAGCACGTGACACAATGCTTCTTCATAGCCGACCCATGCAATCCCAGTTGTGTTGTCATGAGGAGAGGCAAAAGGAACATCATTGGAATGGATGGAGTCACCAACGAGGAAGACTACGGCCAGTACGGGAACCCAATGAGGGAAGATGACGATGACGATGAAGTATACGTCAAAAAGAGAATCAATACTACATTACCTAAGAAAGATCATGCTCCATGGAAAAGTCACAATGAGGGGCTCAATTATTCTTCAACGAACAAGAAGGGAAACAAGCTCACTCAAAAACAAAAACGTCGACACTGAGGAACTGTTATTGGTCAAATGATGTAATATATATGTTCCTATTTTGTATAAACACTTAACCATTACGCATGGGTCAAATGATGTAATATATGTGTTCCTATTTTGTATACATACTTAACCGTCAAATGATGCAATATATATATCGCCTTAGTTATAAAAGAGAAAATAAAGGAAAAGAAAATAGAAGAAACAAAACAGGAAAAGTACTATAGGTGCTGGTTATAGTAGTAGCGCTTTTCTGAAAAAGAGCTATAGCTAGTCAAACTAGCAGTTGCGCTTTTTGGCCAAAAGCGCTATAACTAACTTAGCTATAGCGTGTTTTGCCAAAACGCGCTGCTACTATGTTGAGTTAACCCCCCAAATCCCCACTCTCTACTTCTTCCTGCCTCTGCTTCTTCCCCCAAATCCCCACTCCCCCCCGTCGCCACCACAGTCGTGCCCTCACCGCGCCCATGCGCTCGCCCCCAACCCCGGCGCTCCCCCCGACCCCGGCGGCCTCTCCCTCGCCCCGACCCCCACCCCGGCGCTTGCCCCCGACCCCGGCCCCGGCGCTCGCCTCCAACCTTGGCGACCTCGCCCTCACCCCTGACATCCCAACCTCGGCCATCGTCGGGCCTGCCTCCTCGCCCCTGCACCCTTTGTGAGCCCCCACCGCTCCTCCTCTCTCTGCTAGCTAGGTTAATTAGGTTAATTTAGTTAGGTTTTAGTTAGGGCAATAGGTGTAGTAAAAAGAAAAAACAGAATTGATTATAGTGCTAGTTAGCTTAAGTAATTGTTGCTATTTAAATTTTATAGAACCTATGACAAATTTGTTAAAGCAACCGTTGCTATTTAGTTTCAAATATTTTGAAGAAAAATGACTTGTGCTATGTGGTAATGTGAAATTTGGATTTTTTTAGTTTCAACTTTAGGTAGGCTGCATTTTTTTAGTTGCAAATAACTCTTTCTTCCTTTTATATGCAATTTTAAAGTGGACATGTGATATGTGGACATATCATATTTGGAATTTGGACATCTTATATTTCAAAAATGATGATTATGTGCATGCTAAAGGATCCGAGTGGCCTATGTTTCGCCAGAATGTTGATTCATTTCCGTTCCTGTGAATTTCATGCACTCAATATGTCCACTTTTTAGCAAAGGTCATGTCGACATTTCCGTGAATTTTGGCATGACTTGTACTAGAAAGTAGGCATATCTAGTGCCGGGATTTGCTGGGAAATGGCATTCTGGCAAACATAGATCTTTTTTATGTCATTTCTCATTTTTTTTATAGTTTTAGAATTAAATGAGGAGACTTAATCATGGGAAACATGTCGAACAACGAAGAAATCGGGCCTTCTGACCAAGATGCAGACGAGATGGATTATGTGGGTGAACAACAATACCTCAACTTTTTGTCCGCTAAGCACAGTCAAGGTTTGCAGGTCGGCCTCGATGATGGTACTGACGCCGACATAGACACCGTCGGCGCTGACACCGATGGCGGTGCCAAGACTGATGAGGAAGGTACCAGCGGGGAAGATACCGGCGGGGAAGGTGCCGGCATCGATGCCTCTTCCGAAAAGAAGAAGTAGAAGAAGCAGAGGATACGAAAACCTAACAAACTCGACATCGGACGACTGGTGATCACAAAGATGGCCCCTGGCAAGTTTGAGCCATTAGAGCCGGAAGAACCTCGTAAGTTCTATGGGAACCAAGTAGGATGCATCCTACGGGAATGCGCGAGCATCAACGATGATGACTTAAGGAGTAAAGAACATTTGAGGCAGTTGCTCTTGACGAAGTTGCACAAGACATTCAAGTTCCCCGACCGGGATGATAGCATATAACAGCTGTGGGATGATCCAAAGATGAAAAAGATTAACAATCATGTGATGGGCATGTTAACAATGATTTGGCCTCCTGGAAAGGGAGGGTGAAACGAGCTATTGAGGCTGAGGAAGATTTTGGAGGAAAATCCGACACTTACGGAAGAGGAGCTCGAAAAGTTCAAGGACATTTGCGCTACCGAGACAGCCAAGGCTAAGGCTGTGAAATTCAAGAGCCATCAGCAAAAGAACACGGGGAAGCATCGCCTCAGAAGCCGTGGCTACCTTGGCAAAAGGCCCATATGGGATAAGGAGGACACGACCGTGAAGCCGCGGGTCTCCGAGACCCCTTCGCAAAGTTCAACAACCCCTTGGAGTGTGACTTCATTAGGGCCCACTACAAGTGCCACAAGGAAAAGAAGGTTTGTTACACGGACCAGATCACGAGGCAATTGATTAGAATACTGGTAATTATTCTTTTACCACCTTACATTTAGCTCCTGATCAAGTCGACTACACATTTGTAAATGGTTCACGTTCCTTCTGCAGGAGAAGCAACACTAGCTTGCAGCCGAAAGCCCTACTTCACCGATGAGGCCGAAGTGGGACACCCCTCTCAACCGGGCCTTGAACGAACTTAAGGGACTCCCTTTGGGCCAGCGGACGCAATATGGACATCCGGCGCCACGTGGAAGGTGTTTTACAATGAGGGCCTGGAGGACAAGAAGCAGAAAAAGAAGTTTAGTCAGGCGGACATCAATGAGAAGGTGAAGCTTGCTTTTGAGAAAAAAATAGCTAGGGACGCGAAAAAAGCAGCCGAGGAGAAAAATGAGTTGCTACAGCAGGTAGCCGATGCAGCTGTAAATGCCTGCAGAAATTATTTCACTACTAACTTGATCCCGGCTATCATCAACTGGATGAAGGAAAATCCAGACAAGACGATACATGATTTCCCCATGCCCAGTTTCGTCGCGATCAACTCCGTTAACAACACCACCACACCATCACCTGCTCATGCAACCGGGCCTGCTCTCGCACCCGTACCCACTCATAGCAGAACGTCCTCAGTCTCTGGTGCACTAGGCGGGCCTTCGCCTTTGGCTGAGCTCGACGCCCTCATGGTAATTACATGTCGCACTAAGATATATCTAGAATATTCCATTTTAGTTGTCTTTCGGATGTTTTACGCCTCAGACATGTGTTTGCAGGCTGACGAAACCCTGTGCACCGTACTCTACTTGATCAAAGGCCAGAAGATGGACGTGGGAAAGCGGGTAATAACGAAGCCCTTGGAACTCACGTTCCATAGCCAGCTAATGCCCCATGGGCACTTCAGGGTTACCTTGTCGAGTGTGAAATCGGGGCACGAGGATTTGCCTCCTCTAGTATGGCTAGGGGGAGAGGACGACAAGACCCCGCTGCGATTGGAAGCTGCAAGGGTTGGGTGCTGCTATGGCCGAAGAATCTTCTTCGTTTGGAGCCGTCCGAGAGCACACCAATAACCACACATCAACAAGCATGTATGGGGACCACCATCCCGCCTATGCAATTACCAGCGCGTGTAGTGCCGGGTGAGAGCGGCGGACGACGTGATGAAGGGGGTCCAATAGTGGCTGATGTAATCGCCCTCGTAGAACAAAGAATGGATGATGAGATGGAGGAGGAGGACCCAGTGAGTTTCCTCAATACAGGTGCCTATGACAGTGACTTAGATATGCTGAGTCAGCCATATGACGACTCAGGCTATCAGCATGCTAGTGAGGATATGGATGATCTGCCCGGGCAGCAACGTCCTAGCAGGGATTGCAAGAAGTCTCTCTTCATGAAATCCTCACAGGACACGCCTGCAGATGCCGCCTCAACACAACCTCAACTAGCCGGGGGTCATACAGTGCTTAGCCCGACAAGATTGGGGCAGGGGTTAAGGAAGGGTCTAGAAGGTCAGACCAAGAAAAAGGAGAGGAAGACACCGGGGAAGATACGCTCAGCTGCTTACAAACAAGCCAGAGCACATAGCAGCCAGACGGTGGATTTTGATGAGCGTGTACGCATCAAAGGTGCGGCCATGTTCCATGTCACGGGCGAGCCAATGCTACTGCCGAAACCATAGGAGGCACTAAGGGGATCTCAGAAGACTTCACGACCATGTGTTGTCGACTGAGAAAAGCCTACTAGCCTCAAAGGATCCAGGATATCTGGCATACACGGCTCGTGTGCCTGAGGGGAAGTGCTACGTCGACACATGGCCCGCGGAGGTGTTGTTCCTGCGGTTTAACCATATCTTCGAGAAGTTTGTGACAAGGCGGCTCGATTTTACAATCGTCCGCCTTTTTGCGCTACATATGAGCTCTGTCATTAAGAGAGAAGAAGTCTCGCAAATCTGTGCGGCAGATCCATACTACATGCACGAGTCCTTCTTGAGTCGCAGCAACTTTGAGCGTGAAACTACTAGGGAATACGTCCAAAACTTCATGGTACAGAATAAGGACCAGGAAATTGTCCTCCTGCCTTATCATCCAAAGTAAGTCAGTGCCGGACAACCCTTTCGTACATTTCAATCAATCCTTCTCGCTCATATGGAGAATGATTTGAGGAGTTTTTTCCCCGCAGCAACGGACATGCCATCCTTATCGTTCTTTACCCGCGAGTCTGACACGCCGTGTATTTTGACCCTACCAGAAACTACAGAAGAAGGACTACACCCACATTATGAATATTCTAGATGATGCTCTCCAAGGCTTCAGCATTAGGGGTGGCTATCTGCAGATCAGGAAACAAATGAACAAGAAGTTTGGTTTCTCGCATAAAACTAACTTCTGCTGCTTCCATGTACCAAAACCAAGCAAGAAAGTGATGGGGAACGTAGTAATTTCAAAAAAATTCCTACGCACACGCAAGATCATGGTGATGCATAGCAACGAGAGGGGAGAATGTGTCCACATACCCTTGTAGACCGAAAGCGGAAGCGTTAGCACAACGCGGTTGATGTAGTCGTACGTCTTCACGATCCGACCGATCAAGTACCGAACGTACGTCACCTCCGAGTTCAGCACACGTTCAGCCCGATGACCTCCCTCGAACTCTGATCCAGCTGAGTGTTGAGGGAGAGTTTCGTCATCATGACGGCGTGGTGACGATGTTGATGTTCTACCGACGCAGGGCTTTGCCTAAGCACCACTACAGTATTATCGAGGTGGACTATGGTGGAGGGGGGCACCACACACGGCTAAGAGATCAATGATCAATTGTTGTGTCTCTAGGGTGCCCCCTACCCCCGTATATAAAGGAGCAAGGGGGGTAGTGGCCGGCCAAGGGTGAGGGCGCGCCAGGAGGAGTCCTACTCCCACTGGGAGGAGGACTCCCCCCTTTCCTAGTTGGATTAGGACTTGAGGGGGAAGGAGTGGAGGAGAAGGAAGGAAGGGGGGCGCCGCCCCCTCTCCTTGTCCTATTCGGACTAGGGGGGAAGGGGTGCGCGGCCAGCCCTTGCCTCCTCTCCTCTCTTCCACCTAGGCCCACTAAGGCCCATTTGATTCCCGGGGGGTTCCGGTAACCTCCCGGTACTCCGGCAAATCCCGATTTTACCCGGAACACTTCCGATATCCAAACATAGGCTTACAATATATCAATCTTCATGTCTCGACCATTTCGAGACTCCTCGTCATGTCCGTGATCACATCCGGGACTCCGAACAACCTTCGGTACATCAAAACATATAAACTCATAATATAACTGTCATCATAATGTTAAGCGTGCGGACCCTACGGGTTTGAGAACTATGTAGACATGACCGAGACACGTCTCCGGTAAATAACCAATAGCGGAACCTAGATGCTCATATTGGATCCTACATATTCTACGAAGATCTTTATCGGTCAGACCGCATAACAACATACGTTGTTCCCTTTGTCATCGGTATGTTACTTGCCCGAGATTCGATCGTCGGTATGTCAATACCTAGTTTAATCTCATTACTGGCAAGTCTCTTTACTCATTCCGTAATACATCATCCCGCAACTAACTCATTAGTTGCAATGCTTGCAAGGCTTAAGTGATTTGCATTACCGAGAGGGCCCAGAGATACCTCTCCGACAATCGGAGTGACAAATCCTAATATCAAAATACGCCAACCCAACAAGTACCTTCGGAGACACCTGTAGAGCACCTTTATAATCACCTAGTTACATTGTGACGTTTGGTAGAACACAAAGTGTTCCTCTGGTAAACGGGAGTTGCATAATCTCATAGTCATAGGAACATGTATAAGTCATGAAGAAAGCAATAGCAACATACTAAACGATCGTGTGCTAAGCTAACAGAATGGGTCATGTCAATCACATCATTCTCCTAATGATGTGATCCCGTTAATCAAATGACAACCCATGTCAATGGCTAGGAAACTTAACCATCTTTGATCAACGAGCTAGTCAAGTAGAGGCTTACTAGTGACACTCTGTTTGTCTATGTATTCACACATGTATTATGTTTCCGGTTAATACAATTCTAGCATGAATAATAAACATTTATCATGATATAAGGAAATAAATAATAACTTTATTATTGCCTCCAGGGCATATTTCCTTCAGTATCCCACTTGCACTAGAGTCAATAATCTAGATTACACAGTAATGATTCTAACACCCATGGAGCCTTGGTGCTGATCATGTTTTGCTCGTGGAAGAGGCTTAGTCAACGGGTCCGCAACATTCAGATCCGTATGTATCTTGCAAATTTCTATGTCTCCCACCTGGACTAGATCCTGGATGTAATTCAAGCATCCCTTGATGTGCTTGGTTCTCTTGTGAAATCTGGATTCCTTCGCTAAGGCAATTGCTCCAGTATTGTCACAAAAGATTTTCATTGGACCCGATGCACTAGGTATGACACCTAGATCGGATATGAAATCCTTCATCTAGACTCCTTCATTTGCTGCTTCCGAAGCAGCTATGTACTCTGCTTCACATGTATATCCCGCCACGGCGCTTTGTTTGGAACTACACCAACTGACAGCTCCACCGTTCAATGTAAACACGTATCCGGTTTGCAATTTAGAATCGTCTGGATCAGTGTCAAAGCTTGCATCAATGTATCCATTTATGATGAGTTCTTTGTCACCTCCATAAACGAGAAACATATCCTTAGTCCTTTTCAGGTACTTTAGGATGTTCTTGACCGCTGTCCAGTGATCCACTCCTGGATTACTTTGGTACCTCCCTGCTAGACTTATAACAAGGCGCACATCAGGTCTGGTACACAGCATTGCATACATGATAGAGCCTATGGCTGAAGCATAGGGAACATCTTTCATTTTCTCTCTATCTTCTGCAGTGGTCGGGCATTGAGTCTTACTCAACTTCACACCTTGTAACACAGGCAAGAACCCTTTCTTTGCTAGATCCATTTTGAACTTTTTCAAAACTTTTTCAAGGTATGTGCTTTGTGAAAGTCCAATTAAGCGTCTTGATCTATCTCTATAGATCTTAATGCCCAATATGTAAGTAGCTTCACCGAGGTCTTTCATTGAAAAACTCTTATTCAAGTATCCCTTTATGCTATCCAGAAATTCTATATCATTTCCAATCAGCAATATGTCATCCACATATAATATCAGAAATACTACAGAGCTCCCACTCACTTTCATGTAAATGCAGGCTTCTCCAAAAGTCTGTATAAAACCAAATGCTTTGATCACACTATCAAAGCGTTTATTCCAAATCCGAGAGGCTTGCACCAGTCCATAAATGGATCGCTGGAGCTTGCACACTTTGTTAGCTCCCTTTGGATCGACAAAACCTTCTGGTTGCATCATATACAACTCTTCTTCGAGAAATCCATTCAAGAATGCAGTTTTGACATCCATCTGCCATATTTCATAATCAAAAAACGTGGCAATTGCTAACATGATTCGGACAGACTTAAGCATCGCTACGGGTGAGAAGGTCTCATCGTAGTCAATCCCTTAAACTTGTCGAAAACCTTTCGCAACAAGTCGAGCTTTGTAGACAGTAACATTACCGTCAGTGTCAATCTTATTCTTGAAGATCCATTTATTCTCAATTGCTTGCCGATCAATTGGCAAGTCAACCAAAGTCCACACTTTATTCTCATACATGGATCCCATCTCAGATTTCATGGCTTCAAGCCATTTTGCGGAATCTGGGCTCACCATCGCTTCTTCATAGTTCGTAGGTTCATCATGATCTAGTAGCATGACTTCCAGAACAGGATTACCGTACCACTCTAGTGTGGATCTTACTCTGGTTGATCTACGAGGATCAGTAGCAACTTGGTCTGAAGTTCCATGATCATAGTTACCTCATCAAGTTCTACTTTCCTCCCACTCACTTCTTTCGAGAGAAACTCCTTCTCTAGAAAGGATCCATTCTTAGCAATGAATGTCTTGCCTTCGGATCTGTGATAGAAGGTGTACCCAACAGTCTCCTTTGGGTATCCTATGAAGACACATTTCTCCGATTTGGGTTCGAGCTTATCAGGTTGAAGCTTTTTCACATAAGCATCGCAGCCCCAAACTTTCATAAACGACAACTTTGGTTTCTTGCCAAACCACATTTCGTAAGGTGTCATCTCAACGGATTTCGATGGTGCCCTATTTAATGTGAATGCGGCCGTCTCTAAAGCATAACCCCAAAACGATAGCGGTAAATCTGTAAGAGACATCATAGATCGCACCATATCTAGTAAATACGATTATGACATTCGGACACACCATTACGCTGTGGTGTTCCGCGTGGCGTGAGTTGCGAAACTATTCCGCATTGTTTCAAATGTAGACCAAACTTGTAACTCAAATATTCTCCTCCACGATCAGATCGTAGAAACTTTATTTTCTTATTACGATGATTTTCAACTTCACTCTAAAATTCTTTGAACTTTTCAAATGTTTCAGACTTATGCTTCATCAAGTAGATATACCCATATCTGCTTAAATCATCTGTGAAGGTGAGAAAATAACGATATCCGCCACGAGCCTCAACATTCATCGTACCACATACATCTGTATGTATGATTTCCAACAAATTTGGTGCTCTCTCTCCATAGTTCCGAAGAACGGCGTTTTAGTCATCTTGCCCATGAGGCACGGTTCGCAAGTACCAAGTGATTCATAATCAAGTGGTTCCAAAAGTCCATCAGTATGGAGTTTCTTCATGCGCTTTATACCGATATGACCTAAATGGCAGTGCCACAAATAAGTTGCACTATCATTATCAACTCTGCATCTTTTGGCTTCAACATTATGAATATGTGTATCACTACTATCGAGATTCATCCAAAATAGAGCACTCTTCAAGGGTGCATGACCATAAAAGATATTACTCATATAAATAGAACAACCATTATTCTCTGATTTAAATGAATAACCATCTCGCATCAAACAAGATCCAGATATAATGTTCATGCTCAACGCTGGCACCAAATAACAATTATTTAGGTCTAATACTAATCCCGAAGGTAGATGTAGAGGTAGTGTGCCGACCGCGATCACACCGACTTTGGAACCATTTCCCACGCGCATCGTCACCTCGTCCTTTGCCAGTGTTCGCTTAATCCGTAGTCCCTGTTTTGAGTTGCAAATATTAGCAACAGAACCAATATCAAATACCCAGGTGCTACTGTGAGCTCTAGTAAGGTACACATCAATAACATGTATATCACATATACCTTTGTTCACCTTGCCATCCTTCTTATCCGCCAAATACTTGGGGCAGTTCCGCTTCCAGTGACCAGTCTGCTTGTAGTAGTAGCACTCAGTTTCAGGCTTAGGTCCAGACTTGGGTTTCTTCTCCCGAGAAGCAACTTGCTTGTTGTTCTTCTTGAAGTTCCCCTTCTTCTTCCCTTTACCCTTTTTCTTGAAACTAGTGGTCTTGTTGACCATCAACACTTGATGCTCCTTCTTGATTTCTACCTCCGCAGCTTTTAGCATTGTCTCGGGAATTGTCTTATTCATCCCTTGCATATTATAGTTCATCATGAAGCTCTTGTAGCTTGGTGGCAGTAATTGAAGAAATCTGTCAATGACACTATCAACCGGAGGATTAACTCCCAGCTGAGTCAAGTGATTATGGTACCCAGACATTCTGAGTATGTGTTCACTGACAAAACTATTCTCCTCCATCTTGCAGTTGTAGAAATTATTGGAGACTTCATATCTCTCAATCAGGGAATTTGCTTGAAATATTAACTACAACTCCTGGAACATCTCATATGCTCCATGACGTTCAAAACATCGTTGAAGTCCCAGTTCTAAGCCGTAAAGCATCGCACACTGAACTATCGAGTAGTCATCAGCTTTGCTCTGCCAGACGTTCTTAACATTGTCAGTTGCATCAGCAGCAGGCCTGGCACTCAGCGGTGCTTCCAGGATGTAATTCTTCTAAGCAACAATGAGGATAATCCTCAAGTTACGGACCTAGTCCGTGTAATTGCTACCATCATCTTTCAACTTTGCTTTCTCAAGGAACGCATTAAAATTCAACGGAACAACAACACGGGCCATCTATCTACAATCAAACATAGACAAGCAAGATACTATCAGGTACTAAGTTCATGATAAATTTAAGTTCAATTAATCATATTACTTAAGAACTCCCACTTAGAAAGACATCCCGCTAATCCTCTAAGTGATCACGTGATCCAAATCAACTAAACCATAACCGATCATCACGTGAAATGGAGTAGCTTTCAATGGTGAACATCACTATGTTGATCATATCTACTATATGATTCACGCTCGACCTTTTGGTCTCAGTGTTTCGAGGACATATCTTCATATGCTAGGCTCGTCAAGTTTAACCTGAGTATTCTGCGTGTGCAAAACTGGCTTGCACCCATTGTGGATGGACGTAGAGCTTATCACACCCGATCATTACGTGGTGTCTGGGCACGATGAACTTTGGCAACGGTGCATACTTAGGGAGAACACTTTTATCTTGAAATTTAGTGAGAGATCATCTTATAATGCTACCATCAGTCAAAGCAAGATAAGATGCATAAAAGATAAACATCACATGCAATCAATATAAGTGATATGATATGGCCATCATCATCTTGTGCTTGTGATCTCCATCTCCGAAGCACCGTCATGATCACCATCGTCACCAATGCGACACCTTGATCTCCATCATAGCATCATTGTCGTCCCGCCAATCTTATGCTTCCACGACTATCGCTACCGCTTAGTGATAAAGTAAAGCATTACAGGGTGATTGCATTGCATACAATAAAGCGACAACCATATGGCTCCTGCCAGTTGCCGATAACTTGGTTACAAAACATGATCATCTCATAAAATAAAATTTAGCATCATGTCTTGACCATATCACATCACAACATGCCCTGCAAAAACAAGTTAGACATCCTCTACTTTGTTGTTGCAAGTTTTACATGGCTGCTACGGGCTTAGCAAGAACTGTTCTTACCTACGCATCAAAACCACAATGATAGTTTGTCAAGTTGGTGCTGTTTTAACCTTCGCAAGGACCGGGCGTAGCCACACTCGGTTCAACTAAAGTTGGAGAAACTGACACCCGCCAGCCACCTATGTGCAAAGCACGTCGGTAGAACCAGTCTCGCGTAAGCGTACGCATAATGTCGGTCCGGGCTGCTTCATCCAACAATACCGCTGAGGGAATCCTGGATTAAGGGGTCTCCGGACAGCCGGACTATATCCTTTGGCCGGACTGTTGGACTATGAAGATACAAGATTGAAGACTTCGTCCCGTGTCCGGATGGGACTCTACTTGGCGTGGAAGGCAAGCTAGGCAATACGGATATGTATATCTCCTCCTTTGTAACCGACCTTGTGTAACCCTAGCCCCCTCCGGTGCCTATATAAACCGGAGGGTTTTAGTCCGTAGGACAACAGACAATCATACCATAGGCTAGCTTCTAGGGTTCAGCCTCTCCGATCTCGTGGTAGATCAACTCTTGTACTACCCATATTATCAAGAATAATCAAGCAGGACGTAGGGTTTTACCTCCATCAAGAGGGCCCGAACCTGGGTAAAACATTGTGTCCCCTGCCTCCTTTTACCATCTGCCTTAGACGCACAGTTCGGGACCCCCTACCCGAGATCCGCCGGTTTTGACACCGACATTGGTGCTTTCATTGAGAGTTCCTCTATCTCGTCATCATTAGGCTTGATGGCTCCCTCAATCATCGATAGCGATGCAGTTCAGGGTGAGACTTTTCTCCCCGGATAGACCCTTGTGTTCGGCGGCTTCGCACTGTGGGCCAACTCGCTTGGCCATCTGGAGCAGATCGAGAGTTACGCCCCTGGCCACCAGGTCAGGTTTGGAAGCTTAAACTACACGGCCGATATCCGCAAAGACTTGATCTTCGACGGATTCGAGCCCCTTCCTAATGCGCCACACGTTCACGATGCACATGATTTAGCTCTGCCATCGGACAGTGTTCAGGAGATCGTGGCGGCAACCGCTCCGACCCTCAATTCGAAACCAGTTGCGCCATCCATGGACGGGTGGATATACCCCACCATGGAGGCTGCACTCTCATCGGCGATCGAGTCAAGTATCGACCTTACCCTTCACGGGAGCCGTGACGCCGAACTACCGGATTCTTCCTCGGCCACGGACTCCGAACCGCCTACGCCCGTACCTATTGAATCTGACTAGGCGCCGATCATGGAGTTTACCTCTGCGGATATTTTTCAGCACTCGCCCTTCGGCGACATACTGAACTCATTAAGGTCTCTCTCTCTATCAGGAGAGTCCGGGCCGAACTATGTTCGGCAGGATTGGGATGCGGATGACGAAGAAATTCGCCGCCCACCCACCACCCACTTAGTAGCCACTGTCAACGATTTGACCGACATGCTCGACTTCGACTCCGAAGATATCGACGGTATGGACGACGATGCAGGAGACGAACAGGAACCACTGCCCACAGGGCACTAGACGCCCACTTCATCATATGATGTATACATGGTGGACACACCCAACAAAAACAACGACGAGGAACGGAAGGACACAGCGAAGGGTTGTTCCCTCGAGAAGCAGTCAAAGCGGCGGCGTAAGCGCCGCTCCAAATCCCGCCTCGGCAGAAACAACGGTCATATAGACCCAGCGATAGAGCAGGGCGAACCATCGCCCGACCAGGGCAACACGGAGAATCCAACCGAACAACCCGACCCCGTCGAAGATAACAGTCCGGACGATATCACATCGGACAGGCACCCGGAGCAACAGAATGCCCATCAAAGGCTGGTTGCCACTGCGAGGAGTCTGAAAAAGCAAAAGCAAAGGCTCAGGGCTGCACAAGACACACTCAGAATCAGATGGAGCGAAGTACTCAACACTGCAGCGAAGTACGGTGGTAATCGCCACACCAAGAGCTACTCGAAGCGAAAGCTGCTATCTGAATTCGATGAGGAGGCCTTAGATCCCCCGCAATAAAAAAAACAAAACGTCCATCCAGTCGGATAGACGACCTCGTGGCCAACATAGAACGGCAAACGACGCCGCACATAAGCCGGTACGCGATCCACGTGAGGACTCGCATCAAAAGTACGGCGAAACCAGATCCATCTACGGGCCACGCGAGTGCGCTCTGGCATGCAATGCAACACAACAAACATCCCAATACCACGGTACACCCAAATACCGGGGTGCCGCACAACCCCTATGTTTCACCGATGAGGTGCTGGACCATGAATTTCCAGAGGGATTCAAACCCGTAAACATAGAGGCGTACTATGGAACGACAGACCCTGGGGTCTGGATTGAGGACTACATCCTCCATATCCATATGGCTCGAGGATATGATCTCAACGCCATCAAGTACTTACCCCTTAAGCAAGTTTTCAAGTACTTACTCCACCGGATGCAGACGATTTAAGTCATATAACTTAATAGCCCGGAGAGTCAGCCCGAAAGCTTTGGAACAGGTTCCTCACTAAAAAGAACCAAATAGTCGACTGTCCGGACGCCGAAGCCTTAGCAGCTTTCAAGCACAGCGTTCGAGGTGAATGGCTTGCCAGACACCTCGGCCAAGAAAAGCCGAGAACAATGGCAGCATTAACAAGCCTCATGACCCGCTTTTGCGCGGGCGAGGACAGCTGATTAGCCCGATGCAGCACCAGCGACCCAAGTACATCCGAAGTCAGGGACGGAAACGGAAAATCACGACGCAGCAAAAACAATCACCGGAATAAAGAAGACAGCCCGAAGAGAACAGCAGTAAACGCCGGATTCAAAAGCTCTCGGCCAGGTCAGCAAAAGCTGCCCCCCAAAGGCAACAGAGACGAACTGTCCAGCCTAAACAAGATTCTGGACCAAATATGTCAGATCCATAGCACCCCCGATAAACCTGCAAATCATACCCATAGAGAATGTTGGGTCTTCAAGCAGTCCGACAAGCTTAACGCCGAAGACAAGGGGTAGGATACACCAAGCGAAGACGAGGACGAGCCTCGCAAGCAAAGCACTGGGGAACAGAAGAAGTTCCCACCAGAAGTCAAAACAGTAAACGTATTACACGTGACAAAGGGGAGAAACAAAGCGGCACTCCTAGAGACTCATGCCCCAGGGCCTATCACCACGGAGTCCTGCCACTGGTCGTTCCAACCGGTCACCTTCAACCATCGAGATTACTCGGCAAGTATTCGGCGTGCAGGATGGGCTGCTTTGGTATTAGACCCAATAATTGATGGATACCACTTCACATGAGTCCTGATGGACGGTGGCAGCAGTTTAAACCAGATATATTAGGACATAGTCCGCAAAATGGGGATAGACCCAACAAAAATTAGCTGCAACAATACTACCTTTAAAGGAGTAATGCCAGGCCTAGAGGCCCATTGCACGGGCTCCCAGCTACTAGAGGTTATATTCGGCTTTCCCAATAACTTCCGTAGCGAACATTTAACGTTCCACATCGCTCCGTTCCAAAGTGGCTATCAAGCACTACTCGGACGCGAAGCTTTCGCTCGCTTTAACGCAATACCGCATTACGCTTCCCTCATGCTTAAGATGCCCAGTTCACGTGGCATCATTACAGTAAATGGAAATATTGAGAGCTCCTTGCGCGCGGAAGACCGTGCGGCTGTCACCAACTAAAGCAGCTGACAGGTCGTTAAGACCATGGACATGGTTGGACGAGTCCGGTACTGCTATATGTAATTGATACAGGTTTGATGGCTATACCCCTATTACAATACAAGGGGGTCAACGCGCGCGCACAAGTGACAATCAGGCTCAACCTTACTCATATTGTTTATTTAGTATAACTTACCTTTTGCACGGCAACTTTTCAATTAAGTTCCTCTCTTTATCAGATGACCATCGTGCTACAGCCATCAAGAATACGGCACAACGGAGGCACAGGCACAGACGTGCAGCAGGGACCCATTCAAAGGATTCTTTTTAGATTAAGACCTTGCGTAAACCTTTTTTACTGTCTCTTGTTGATACACATCCCTCAGATTCTCAGTACAATTGAGAAGGATGCTGATGTATTGGCATGTGGCCACGTCAAAATATTGCACGTACCTGCACACCATGGGCTTATTACAAAGGGCACTGTTTAGGCCTGGTTTACACCATAAAGACTGAATACCTTAGGGAGTGTTCGGCGTCGCGAGTTTGGCCTTATATGCATCAGCTCCGAATCACGTCTTTGGTCAAATGTTGGGTTTGCTCGGCTCCTGTGTTTTGCTGCCTTACGTTCCGCTCTATCGTGTAAGGCGGCACCAGGAGAACTACTGCGATTGTGCCTTGGTTCATCCGGACGAGCACCTCAGTAGAGAAAGCCAAAAATTGACTGTCATGATATAGCGTGAGACTGGTCAACCACTCAATGACCTATCAGAATCTTCGGGATTCCTTCGCCTTAACGAAGGGACGTTTCCCGGCCAGGCATGTACGCACCCCGAATTCGGATGAGTGCGGAGCCACCAGGGGCTATATAGTAGCCCCACTGTCAAACTCCTCTGGCTAAGTGAAAGTGTTAAAGCATTATAGTATGGTTGCCTAGTTCGCTGCGCTATCACCTCCTTAATGGACCAAGACGTTGGGTCAAGTGTGAACATGCGTCTTCTGCGAACACCCCCGCATTATATGCGTGGGGGCTAAAGCCGACGACTGCAATCTTTCAGGTTATATACATATATAGATAAACGGCCGCACATGAGGCATCATAATACTTTCGGGCAAAAGTATAAATACAGCCTTGATAAACTTAATAAAACATTGTTTTTACAATGGGAATACATGTCACTCAAACATAACATTCTTCGAGAACTGGGCCTCTATCGAACGAGCGCCTTCAAGAACTTCTTCAAAATAGTGCTCGGCAGCCACTCGGCCTATGGCCGAACCCTGCGCCGCAACAGTGGTGGCATCCATCTTTGTCCAGCATGTTTTGACATGGGCAAGGGCCATCCGCGAGCCTTCTATGCACGCCGACCTCTTCATCAGATGAATGCGCGGCACCGCACCAAGGAACTCCTGCACCAAACTAAAATAGTTGTTCGGCTTTGGCCTTTCCGGCCACAGATAATCCACAACAGACCTCATGGCGAGTCCGGACAATCTATTCAGCTCGACCCATTCGGCAAGCCAATCAGTCAATGGAAGCGGACGCTCTGAAATGTGAAATTGTGACTAGAATAGCTTGTCCACTTCACGATCTGTTTGATCTCGGAAGTATTCGGCCGCATCGACAGCACTTGCCGCCAAGTCCAGATATGCGTCCGCCGAACTCCACAGCCGGTCCAGAGAGGCATACTGAGGATCTCCAAACTTCCTCCGTGGCATAAAGGGTTTCCCAGCTGCGATATCCCCGGCTTGACGCAGCTCCTCCTTTTTCGCTCTCATCGCAGAGCGGGTATCTTTGGTCACCATCGTGGCCTTTTCCAGGTCCGTTGCCTTCGCCCGGTTTTCTTCTTCAAGAAGCTGGCAACGGTCGACAGTATCTTTTAACTTTACAGCCATCCTAGCCATTTTCTCTTTGCTCTCGCAATGTGCGGCCTGTTCGGCCCTTAACTCTTCGGCTGCTTGCAAAGCAGCTGCATTGCTACTCCTTGCTTGCTCCTTGGCTCGAGCAAGCTCCGCCCGAAGGGTCTCCATGGTGGCCGCTCCATCTACAGTCACAACATATTAAAGATACTAGCATCATGCTGCTCTTATCATGTGACGATCACCAGAAAGGCCACTCACCCTGTGCCTCGTCAAGCCGCTCGTTGACAAGCACGATGTCGGCATCTGCCGCATCCAGCCGCCACTTTAGTTCGGCATACCCATCAGTCCGGCTAGCCACCGGAGCCTCCACCACCTGCACATAAAGGCAGTCTGGTTATTGCCTGGGACTATGATCCTCTGTTTGCCGCCGTTTTCGACGACAACTAGAGTCTCAGGGGCTACTATCTACACAAGGCACATCTAAAAATGTGTGGTACTTTCAAAAATATACATCATTTCACGTACCTCAAAACCCGTCAGTAGACTCATAAAGGCTTCATGCAGACCGCTTTCGGCGGACAAAATCCTTTCAATCACCGTACCCATCAATGTGTGGTGCTCTTCTGAGATAACCGCCTTCTCCAGCAGATCCCTTCGTACATCCGACCACGCACCAGACGATGCCAGACTCTTTTGATTGCTCTCTTCGAGAGCTGGATACTGAGGACTTCGGGTGGCCATAGTATTACCTTCTGGCCTTGCCGGATTAGGAGAAGCCCTCTGCGACGACACCTCAGGGTCACCCGCTTCATTAGGCGGTGTGGTAGGGGGAGGCGTTTCGCTCTCCATCATCTCCGGAAGAAGATCCCCCGAAGACGAGCTCAGCTGAGAAGGGATAAGATCAGAACTGCAAGATAAATACTTCGGTTATTTTCCTCACAAGTAAGGTAGGATATCTTCACTATTAAATACCTTTTGATTACTTACATCTCGTTAGAGGGCTGATCCCCGCGCGGACATTGTGCGGCAAGAACACCCTCCGAGGCAGGACCCTCTGGCGGAGATTTCTTCTCCCGTTTGGAAACCTTGATTTCCGGATCTTCGGAGGTAGTCCTCTTCCTTCCCCGGGGAGAGAGAATGTCAGATTCTTCCCCTCGGTTATCCTCCCTCGCGGAGGCGCTCATTCCCTCGGTTGGAATAGGTAGTGATGGAGGCCCACTTTCGCCCTCTTTATTCCCCCTTTCATCTTCCTTTGAGGGCACCGAACAAGGTGCTGGCTCGAGCATCTTTTCTACCACCGGATTGTCCAAGCCTTCAGGAAGGGGGGCCGAATACCAAATCATCTTCGCCTTTGTTATCCAGTCCTGGTCAAAGATCGATTCGTCAGGATGATGTCATGATATATAAAAGGACAGTGTGTTCGGCCATGGGATTACTTATTTGGGCAGCGGTGCGGTTGCTGCTCAGGCCCACGTCCTCGATAGTGTCCGGACACTCTATTTGGGGTCCGAAGAACGATTTGTACATCTCCTCATGCGTCATGCCGAGGAAATTCTAAATTGTGCATGGTCCTTCTGGGTTGAATTCCCACATACGGAGGGGCCGGCATTTGCAAGGCTGGACTCGACGAACCAGCATGACTTGCATTACCATAACCAGACTGAAATCTCCCTCAAAGAGATCTCGGATACGGCTCTGCAGTATTGGCACGTCCTTGGCTGGACCCCAGCTCAGTCCCCTGCTAATCCATGACATCAGTTGTGGTGTAGGGCCCGAGCGAAAGGTGGGGGCAGCTACCCACTTGGCACTTCGAGGAGCTGTGACGTAAAACCACTCCCGTTGCCACAATCCGGACACCTCTGGAAAGGAACCCTTTGGCCATGGAGCATCAACAATTTTGCTTATTAAAGCACCTGCGCACGCTGCGTACTGTCCCTCGACCATCTTCGGCTTCACATCGAAGGTCTTGAGCCACAAGCCGAAGTGAGGGGTAATGCAGAGGAAGGCCTCACAGACGACAATAAATGACAAGATGTGAAGAAGGGAGTCTGGGGCTAGATCGTGAAAATCCAGCCCGTAATAGAACATAAGACCGCTGATAAAGGGACCCAGAGCGAGGCCTAGTCCTCGGAGGAAGTGGGAGACGAACACAATGCTCTCATAGGGTTCGAGAGTAGGGACGACCTGCCCTCAGGCGGGCAGCCTATGTGAAATTTCGGTGGTCAAATATCTTGCCTCCCTCAATTCTTGATGTCCTCCTCCGTGATGGAGGAAGACATCTACCGGCCTTGAAGGCTGGATCCGAACATGATTGAAGGTCCGAGGCACCTGACCTTGGCTTTGGGTGTTAGAACTCGAGGCAGGGGAGGGATTCGATTGAGCACGTGTAACACCCTCGATGCGGCTATATCTCCTACGTGTCGAAGCACGACTTAGAGGCATAATCGCATTGAAAACAATGTCGCAAGTGAGGTAATCTTCACAACAACCCATGTAAATAAATAAAGGGGAAAGGTACATAGTTGGCTTACACTCGCCACGTCACGCAAATACATGAACAAGTCATTACATTCATCCAATACACTCGGGGTCCGACTACGGTACCAAAATAAAGATCAACCCCCAAATGCGACAAAGTCCCCGATCGCCCCAACTGGGCACCACTACTGATCATCTGGGAAAGACACATAGTAACGACGAGAGTCTTCATCGAACTCCCACTTGAGCTCGGTCATATCATCTGGAACGGTATCATCGGTCCCTGCATCTGGTTTGGAAGTAATCTGTGAGTCACAGGGACTCAGCAATCTCGCACCCTCGCGATCAAAACTATTTAAGCTTATAGGTAAGGTAAAGGTATGATGTGGAGCTGCAGCAAGCGACTAGCATATATGGTGGCTAACCTATTCACAAAAGAGAGCGAGAAGAGAAGGCAAAAGCACGGTCGAACAACTATGATCAAGAAGTGATCCTAGAACAACCTACGTCAAGCATTACTCCAACACCGTGTTCACTTTCCGGACTCCGCTGAGAAGAGACCATCACGGTTACACACACGGTTGGTGCATTTTAATTAAGTTATGTTTCAGGTTATCTACAACCAGACATTAATAAATTCCCATCTGTCCATAACCGCGGGCACGGCTTTCGAATTCAAAACCCTGCAGGGGAGTCCCAACTTAGCCCATCACAAGCTCACATGGTCAATGAAGGATATTCCTTCTCCTAAGACAATCCGATCAGACTCGGCATCCCGGTTACAAGACATCCTCGACAATGGTAAAACAAGTCCAGCAACACCGCCCGAATGTGCCGACAAATCCCGATAGGAGCTGCACATATCTCGTTCTCAGGGCACACTCAGATGAACACTACGTACAACTAAAACCAACCCTCAAGTTCCCCCGAGGTGGCACTGCAAGTGGCTCTGTTTGGACCAACACTCAGAGGAGCACTAGCCCGGGGGGGGGGGGTTAAATAAAGATGACCCTGGGCTCCGGAAACCCAAGGGAAAAAGAGGCTAAGTGGCGAATGGTAAAACCAAGGTTGTGCATTCCTGGAGGAGTTTTATTCAAGGCGAACTGTCAAGGGGTTCCCATTATAACCCAACCGTGTAAGGAACGCAAAATCCGGGAACATAACACCGATATGACGGAAACTAGGGCGACAAGAGTGGAACAAAACACTAGGCATAAGGCCGATCCTTCCACCCTTTACCAAGTATATAGGTGCATTAAGATAAACAAGATAATATTATGATATCCCAACAATAAACATGTTCCAACAAGGAACGGTCTCCAATCTTCACCTGCAACTAGCAACGCTATAAGAGGGGCTGAGCAAAGCGGTAACATAGCCAAACAACGGTTTGCTAGGACATGGTGGGTTAGAGGTGTGACATGGCAATATGGGAGGCATGATAAGCAAGTGGTAGGTATCATAGCATAGGCATAGCAAAAGGGCGAGCATCTGGCAAGCAAAGATAGAAGTGATTTTGAGGGTATGGTTATCTTGCCTGCAAAGTTTTCAGAGTTGCCTTGATCCTCGTAAGCATACTCAACAGGCTCCTCGTTCACGAACTCGTCTCCCGGCTCCACCCAAACAAGAACAACAAGCAAAAGGAACACAATCAACCAGGTGCAATGCTCAAGCAACATGATGCAAACATGGTATGATATTGCGGCATGCGATATATGATGCATATGCAAGATTTGCAAAGGAATGATTGAACCTCACCTCAACATGGAAATCCAAGAGTGCCACTGGAGAGGGGAGTTGATTTTGGTCGAAATCGATATAAAGATCACCGGAATCGGATGCACGGTTTGGAAATGGCAAGCAAAACAAATATGGCACCGGTCTGCGATAAACAGCAAGTGACCATCTAAATGCATCAAGATAAATATGCTACAACACTCAAACATGGCAACAAAGTACATGACAGGGATCCACTCATGATGCTTGACAAAATATGAACACTGAGCTATGGCTAATTCATCCATTAACAGGTTCAAACAAGCATGACAAAAGTGCAAATGATAACAGGTTTCAGACTTTGTGAAATTAACAACAATCCAGGAATTTATCATCAGGAAGCAATCTTTAGAGCATGAAAACTACATGTTACGGGAACATATCATGGCAAAGAAAGGCATGGCATGAAGCTACTCTAAGCACATAACAAAAGTCCCTTAGTGACCAAGAGCCAAAAGGGATCAGAAAATACAATTGCAAACATGTGAACATAGCAAAAACATAAACAGATTCAGACTTAGTGAAAAACTGGAGCATGCAAAACAGATTAACAAGTAGGCATGTTTGTGAGCTCGATGCACTCACTACAGAGCATGGCATGACAAACTAAGCATACACCCATCAAGAAGACATGGCATATAAGCTAGACATGGCAAGAACAACAACATAACATGCACGGATCAATAGCAACATCCTCGGCAAAATCGCTAAACATGTTAACAATCTGCCAGGAACATTTTTATAAAAAAAGTAGAGAGCTCGATTGACTCAAGCTAGGGTGCTCCATAATTGCAAACAAGGACATGGATGGATAGATCACAACAATATTAACAAAACATCCTTACTGATCATCCTCAAAAGAGGCACGGATCACTAGGAAACATCATGAACATATGGCATAAAAACAAAAACAGGACAAGGACTTAGTGAAATTCTAAGTCCCTGAAATCAGCATCACCGGGTAAGCTACTTTGCATGCTTGTGCTAGTCACCACAAACATCACAAAAATACATGGCATACACCCCTGTAAAGATGGCATGGCATTCATCAAAACACATGTAGAGCTGAGGATCATAGCATGCACACATTAATCATGGCAAAAATGACAAAAGGCCATTTGCTGAAACAGATGTGAAATATTCCTCACATAGCCCTCTTCCAACAGCATTTCGGGCATCAAGATGAGCTCAAATGAAAATGATGCAATGAGATGAAATGATGTACTCATCGAGGCAAACATTTTGATATGCTACACACACGAATTGGAGCTACGGATGCAGAGTTATGGCATGTCAAAGATAGCAAAAAATCTAGGGTTTCGGAGGGGAAAAGTCAACCGAGTGATGCTCCAGATCCAGATCCGGCCAGAGTTACCGTAGCAGGGTGCGGTCTCCGAGGATGGCCGCTGCCGGAGGTCGTGCTCGTCGGTGAAGGAGGTAGCCGGAGCGGAGGGGCTCGACTCGGACAACGAGGAGGCACGGCGGGGTCGCCGGAGCGGCAGGTGCGGCGAGGAGGCGAGGCGCGACCGGGTGGCGCCGGCGTTGAGGCCGCCGCTTGCCGAAGCGGAGGGGCTCGGTGATGGCGCACGGCGGCGTCGGGCGATGGCAGCGGAGGCGACGAGGCGGTCGGGCGGCGCAGGCTCCCAGGCGGCGGGGTGGAGCCGATGGGCTTCGGGGGGCCCCGGCCGTGCCGAGCGGGCTGGCGGGACTGAGGCGGCGATGTGGGGCGCGCGGGGACACGTGGCATGCCCTGGTTGGCAGCGGCGGTCTCGTCCGGTGCGGGCAGACGTGTCCGCGCGCAGAGAGGGATTTTGTAGGGTTTCAGAAGGAGGGGATGATCTGAAAATTTCGGGGGATGCCTTTATATAGAGGTAGAGGGAGCTAGGAAGCTCCAAATGGAGTGGGGTTTGCGGCCATGCGATTGTGATCGAACGCTCTAGATGATGGAAGAGGTTTAAGTGGGTTTTGGGCCAGTTTGGAGGGGTGTTGGGCTGCAACACACACAGGCCTTTCCGGTCCCTCGGTTAACCGTTGGAGTATCAAACGAAGTCCAAATGGCACGAAACTTGACAGGCGGTCTACCGGTAGTAAACCAAGGCCGCATGACAAGTCTCGGACCAATCCGAAAACGTTTAACACCCACACATGAAAAGAGGTAGAAAGGACCACCGGAGGACATAGGAGCGCCGGAATGCAAAACGGACAACGGGGAAAATGCTTGAATGCATGAGACGAACACATATGCAAATGCAATGCAGATGATGACATGATATGAGATGCATGACAAAGACAACAACACACGGAGACAAAAACCCGACAACAAGGAAATAAAAATAACTAAGTGCCAGAAATGGCATGAGTTGGAATACAAATAAGGTAAATTACATCCGGGGTGTTACAACACTCCACCACTACAAAAGGATCTCGTGCCAAGATCTAGGACTGGAAAACTCCGGGTACTCAGAACGGAGGTGGTCCTCGCATTCCCAGGTGGCTTCACGGTCAGAATGATGTGACCACTTGACTTTGAGGAATTTGATTGACTTGTTGCGAGTCTTGCGCTCAGTTTCTTCAAGAATATCAACGGGGTGCTCACGATAAGAAAGGTCTTCTTGGAGATCAATGTCTTCGAAATTGACGGTGCGGTCAGGGGTCTTGAAGCACTTGCGGAGTTGAGACACGTGAAACACATCGTGCACGTTTGCAAAGTTGGAGGGAAGCTCAAGTTGATAGGCGAGATCGCCTCTCTTGCTGACGATCGTGAAAGGACCCACGTATCTAGGGGAAAGCTTCCCTTTGATACCGAAGCGACGAGTACCTTTCATTGGAGAGACGCGGAGGTAAACATGGTCTCCGATCTCGAAAGCCAAGTCACGATGCTTACTATCATAGTAGCTCTTCTGGCGCGATTGCGCTGCTTTGGGATTATCGCGAATGACTTTGCACATCTCTTATGCCTCTATGATCAAGTCATTTCCAAGGAGTTGATGTTCAGCAGTCTTTGACCAGTTAAGAGGAGTATGACACTTCCTGCCATAGAGAATTTCAAATGGGGCCTTGCCCGAACTCGCTTGAAAGCTGTTGTTGTAGGAGAACTCGCCATATGGAAGACAATCTTCCCACTTCATACCGAAAGAGATGACGCAAGCCCTAAGCATATCTTCAAGAATCTGATTGACACCTCGACTTGGCCACTATTTTGGGGATGAAAAGCTGTGCTGAAACGGATGTTGGTGCCCATGGCCTTCTGAAAAGAATCCCAAAACTTCGAGGTGAAGATGCTGCCACGATCTGAAGAAATCAACTGCAGAATGCCGTGTAGAGAGACAATCCGAGAGGTATATAGCTCTGCCAATTGAGCTGCTGTGATGGATTCTTCGATAGGAAGGAAATGAGCCACATTAGTGAGTTTGTCAATGACAACGAAGATAGCATCATTGCCACGCTTGGACTTTGGAAATCCAGTCACGAAGTCCATCTCAATGTGGTCAAACTTCCATTCTGGAATGACAAGAGGTTGGAGGAGACCATCTGGTCATTGGTGTTCTGCCTTCACTCTTCTGCAGACATCACATTCATTCACGAACTGAGCAATCTCACGCTTCATTCGAGTCCACCAATACGACTGCTTGAGGTCATGGTACATCTTTGTACTACCAGGGTGGATAGAGAGGAGTGAATTGTGAGCCTCGTTCATAATGACTTTACGAAGGTCACCTTTAGGCACAACAATGCGATCCTCGAAGAAGAGAGTATCCTTGTCATCAAGGCTATAGCACTTGTACTTGGGTTGTCTCTTGGCAATCCCAATCTTCACCTTCTTCACCATAGCATCAAGAAGTTGAGCCTCGCGAATCTGATCTTCCAAAGTAGGAGAGACTTGGAGGTTTGCGAGAAATCCTTGAGGAACAACTTGCAGATTGAGTTTGCGGAAAGCTTCACAAAGCTCCGGTTGGTAAGGCTTGAGAATCAAACTATTGCAGTAGGCCTTCCTGCTCAATGCGTCAGCAATTACATTGTCCTTGCCTGGAGTATATTCGATACTTGGATTATACTCTTGAATCATTTCGACCCAACGAGTCTGCCTGAGGTTGAGATTGGGCTGAGTGAAGATGTACTTGATACTCTGGTCATTGAAGATGTCCACTTTTCTTCCCAATAAGAGATGTCTCCAAGTTAAAAGAGCATGCACAACTGCCGCCAACTCGAGGTCGTGAGTGGGGTAGTTCTTTTCATTGGGCTTCAACTGGCGAGAGGTATAAGCCACAACTTTCTTCTCTTGCATCAACACTGCACCAAGACCTTGAAGAGAAGCATCACAGAAAACCTCAAACGGTTTGGATTCATCAGGAGGAGTCAGAACTGGATTAGTGACTAACTTCTCTTTTAGGGTGTTGAAAGCGATGTCACATTCAGGAGACCAGACGTACTTGACGTGCTTCTGGAGAAGGTTGGAAAGAGGCTTCGCGATCTTAGAGAAGTTCTCGACGAACCTTCGACAATAGCTTGCGAGACCAAGGAAGCTGCGGAGTTGCTTCACGTTCTGAGGTGGTTCCCAATTCACAATTGCAGACACCTTCTCAGGATTCACAGCAATGCCCTTGGCAGAAATGATATGCCCAAGGTAGAGAACCTCATCGAGCCAAAACTCGCACTTTGAAAACTTGGCATAGAACTGATGTTCTCTGAGCTTATCCAGCACCAAATGCAAGTGCTTTGCATGATCTTCCTTGTTCTTGGAAAAGACCAAAATGTCATCGCGGTAGACCAAGACAAAGTCATTTTTGTAGGCATTGAAGATGAAATTCATCATGCGAGAGAATGTTGGAGGAGCGTTGACAAGGCCGAAAGACATGACCGTGTATTCATATGACCCATAGCTTGTTCTGAATGCTGTCTTAGGGATATCTTGCTCACGAATGCGAATCTGATGATAGCCCATACGGAGATCAAGCTTGGAGAATACTTGAGCACCTTTGAGTTGTTCAAACAGCTCGTTGATGTTGGGAAGTGGGTACTTGTTCTTTATGGTCTTCTTGTTCAATGGACGGTAGTCGACACAAAGTCGGTCCGTTCCATTCTTCTTCTTCACAAAAATAACTCCACAACCCCACAGAGAAGAACTAGGTCAGATGAGACCCATTCGCTCTTGAATATCGAGTTGTTTCTTCAGCTCCTTCAACTCATCAGGTCCAAGCTTGTAAGGATGTTTGCAAACAGGTTCCGTGCCAGGCTCAAGATCGATGACAAATTCAACTGGGCGGTGCGGAGGCATTCCTGGAAGCTCTTCTGGAAAGACGTCTTGATATTCGCAAATGACTGGAATTTGAGAGATGGCATCCAGCTCACCCTTCTCATTGAGAGAAAACAGACGGATGGTATCATCACGAGCGGCAAAGACAATTACATCCTGAGACGAATGAGTCAATTGAATCTGTCTGGCAGCACAATCAAGCTGAGCCTTGTGCTTAGAAAGCCAGTCCATTTCTAGAATAAGATCAATATCCGAGTTACCAAGGACCACTAGAGAGGATAGAAACTTATAGTCACCCAATGTGATAGAAACATCCGGGACGCAATTGTTAGATGTCATTTGCTTGCCCGGGGACACAATCTTCAACGGGAAAGGAATCCTTTCGGTCACAAATTCATGCTTGGCAACAAATGGTCTTGAAATTAAAGAAAGCGATGCACCAGTGTCAAAAAGAACTTTTGCAGGAACATCGTTAACAGGAAGGTTACCCATGATGACATCTGACGAGTCCTCTGCATGAGCTGCATTCAGCAAGTTGACCTTGGCGTGCTTGAGGTTATGCTTGACCACTGCAGTACTTGCAGATCTCACAGGAGGAGGAGGAGGAAGACGCCTCTGATTGAAGCATTTGTTGGCATAGTGACCCTTCTGTTGGCACTTCTTGCACGTGACCTCTGAAAGCGGACGGTGATACAAAGCACTTGATCTTGGAGCTTGAGACGAAGTCTTGTTCTGAAAGCCTGGGTTGGGTGGGTGGGAAGATCCATTGCCACCTTTGCTCTTCTGTTGATAAGGCTGACAGAACGGAGGAGGAGGCAGCCAATACTTTTGTTGCTTAGCCACTTGAGTAGAGGAAGAAGGAGTTGCATCTCTAACTCGCTTCGTGGAAGCATCGCACTTCAGTTGGGCGGCCTCTTGCTTCATTGCCATGTTGTAAAACTCATCGTACTTCTTGGGCTCAAAGAGGACGAGAGCTAGCTGGAGTTCTTCTCTGAGACCACCCCTGAACTGGTATATAATGCTCTTCTCGTCAAGGACGTCTTGCTTAGCGAAACGGGCAAGCTTCTGAAACGTGATGTTGTACTGGTAAACAGACATAGTGCCTTGCTTCAGGTTGCGGAATTCCTCACGCCTGCTTTCAACCACACTCCGAGGAATGTGATGAGCTTTGAAGTCTTGACGGAATTCATCCCAGGTAATCGCACGGCCTCCTCTGGAATCTTTGTATTGCTGAAACCATTCTGCAGCTTGGTCTTTGAGTTGGAAGGAGGCAAACTTGACAAAGTCCTCAGGCCTGACGTTACTGCACTCGAAATGCTTGCATATGTCCACGAGCCAATCATCAGCGTTTGAGGCCTCGACACAGTTGCTGAAGGTCTTTGGCTGGTTAGCAAGGAACTGGTTGTGCTCTTGCAGAATTTGTGTGATCAGCTGCGTGTTTGCATTGGTAGCGGCCATCATAGCTTGCCATGCCTCCGGAGGTGGAGGTGGTGGTGGCGGATCCTGATTCTGATTGTTTCCCTTAGCAGGAGCTATCCTGAAGAGGGTGACATCCATTAGCATATTGACAGAAATATATTCAAGCTGAATCAAATGGATAGAAATTGCAACTTATAGTCTTCACATCCGAACAAAATGAACAAATGAATTCCAATTGAAATGGTCACATTTCCATAAATTGAGAAGCCACTTGAATAGATGTTGAAGAAAAACAACAAGGTACGGACAAGAACAAATACTTGGTGAGGATTACCCAATCCCAAACCAAATATCCGCGGAAGAAGAACTAGAGCTACAAGAATTCCCACCTATGAAACTCCCGAACCTTTACGGTTATGCAATCAGGTGTTGGGGATACAGGGGAAGCATAATATCTCACCCAAAGCTAGCAAATCGTACATCCAGCTGTATCCATCCTTCAACACATAACCAAGAAACCTTCGGAAATCATTTACCTAAACCTTCGAAAAGCATCCGATATACAAGTTATGGCAATACTCCCGAACTCCCGGCCCAGTACTGGGTGGCGTCGAGGTTATCTCACCAAAAACTGCATAAAAGAGATTTTCGATGTCGGCGAAACTCAGGTATTCTAGAATCTCAACGATAAAATTGTGACGACAACACCTCGGAGCTCAACTCCCCAGGACACTGCCACAACCCCTAAATGACAGGAGGCACCAAGAACAATGTTCTTGTCATAAAACCATCATAACGATTCCATGATACCCACGTGATCCTATATTTTTTTAGTGAAATTTGAGAAGAGAAGAGTCAAAACTCTACGTCAAGATGCCTCACCAGAGCGACGAAGGGACAGAGGAGTAAAAAAATTCCTAACTCTCCGATATATATAATCCTAAATGACTCAAAACATTTTTTCTAGACTCAACCATGCCAACGATTCGATCAAGCAGGGGGCTCCTAAGGTCGGGGAAGGCTCTGATTACCAACTTGTAACGCCCTCGATTCGGCTATATCTCCTACGTTTCGAAGCACGACTTAGAGGAATAACTGCATTGAAAACAATGTCGCAAGTGAGGTAATCTTCACAGCAACCCATGTAAATAAATAAAGGGGAAAGGTACATAGTTGGCTTACACTCGCCACGTCACACAAATACATGAACAAGTCATTACATTCATCCAATACACTCAGGGTCCGACTACGGTACCAAAATAAAGATCAACCCCCAAATGCGACAAAGTCCCCGATCGCCCCAATTGGCACCACTACTGATCATTTGGGAAAGACACATAGTAACAATGAGAGTCTTCATCGAACTCCCACTTGAGCTCGGTCATATCGTCTGGAACGGTATCATCAGTCCCTGCATCTGGTTTGGAAGTAATCTGTGAGTCACAGGGACTCAGCAATCTCGCACCCTCGCGATCAAAACTATTTAAGCTTATAGGTAAGGTAAAGGTATGATGTGGAGCTGCAGCAAGCGACTAGCATATATGGTGGCTAACATATTCGCAAAAGAGAGCGAGAAGAGAAGGCAAAAGCACGATCAAACAACAATGATCAAGAAGTGATCCTAGAACAACCTACGTCAAGCATTACTCCAACACCGTGTTAACTTCCCGGACTCCGCCGAGAAGAGACCATCACGGTTACACACGCGGTTGGTGCATTTTAATTAAGTTATGTTTCAGGTTATCTACAAGCGGACATTAACAAATTCCCATCTATCCATAACCGCGGGCACGGCTTTCGAAAGTTCAAAACCCTGCAGGGGAGTCCCAACTTAGCCCATCACAAGCTCTCACAGTCAACGAAGGATATTCCTTCTCCCAAGACAATCCGATCAGACTCGGCATCCCGGTTACAAGACATCCTCGACAATGGTAAAATAAGTCCAGCAAATCCGCCCGAATGTGCCAAAAAAATCCCGATAGGAGCTGCACATATCTCGTTCTCAGGGCACACTCAGATGAACACTACATACAACTAAAACCAACCCTCAAGTTTCGCCGAGGTGGCACTGCAAGTGGCTCTGTTTGGACCAACACTCAGAGGAGCACTGGCCCGGGGGGGTTAAATAAAGATGACCCTCGGGCTCCTGAAACCCAAGGGAAAAAGAGGCTAGGTGGCGAATGGTAAAACCAAGGTTGGGCATTGCTGGAGGATTTTTATTCAAGGCGAACTGTCAAGGGGTTCCCATTATAACCCAACCGTGTAATGAACGCAAAATCTGGGAACATAACACCGATATGACGGAAACTAGGGCGACAAGAGTGGAACTAAACACTAGGCATAAGGCCAAGCCTTCCACCCTTTACCAAGTATATAGGTGCATTAAGATAAACAAGATAATATTATGATATCCCAACAATAAACATGTTCCAACAAGGAACGATCTCCAATCTTCACCTGCAACTAGCAACGCTATAAGAGGGGCTAAGCAAAGCGGTAACATAGCCAAACAACGGTTTGCTAGGACATGGTGGGTTAGAGGTTTGACATGGCAATATGGGAGGCATGATAAGAAAGTGGTAGGTATCGTAGCATAGGCATAGCAAAAGAGTGAGCATCTAGCAAGCAATGATAGAAGTGATTGCGAGGGTATGGTCATCTTGCCTGCAAAGTTTTCAGAGTTGCCTTGATCCTCGTAAGCATACTCAACGGGCTCCTCGTTCACGAACTCGTCTCCCGGCTCTACCCAAACAAGAACAACAAGAAAAAGGAACACAATCAACGACGTGCAATGCTCAAGCAACATGATGCAAATAAGGTATGATATGCGGGATGCGATATATGATGCATATGCAAGATTTGCAAAGGAGTGATTGAACCTCGCCTCAACTTGGAAATCCAAGAGTTCAACTAGAGAGGGGAGTTGATTTCGGTCGAAATCGGTATAAAGATCACCGGAATCGGATGCACGGTTTGGAAATGGCAAGCAAAACAAATATGGCACCGGTCTGCGATAAACAGCAAGTGACCATCTAAATGCATCAAGATAAATATGCGACAGCACTCAAACATGGCAAAAAAGTACATGACAGGGATCCACTCATGATGCTTGACAAAATATGAACACTGAGCTACGCTAATTCATCCATTAACAGGTTCAAACAAGCATGACAAAAGTGCAAATGATAACAGGTTTCAGACTTTGTGAAATTAACAACAATCCAGGAATTTATCATCAGGAAGCAATCTTTAGAGCATGAAAACTACATGCTACGGGAACATATCATGGCAAAGCAAGGCATGGCATGAAGCTAATATAAGCACATAACAAAAGTCCCTTAGTGACCAAGAGCCAAAAGGGGTCAGAAAATACAATTGCAAGCATGTGAACATAGCATAAACATAAACAGATTCATACTTAGTGAAAAACTGGAGCATGCAAAACAGATTAACAGGTAGGCATGTTTACGAGCTCGATGCACTCACTACAGAGCATGGCATGACAAACTAAGCATACACCCATCAAGAAGACATGGCATAGAAGCTAGACATGGCAAGAACAACAACATAGCATGCATGGATCAATAGCAACATCCTCAGCAAAATCGCTAAACATGTTAACAATCTGCCAGGAACATTTTTATAACAAAAGTAGAGCTCGATTGACTCAAGCTAGGTTGCTCCATAATTGCAAACAAAGACATGGATTGATAGAGCACAACAACAAAACATCCTTACTGATCATCCTCAAAAGAGGCACGGATCACTAGGAAACATCATGAACATATGGCATAAAAACAAAAATAGGACAAGGACTTAGTGAAATTCTAAGTCCCTGAAATCAGCATCACCGAGTAAGCTACTTTGCATGCTTGTGCTAGTCACCCAAACATCACAAAAATACATGGCATACACCCCTGTAAGATGGCATGGCATTCGTAAAAACACATGTAGAGCTCAGGATCATAGCATGCACACATTAATCATGGCAAAAATGACAAAAGGCCATTTGTTGAAACAGATCTGAAATATTCCTCACATAGCCCTCTTCCAACAGAATTTCGGGCACCAAGATGAGCTCAAATGAAAATGATGCAATGATATGAAATGATGTACTCGTCGAGACGAACATTTTGATATGCTACACGCACGAATCGGAGCTACAGATGCAGAGTTATGGCATGTCAAAGATAGCAAAAAATCTAGGGTTTCGGAGGGGAAAAGTCAACCGAGTGATGCTCCAGATCCAGATCCGGCCAGAGTTACTGTAGCAGGGCGCGGTCTCTGAGGATGGCCACCGCCGGAGTTCGTGCTCGCCAGCGGAGGAGGTAGCCGGAGCGGAGGGGCTCGGCTCGGACGACGAGGAGGCGCGCCGGAGGGCGGCGGGGTCGCCGGAGCGGCAGGTGCGGCGAGGAGGCGAGGCGCGGCCGGGTGGCACTGGCATTGAGGCCGCCGTTTGCCGAAGCGGAGGGGCTCAGCGATGGCGCATGGCGGCGTCGGGCGATGGCGGCGGAGGCGACGAGGCGGTCGGGCGGCGCAGGCTCCCAGGCGCGCGGGGTGGAGCCGATGGGCTTCGGGGGCCCCGGCCGGGCCGAGCAGGCCGGCAGGACTGAGGAGGCGATGTGGGGCGCGCGGGGACACGTGGCGCGCCCTGGTTGGCGGCGGCGGTCTCGTCCGGCGCGGGCGGACGTGTCCGCGCGCCGAGAGGGATTTTCTAGGGTTTTGGAAGGAGGGGATGATCCGAAAATTTCGGGGGATGCCTTTATATAGAGGTAGAGGGAGCTAGGAAGCTCCAAATGGAATGCGGTTTGCGGCCACGCAATCGTGATCGAACGCTCTAGATGATGGGAGAGGTTTAAGTGGGTTTTGGGCTTGTTTGGAGGGGTGTTCGGATGCAACACACACGAGGCCTTTTTGGTCCCTCGGTTAACCGTTGGAGTATCAAACAAAGTCCAAATGGCACGAAACTTGACAGGCGGTCTACCGGTAGTAAACCAAGGCCGCATGACAAGTCTCGGACCAATCCGAAAACGTTTAACACCCACACACGAAAAGAGGTAGAAAGGACCACCGGAGGACATAGGAGCACCGGAATGCAAAACGGACAATGGGGAAAATGCTCGAATGCATGAGACGAACACGTATGCAAATGCAATGCACATGATGACATGATATGAGATGCATGACAAAGACAACAACACACGGAGACAAAAACCCGACAACAAGGAAATAAAAATAACTTAGTGCCGAAAACGGCATGAGTTGGAATACAAATAAGGTAAATTACATCTAGGGTGTTACGGCACGGGAGGGAAAAAAGTAACAGCCTTCTCCTTTTATAAAGAGGGTGAATATCAAGCGTCCTCCTTGTGGCCGTTTGGGACTTGAATAAAATCTAGGAGTCCTAGGCACGGTTGGGTTACCCACGTCCGTATTGATGAGAATCCCGTAATAAGCGGAACACGATCTCTGCTTTGACAAGACGTGTCAAGAAACCGCCTCGCGTTATGTGCGGGGCTGGTTAAAGAAAAACGGTTCAAATAATTACCGGGCCGTGGCGTGATGTCATGCTACCAACACGTGTCAACAGATTAGATTTGTGGTAATATTATTCTCTCTACGGTGGTATGTGGAACTTATTTTGCAGGGTCGGACACTATCCTTGTATTCAAATTCTTCCGTGGTGTATTCGGAGGAGGAACCCGCCTTGCAATGACGAAGATTACACTGCGCGCCGGACTCATCGTCATTGTAGCCTGGTTCAGGGGCTACTGAGGGAGTCCTGGATTAAGGGGTCTCCGGACAGCTGGACTATATCCTTTGGCCGGACTATGGACTATGAAGATACAAGATTGAAGACTTCGTCCCGTGTCCGGATGGGACTCTACTTGGCGTGGAAGGCAAGCTAGGCAATACGGATATGTATATCTCCTCCTTTGTAACCGACCTTGTGTAACCCTAGCCCCCTCCGATGTCTATATAAACCGGAGGGTTTTAGTCCGTAGGACAACAGACAATCACACCATAGGCTAGCTTCTAGGTTTCAGCCTCTCCGATCTCGTGCTAGATCAACTCTTGTACTACCCATATTTTCAAGAATAATCAAGCAGGACGTAGGGTTTTACCTCCATCAAGAGGGCCCGAACCTGGGTAAAACATCGTGTCCCCTGCCTCCTGTTACCACCCGCCTTAGACACACAGTTTGGGACCCCCTACCCGAGATCCGCCGGTTTTAATACCGACAACCGCTGAACCAAAGTATGACATGCTGGTAAGCAGTATGACTTATATCACCCACAACTCACTTGTGTTCTACTCGTGCATATAACATCAACGCATAAAACCAGGCTCGGATGCCACTGATGGGGAACGTAGTAATTTCAAAACAATTCCTACGCACACGCAAGATCATGGTGATGCATAGCAACGAGAGGGGAGAGTGTTGTCCACATACCCTCGTAGACCGAAAGCGGAAGCGTTAGCACAACGTGGTTGATGTAGTCGTATGTCTTCACGATCCGACCGATCAAGTATCGAACGTACGACACCTCCGAGTTCAGCACACGTTCAGCCCGATGACGTCCCTCGAACTCCTATCCAGCTGAGTGTTGAGGGAGAGTTTCGTCAGCACGATGGCGTGGTGACGATGTTGATGTTCTACCGATGCAGGGCTTCGCCTAAGCACCACTACAATATTATCGAGGTGGACTATGGTGGAGGGGGGCACCGCACACGGCTAAGAGATCAATGATCAATTGTTGTGTCTCTAGGATGCCCCCTGCCCCCGTATATAAAGGAGCAAGGGGGTGTGGCCGGCCAAGGGAGAGGGCGCGCCAGGAGGAGTCCTACTCCCACTGGGAGTAGGACTCCCCCCTTTCCAAGTTGGATTAGGACTTGAGGGGGAAGGAGTGGAGGAGAAGGAAGGAAGGGCGCCGCCCCCCTCTCCTTGTCCTATTCAGACAAGGGGGGAGGGGCGCCCGGCCAGACCTTGCCTCCTCTCCTCTCTTCCACCTAGGCCCACTAAGGCCCATTTGATTCCCGGGGGGTTCCGGTAACCCCCCCGGTACTCCAGTAAAATCCCGATTTTACCCGGAACACTTCTGATATCCAAACATAGGCTTCCAATATATCAATCTTCATGTCTCGACCATTTCGAGACTCCTCGTCATGTCTGTGATCACATCCGGGACTCCGTACAACCTTCGGTACATTAAAACATATAAGCGTGCTGACCCTATGGGTTCGAGAACTATGTAGACATGACCGAGACACGTCTCCGGTCAATAACCAATAGCGGAACCTGGATGCTCATATTGGCTCCTACATATTCTATGAAGATCTTTATCGGTCAGACCGCATAACAACATACATTGTTCCCTTTGTCATCGGTATGTTACTTGCCCGAGATTCGATCGTCGGTATCTCAATACCTAGTTTAATCTTGTTACCGGCAAGTCTCTTTACTCGTTCCGTAATACATCATCCCGCAACTAACTCATTAGTTGCATTGCTTGCAAGGCTTAAGTGATGTGCATTACCGAGAGGGCCCAGAGATACCTCTCCGACAATCGGAGTGACAAATCCTAATATCGAAATACGCCAACCCAACAAGTACCTTCGGAGACACCTGTAGAGCACCTATAATCACCCAGTTATGTTGTGATGTTTGGTTGAACACAAAGTGTTCCTCCGGTAAACGGGAGTTGCATAATCTCATAGTCATAGGAACATGTATAAGTCATGAAGAAAGCAATAGCAACATACTAAATGATCGTGTGCTAAGCTAACGGAATGGGTCATGTCAATCACATTATTCTCCTAATGATGTGACCCCGTTAATCAAATGACAACCCATGTCAATGGCTAGGAAACTTAAACATCTTTAATCAACGAGCTAGTCAAGTAGAGGCATACTAGTGACACTATGTTTGTCTATGTATTCACACATGTATTATGTTTCCGGTTAATACAATTCTAGCATGAATAATGAACATTTATCATGATATAAGGAAATAAATAATAACTTTATTATTGCCTCTAGGGAATATTTCCTTCAGAAAGATGGATTCTACCTCCTCCATCTCATGATTGAGTTCAGCATGGATCACCAAAAGCTTCACATGACAAGAAGAAACGATGATCATATCCGCCAGTGGGTAGAATCTCATGGATAAGCGGATTATAAACTTAGGGATGACTTATTTCGCATTCAGAGGGACATTGCGATTATCATCATGAAAGAAGTCATCAATGAGAAGGGGATCTTCCACCACGACCCTATATCGCGAGCTGACGTCCGAACTCGCATAGACATGCAACGTCAGGACCTCACGCCATTCAAGAAGCTAGGGTCCATCCTCGATGATATGGAAGGATGGAACTTCTAGGGATTTAGGATGTCAATGATGATGATGATATGTGTCGGTTGAACTTGTATACTTTCTGTAGCGATGAAACTTTGTGATGTCCATGTTCCCTGCCGAGCTTGCGTAACACTACTTTGTTAGTTTGGTACGATGACCTGCGTACCTCTAGTTAATTAGTTTGCGTACTATATGTTGCATCTAGTTGCTAACCCTTTCTTTTCCGTGTTGCTCTAGTATATTTTGTTGCATATGATTGTATATTCTCTTGATGAAGATGCATATCTAACAGGTACCTAGATTCTTGATGGTGAAGAAGCAGTGCTATGTCATGTACAAAGGGAAGGTTCCAGGAGTGTACGACGAGTGGCCTGAGTGTCAGGCGCAAGTGGATGGGGTCTCGGGCGCCAGCCATAAAGGCTTCAAAAGCAGACAAGAAGCAGAAGCTAGTTACTTGAGTTCACGCTAGCGCGAGAGAGGACTCATAACCGCCGCCTCATGTACTGCATAGTTCTGCTCTCACTCGTAGTAATAGCTCTTCTCGCGTATATCAATGTTTATATGGATGACGATGTAGTTGCAAGTATTCGAGACTTGTATCACTATTTTCGAGGTGATGACGAGAGACCAATTTGTGTTGGATGATGATTATGGTGATGACATGATTTGATGAGACTATTTGTATGTATATGCTATGATTACATTTTTATCTGTATGATATGCTAGAGATTATTCTATAAAGCCCTAAACAAAATTCAGGAGCAAAAAATATGGAGCAGGAAAAAATTCAAACACTAACAACAGTAGCATGGGGTATGGCTTCACTAGCAGCGAGTTCTTAGCAGTAGCGCTCTTTGTTCAAGGGCGCTACATCTATTAGCAGCAGCGCTTGTTGGAGACCGACGCTGCTACTATCCCTAGATAGCAGTAGCGCGGGTCAAACCACGCTACTGATAAGCATTAGCTATAGCGCTATATCAGTAGCGCGGCCACCCGCGCTACTGCTAAGCATTTAACCCGCGCTACTGCTAGGCTTTTCCCTAGTAGTGCATGATCACCTACATTCAACTAAATATATATGCCCAGATATTTCCCCACCACATGATGCTTGCCAAGAGAGAAAACAAAAATGGAATAGAGAAGAATAGTATTGACACTTGCATAAAAGTAAATACATGACGTAAAAGATAGGCCCTTCACCGAGGGAAGCAGAGGTTGTCATGCGCTTTTTGTTTTTGGATGTGCAAGATCTTAATATAAAGGAACACCACTTTATATTGCCCCTTGTGATAGCAACCTTTATTATGTGCTATGTTGCTTTTATTTCTTCACTATCACAAGTTCGTATAAAGCTTATTTTCCCTTACAATAAAAGATCATACATATTTAGGAGCAATTTTTATTGCTTTTGCACCGATGATAACTTACTTGAAGGATATTATTCAATCCATAGGTAGATATAGTGGACTCTCATGACATGAAACTAAGTTTAATGTTTTTTTTGGATGCACAAGTAGTATCTATACTTAGTGCAGATTTTTTGGCTACCAAAAGATATTAAGAAAGCACCACATGTTGGAGGATCCATGACAATATAACTTCTATGTGAATATAAGCAAACATAACTCATTACTTTGTCTTCCTTGTCCAACGTCAACTAATTGGCATAGAATATGTTAATGGGGGCTCACAATCATAGAAGATGTCCAAGATAGTATATTTATATGTGAGACCTGATGCGGCTTGAAACTCCGTCGGTATTTCTCCAAAGAGGAACAGATGATGTAGCACAACTATGGTAGGTATTTCCCTCAGTTATGAAACCAAGGTATCAATATTGTTGGAGGACCAAGCAAGACTGTGTAAACGGTACCTGCACACAAAGATCAAATACTTGCAACCCGACGCGTAAGAGGGGTTGTCAATGCCTCCTCGGTAAAAAGATAAATTGTTTTGTGATAGATTGGATGAATAGATCTTGATAAATTGTGAAATAAAATAAATAAAGAAAAAGTGCAGCAAGGTATTTTTTGGGTTTTTGGGAATATAGATCTGAAAACAAAAATGGAAAAAGATAGATCAGAAAGCAAATATGATAAAAGATAGACCCAGGGGCCGTAGATTTCCCTAGTGGCTATAGGATCGAAAGTATGTCTAGAGGGGGGTGATTAGACTACTTGACGAAATAAAAATCTAACCTTTCCCAATTTTAGTTCTTGGCAGATTTTATCAACTTTGCACAAGTCAAGCAATCAACCCACGCATGCAATTCTAAGAGTATAGAAGCGGAAAGTAAAACAATTGCATATGAAGGTAAAGGGAGGAGTTTGAGAGAGCAAACGCAATGTTAACACGGAGATTTTTTATCCGTGGTTCCGATAGGTGGTGCTATCGTACATCCACCTTCATGGAGACTTCAACCCACGAAGGGTAACAGTTGCACGAGTACACGGAGGGCTCCACCCACGAAGGGTCCATGAAGAAGCAACCTTGTCTATCCCACCATGGTCGTCGCCCACGAAGGACTTGCCTCACTCGGGTAGATCTTCACAAAGTAGGCAATCTCCTTGCCCTTACAAACTCCATGGTTCAACTCCACAATCTTGACGGAGGCTCCCAAGTGACACCAAGCCAATCTAGGAGACACCACTCTCCAAGAGGTAACAAATGGTGTGTTGATGATGAACTCGTTGCTCTTGTGCTTCAAACGATAGTCTCCTCAACACCCAACTCTCTCTCATGGGATTGAATTTGGTGGAAAGAAGATTTGAGTGGAAAGCAACTTGGAGAAGGCTAGAGATCAAGATTTATGTGGTTGGAATGGAATATCTTGACCTCAACACAAGTGTAGGTGGTCCTCTCTCAGAAATGTATGTTGGAAGTGTAGGCATGTTCTGATGGCTCTCTCCACGAAATTAGAGTTGGTGGAGGGGTATATATAGCCTCCAAACAAAATCTAACCGTTACACACAAATCACCAAACTCGGTGGGACCGATTCAGAGAACTCGGTTAGACCGATTTAGTTCAAAATGTGAACGTTAGGATTTTCGGTGGGACTGACACATCAACTCGGTGGGTCCGATTTCGTTAGGGTTAGGGAATAACGTAATCTCGGTGAGACCAATTACACAAACTCAGTGAGACCGATTTTGGTAATAGACTAACCAGAGAGTTGGCCAGGCAAACTCGGTGAGACCGATTCGCTCATCTCGGTTGGACTGAAACGTTATGAAAGGGAAACAGAGAGTTCGTTGCAATCTCGGTGGGACCGATCGCTCATCTCGGTTTGACCGAAATGTTATGAAGGGAAATAGAGACATTACAATCCCATCTCGGTGAGACCAAGATCCCTATTGGTGAGACTGAAAATACTAGGGTTTCTGGCAGTGGCTATGTCAAGAGAACTCGGTGGCGCCGGATAGAAAGATTCGGTAGGGCCGAGTTTGACTTTTGGTTTGGGACATATGTGGATATGAGAAAGTAGTTGAGGGCTTTGGAGCATATCACTAAGCATTTCGAGCAAGAAACTCATTAAGCAACACCTCACCCCCTCTTGATAGTTATTGGCTTTTCCTATGGACTCAATGTGATCTTGGATCACTAAAATGAAAAATGTAGAGTCTTGTGCTTTGAGCTTGAGCCAATCCTTTTGTCCTTAGCATTTTGAGGGGTCCACTTTCTAATCCATGCCATGCCAATCATTGAGCTTTCCTGAAATATTTATCTTGAAACATCATTAGCTCAATGAGCTATATGTTGTTAGGAATTACCAAAACCACCCAGGGATAGTTGCACTTTCAATCTCCCCATTTTTGGTAATTGATGACAACATATAGATCAAAGCTTCGACAAATGATAATAAGATTGAAAAACATCGTCGCTTTGAGAAGTATGTGATAAGCAAGAGCTCCCCTAAATTTGTGCATTATTTAAAATTTTCTTTTGAATGCAAATGCACAATCGATTAGGATCATGGGTTACTCTTCCATGTCACATACATCTTGGTGGAGCGCTCAAAATGATAGAAATTAAAAGCATGCACTCATCACCAAGAAAGTGAATGATCATATAAGGATATAAGAGATAATATCATCCAACAAGCATTAAGGGTAGCATATGATCAAACACATGATCAAACAAGTATCTCACAAGGACATAAAGTATCTCACACAAGCACACAATAAAGAAGTTCAACCATAAACAAGAGAGATAAAAAGCAACACTCTCTCTCGAAGCCTATGATCTATACATTTTTCTCCCCCTTTGGCAACAAGTTACCAGAAAGTTCAAAAATGCATACTGCTAAATGTCTCTCAGGCTTGATCTTCGGGAGGTGGTGTAGAGAGAACTCCAAGGATGAAGGCATCAGTTGAAGTTGTTGGAGCTGATGGAGTGGCTGCTGGTGGTGGCACTGGAGTTGTAGCTGCTGGTGCTAATGTTGTAGCTCTAGTATCTGTGACTAGCACTGCAACAGATCTCTGGCTTCAACGCACTCTAGCAAAAGCATCTATGGTTGACTTGCCCTTCTTCTCCTCCACTTCCTCCTGAAGTTTCTCAACTGCTGACTGAATCTCAGTTACTTTGACATCAAGATCATAGAATTTCTGCTCAATGATCCTCTCCAAGCTCTCTTGGTTTGAGTCAGGGTGGCCAAGCCCTTCTCAATCCTCAAAGTGGATTGGATCAGATATCCAATCTCATCTTGCTTGGTCTTCAAGAACACTTGAGATGCCTCTTCAACAGTTGGCATCCTTGCAGCTTTCTCAGCTTTAGCTTTGGCTTTCTTCTCATGTGCTTGAACTGATGATGGTTCATTATCATCCATCACAATTGTGTTGTCTTCAAATTCAGGGTATATGGCCAGGTGCTCCTTATCTAATAGATATTTGCATGTGCCCATCTTGGAGTTGACAAGCTCTTGAATTTGTGGGGCATACCCACATCTTTTGTTCTGATCAGCTGTTGTCCTTTTGATTGTCTCTACAATCAGACTCATGACTTTGAACTTTTGAGGCACGTCAAACAAATGTAGCAAATTGATAGCACGGCCTATGATCATCTTGTGATCTCCTGACTTGGGTAGCAATGTGTGCCTTAGGATGCAGTTGATGGTAGGCAGACCAGACAACAAGAAGTGGACAGATCCAAACTTATGAGTCTCTAAAGCATCATCTGGGATCTCTTTGTACATGTGTGCCATAGTGTTGTGGTCTTTCTTCTTCTCGGCATAAACATCCAAGTCATCCTCATGTTCTTCTGGGGCATTGATCAACTGAGCCCATTCTTCAACAGTGCATTGGTACCTTGTACCTTCAGACATCCAAACCATCCTTCCATCTGGATAGAAGTGAGCTGTGGAGTAAAACTACATGATGAGCTCACCATTCCACTTGGTGAGCTTATGGGAAACAAATGTATCAACTTCACATGCTTTGAAGCTGTCATATACTCCTGGATAGTGATCTTCATTCTCCTTGATGTACTCCCAGTCAACCCATCTCATGTCACACACTATGGGCTTCTTGTCAAGTAGGACAGTCTCATAAAAGTCTTGTTGTTCCTTTGTGTGGAACCTGTAATCCACAGCAGTTCTCCTCCTCACAAGATATGGATCAGACTGTCTCCACAATATCAGTCCTGAATCCTTCCTGATCTTCATATTTTCTGCAACAGGATGTGCATCATTGTGGTCAGGGATCTTGGGCTTGAGCTTCCTTAGCACTTGGGCTTCATCTTCTTCTTCATCAACAGTCTCAGGCACTGGGGCCTTGTTCTTTTCTGCACCTGGAATGTTTCTAGTGCTTCTCTTTGGAGCAGACTTCTGAGCTGGAGCTTTGGGAGCAGACTTGGGCTTTGATGGAGCAGCCCCTGATCTGATTGCATCTCCCATAAGCTTCTGAGCTTTGGGTGTTGGTGCAGCATCCACTTCCTCTTCTTCATCATCTCTCATCATTGATGGCTTGCCAATAACTCTGGCAATGGTCTTCTTGAAACTTTATTTCCTCTTCTTGCCTTCACCTCCTTCTTTGGGTTCAAGAGTGAACTCCATTGTTTCTTGAGTGGAGGCTCTAGATTTTGACATTGGAACTCTTCTTGCTGGAGCCTTTGTCTTCATTCCAGGCTTACTTGCAGCAGCTGTGCCATACTCCTTTTTCAGCACCTTTTTCCTTGAAGTGGCTTCATCCCCAACAGCCACATAATCTTCATCCTTAGAATCTGAGGTTTTCTTCTTCCTTGTCATGGTAGTTGCCTTTGGCAGGTTACTAGGTGTGCTCCTGCTGCCCTCATTATAGCTGCTGGAGGGACTAGTGCCCTCACTCATCTGAACCTGCTCTTCACACTTGTTCTGACTGTCACTTTGATCATACATCTTCAGGAAAACTGTCAACAAACCATGTGAATAGGTTGTAGATGAGGTAGAGTAGATGAGCATCACAAAGTACAGAGGTTTTGCAAAACAGTTGAGTCAAAAAGCTTAGTTTTAGTTCTCTACAGAAGTGATCTCAGAGATACCGAATTGATAAACTCGATGATACTGAAGCAACACTTGGAACCTAAACTAGTGAACTCGGTTGGGCCGAGTCACAGTTCGGTGGTACTGAGATTGCTAGGGTTTCACAGAATCTTGAACTCGGTCACACCGATTTGCACATTTCGGTCGGACCGAAAAGCGCATGTGCAATGGCCAAGGCCAAATTGGTGAGACCGATTTCTACAGTTCGGTCGGTCTGAGATGAGTTCTACGGAGAGCTAACCCTAAAATTTTCGAATCAATCTAGACCTAAGGAAGTTTTAGCTGGATGGATCAATCTCAATCGTGGCAGAAAACATGACATTGTCCTTGTGCTAGGAATCGGAGTGAAAAAGACAGCACAAGGGGTCGAACACTTACCCTAGAGCGGCGAGTGTTCGCTACAGCGGAAACGGCGGAGCAGATTGCTATTGACGGCAGTGGAGACCAGCGGAGGGAGGTCGCTGGCGGCGAGAGGACGATCCGGAGACCCGAAGAGGCAGAGCAGGTTACGTGTGGGTGAAGGGTTTCAAAAAATTTTCCAAAATTTGACCCGTCAGTATACATAACCTGACCCTGTCAGTGTGATTGAGTGGAACAACTCAGTGGCACCAAGATGCAAAACTGCAGGCAGTTACTACAACTCGGTGTGACCGAAAGGTTAAGGTTCTAATCGGTTGCACCGAGATTGAAAACCTAGATCAACTAAGTGATCTCGGTAGGACCGAAAAGGATTAATCGGTCAGACCGAAATGCACAAAGAGGTTTTGGAAGTTTAAGTCTATGACGAATCGGGGACTCCGAGTGCCCCTCACATAGAGTGGTTCGAATCTGACTTGATCAAAGTTTGTGATGTAGCATGAATAGAGTTTGAGACGAGGAAAGCATAGATAGCTAGAGGGAGTTCTTAGGCATTCTTGTCCATCCATTTGGCAAAAGGGGAAAATCCAAACAATCAAAGCAACAAATGGTTGTCCTTGAATGAGCAAAATATGCAACCAACATGCTCACTCAATAAGATGGCAAATGAAATATGTGACAAAGCATGCACAAACACTCTAGCATCTATCAAGCAATTTGGCGATGACTAGGTCATCTATATGTGCGTATATTGACTTAGGATTCAAATGAGAACATTTGATCGTAGGTCATACTCATCGTTTAAGCACAAGTGGGGTTGCCACTTTTACATAAAGCATGTTGTGTTCACACCATTAGAGTTGCTTTAGCTCCATTGATTAAAGTAAAGCTCCCACTAGATGTGATATCCCCCCTAAGAGGGATGAACTAACCTTAGGTTTTGTCGATGATGACTTCATGTAGGTGTTGAAGTTGTAGATGCTCAATGTTGATGTAGATCCTTTGGAGCAATCCTTTGGAGTGAGTTGCACTTTCAATACCTACACGGGTTAGTCCCACAAGGAACAAACAAGGATATCCATAGACATACAGTGATATTCACATGAGATGATGTCCATGAATGCATTAGGTTACCTTGTCCCTTGTCTTACCAACAAGAGGGTTTGTGACTCCTTGAACTAGTGCAAGATATGGAAGTTGTTTGCACTTGTCCTCGCCAAAATGATATGAGTGAAGTATGTTGGCGGAGTCACCCTCAAGAACTCTCTAGTTCTTCTTCTTCTTCAGGATCCACACCATCTTGATTGGAATCCTTGGAGTTGTAGTCATACTTGATGAAGTAGAACTTGATGTAGTCTTGGGAACCCACTTGACCAAGTCCTTAGGTGCTTCTTCAAATGCATCAATCTCCTCTTGAAGCTTGTCCTTGCCTTTTTGCTTATGGTCTTGTGGTGGAAGATCATCTTGAGCTTGTGTTCCTTGGAAAGAAGTAGGATCATACTTCTCTTGTTGAGGAACAAATTTCGTCTTGGGGTATTGATCTTCTTCCCACTCAACTCCATTGTCATTGAGCTTTCGTTCAAAACCAACACCTTGATTCTTCTGGTGCCTTCCTTGCTTGCGTACAATTTCCTCAAATTGCTTACTTCCGACAAGGCTCTTGTAAACACCTTTCTCTATAATTCCCTTCAATAAGCTATTTTCTTGCTCAATTGTAACTTGGATAAGAGAATCATTAGTGGAATCAAGAGAGCTACTAGAAGCAACAACATTGGATTTAGCATGATTGTTGTTACTACTAGATGAAGAATCTTTCTTGTTCTTGCTGCTAGATTTAACTTGTGGCATGTAAGTAGACAAGAGTAAACGCTTGGCAATGTAAGAAGAACTTTTCTTGCGAAAATCATCATTGATTGCCTTTAAAAACTCATGCTCTTGCTCAAGGATAAGCTTTTCAAAGCGTAGCTTCTCATGAGTCTTTAAAAGTTCTCGATGATCTTCCAAGGTAGTTTCATGAGCTAACTTAAGAGTGTTTAGTTCTTTAGTTAGACGCTCAATCTCCTTCTTATCATCGTCATTCGTTTTATCTTGATTAGCATGATTAATAGCAAGTTCTTCATAGTTTTCATTACTAGAGTTGTCAACAAGTAAATCATCATCTCCTAGCAAATGATCTTCATCACTATTGAAATCAACATACTTGGGGTGTGTTACCTTTGGACCCTTAGCCATGAAGCATCTTCCAATTCCTTCATTTGGTGAGTCAAATATGTCGTAGGAGTTGGTTGTCACAAGTGCTAGTCCGGTGACACATTCATCTTGAGTATATTCGGAGTCGGAGTGATAACTTCTTTTGGAGTGATCACCGGAGTCGGAACCAGATACCCATTCACCAACATGAGCTTGATGTCTTCCTTTTGTGTAGCTCCTTGATGACTTATCCTTCCTGTCTGAATCCTTGCTTCTCCGAAAGGGTCTTCATTCATAACAATCATACCTACTCCTTCTCTCTCTTGGTGGTGATTATTCTCTTGTACTCCTTTTGGGAGAATCTTCTCTTCTTTTGTAGGGAGTCGTACACTCATTGGAGTAGTGTCTTGGTCTTCCAAAATTGTAGCAATTTCTTTCGCGACTTGAAGATCTCTTGTTTTTGTAGGATCTTGACTTGGAGCTTCTTTCCTTGCTCCTTTTCTTGTAGAATTTGTTGAAGTTCGTCACCATTAAACTCAATTCTTCATTGAAGGTTTGCTTCTCACTTGATGATGTGGGAGCTTCACATGAGGCTTTGTAAGCACCACTTGACTTGTTGTGGAGCTCTTCCTTATCCTTGAGTGACATCTCATGAGCAACAATTCTTCCAATGACTTCCACTTGCTTGAGATCTTTGTAATTGGGCATCATTTGGATCAATGTGAACACGGTATCATATTTTCCATCCCAGGCTCTTAAGATCTTCTTGATGATGAATCTATCGGTCATCTCTTCACTTCCTAAGCCGGCAATCTGATTTGTGATGAGAGCAAGCCTAGAGTACATTTCAGTGACGCCTTCACCATCCTTCATTTTGAACTTGTCAAGTTGACTTTGAAGCACATCCATTTTGGATTCCTTGACGGAGTCGGTACCTTCGTGCATATCAATCAAAGTATCCCAAATTTCCTTTGCATTCTCAAGACGAGTGATTTTGTTGAATTCTTCGGGGCAGAATCCATTGAAGAGAATATCACAAGCTTGAGCATTGTATTGCAGGATATTCAACTCTTCTGCGGTAGCTTCACGTTTTGGTTCTCTCCCATCAAAGAATTCACCTTGCAAGGTAATACACACAATAGCCCAAATGGCCGGGTTATGTCCAAGAATATGCATTTTCATCTTATGCTTCCAACTAGCAAAATTTGTACCATCAAAGTAAGGACCTCTACGGTGGAAATTTCCCTCGCTAGACGCCATACTCTCCTAGGTTGTGAGACCAAGGCTATGACCACCAAAAGCTATGGAAATCAAAGCAAATGGAGACCAAAGCTCTGATACCACTTGTAGGATCGAAAGTATGTCTAGAGGGGGGGTGATTAGACTACTTGACCAAATAAAAATCTAACCTTTTCCCAATTTTAGTTCTTGGCAGATTGTAGCAACTTTGCACAAGTCAAGTAATCAACCCACACATGCAATTCTAAGAGTATAGCATCGGAAAGTAAAACAATTGCATATGAAGGTAAAGGGAGGAGTTTGAGAGAGCAAACGCAATGTTGACACGGAGATTTTTTATCCGTGTTTCCGATAGGTGGTGCTATCGTACATCCACGTTGATGGAGACTTCAACCCACGAAGGGTAACAGTTGCACGAGCCCACGGAGGGCTCCACCCACGAAGGGTCCATGAAGAAGCAACCTTGTCTATCCCACCATGGCCGTCGCCCATGAAGGACTTGCCTCACTCGGGTAGATCTTCATGAAGTAGGCAATCTCCTTGCCCTTACAAACTCCTTGGTTCAACTCCACAATCTTGACGGAGGCTCCCAAGTGAGACCTAGCCAATCTATTAGACAGCACTCTCCAAGAGGTAACAAATGGTGTGTTGATGATGAACTCCTTGCTCTTGTGCTTCAAATGATAGTCTCCGCAACACTCAACTCTCTCTCATAGGATTGGATTTGGTGGAAAGAAGATTTGAGTGGAAAGCAACTTGGAGAAGGCTAGAGATCAAGATTTATGTGGTTGGAATGGAATATCTTGACCTCAACACAAGTGTAGGTGGTTCTCTCTCAAAAAATGTATGTTGGAAGTGTAGGCATGTTCTGATGGCTCTCTCCACGAATGAAGAGTGGGTGGAGGGGTATATATAGCCTCCACACAAAATCTAACCGTTACACACAAATCACCAAACTCGGTGGGACCGATTCAGAGAACTGGACGGACCGATTTAGTTCAAAATGTGAACGTTAGGATTTTTGGTGGGACCGACATGTCAACTCAGTGGGACCGATTTCGTCAGGGTTAGGGCATAACGTAATCTTGGTTAGACCGATTACACAAACTCGGTGAGACCAATTTTGGTAATAGACTAACCAGAGAGTTGGTCAGGCAAACTCGGTGGGACCGATTCGCTCATCTCGGTTGGACCGAAACGTTACGGAAGTCAAATAGAGAGTTTGCATTGCAATCTCAGTGGGACCGATCGCTCATCTCGGTTTGACCGAAATGTTACAAAGGGAAACAGATAGATTACAATCTCATCTCGGTGAGACCGAGATCCCTATCGGGTGAGACCGAAAAGACTAGGGTTTCTGGCAGTGGCTATGTCAAGAGAACTCGATGGCACCGGATAGAAAGATTTGGTAGGGCCGAGTTTGACTTTTGGTTTGGGACATATGTGGATATGAGAAAGTAGTTGAGGGCTTTGGAGCATATCACTAAGCATCTTGAGCAAGAAACTCATTAGCAACACCTCACCCCCTGTTGATAGTATTGGCTTTTCCTATGGACTCAATGTGATCTTGGATCACTAAAATGAAAAATGTAGAGTCTTGTGCTTTGAGCTTGAGCAAATCCTTTTGTCCTTAGCATTGTGAGGGATCCACTTTCTAATCCATGCCATGCCAATCATTGAGCTTTCCTAAAATATTTATCTTGAAATAGCATTAGCTCATTGGGCTATATGTTGTTAGGAATTACCGAAACCACCCAGGGATAGTTGCACTTTCAGTGGCTTCTCTCGAGAAATAGCACACGGTGGGTAAACAAATTACTATTGGGCTATTGATAGAAGAACAAATAATTATGACGATATCCAAGGCAATGATCAATATATAGGCATCATGTCCAAGATTAGTAGATCGACTCCTGCCTGCATCTACTACTATTACTCCACACATCGACCACTATCCAGCATGCATCTACTGTATTAAGTTCATGGAGAAATGGAGTAATGAAATAAGAACGATGACATGCTGTAGACAATATCTATTCATGTAGGAATAGACCCCATCTTGTTATCCTTAATAACAATGATACATGCATGTATTATTGCCCCTTCTATCACTGGGAAAGAACACTGCAAGATCGAACCCATCACAAAGCACCTCTTCCCATTGCAAGAAAAATCAATCTAGTTGGCCTAACTAAACTAGAGATCCGGAGAAGAAATATGAGGCTATAAATAATCATGCATATAAGAGGTCAAAGAAGACTCAAATAATATTCATGGATATAAATCTGATCAAAAACTTGAACTTCATCGGATCCCAACAAACACAGCGCAAAAAATTCATTACATCAAATAGATCTCCAAGAGACCGTTCTATTGAGAATCAAAAAGAGAGAAGAAGCCATCTAGCTACCGCCTACGGACATGTAGGTCTACGGTGAACTACTCATGCATCATTGGAGGGGCACCAATGAGGATGATGAAACCCTCCGTGATGGTGTTAGATTGGATCTCATGGTTCTAGAACTTGCGGCGGCCGGAATTGTGTTTCGTCGACTCCCTAGGGTTTCTAGAATATTTTGGAATTTATAGAGCTAAGAGGCGGTGTAACGGATCTACATGGGCCCCATAACCCATCAGGGCATGCCTAGGCCTCCTGGCGCGCCCTGGTGGGTTGTGGTCCCCAAGGGCCTTCCCTGGTCCACTTTCTTGGCTCCAAAGTTGTCTTTTGGTCCAAAAAATCTCCAAAAAGTTTCACTGTGTTTGGACTCCGTTTGATAGGGATATTCTGCGAAGTAAAAAACCAGCAAAAAACAACAACTGGCACTGGGCACTATGTCAATAGGTTAGTCCCAAAAGATGATATAATGTTACTATAAAATGAATATTAAACTCCCAAGATTGATAATATAACAACATGGAATAAGCAAAAATTATAGATACGTTGGAGACGTATCAATATCCCCAAGCTTAATTCTTACTCGTCCTCAAGTAGGTAAATGATAAAAATAGAATTTTTGATGTGGAATGCTGCGTAACATGATCATCACATATTCTTTTCTTTTTTAGCATGGACATTTGGACTTTATATTGTTCAAAGCAATAGTCTAGTATTGACATGAAGATTTCAATACTCAAGCATATTAACAAGCAACCATGTCTTTAAAAATATCAACACTAAAGAAAGTTATCCCTAGCCCATCATGCTCAATCATTGATCCACTCACGAAACACACTCGAATATTAGCTACATAGTGCCCCCTAGTCGGTGCTTTATAAGAGAAGATCGAGACTCAAAACAAAAATAAAAATTGCATAAAAGTAAATAGATAGGCCCTTCGCAGAGGGAAGTAGATGTGCTAGAGCTCAAAGCTTAAATTGAGAGATAAAATTTTTGAGAGGCATACTTTTCCCGTCAACGAAAATGACTGAGTAATTCCTAACATTTTCCATGCTAGATATATCATAGGCAATTCCCAAACATAAAAGAAACTTTATTCCTTTTTCCACTATACTTTCACATTCCATGGTGATACGTCTCCAACGTATCTATAATTTTTGATTGTTCCATGCTATAATATTATCTATTTTGGATGTTTAATGGGCTTTACTATGCACTTTTATATTATTTTTGGGACTAACCTATTAACCGAAAGCCCAATGTAAATTGCTGTTTTTTTGCTTATTTCAGTGTTTCACAGAAAAGGAATATCAAATGGAATCCAAACGGAATGAAACCTTTGCGAGGATCTTTTTTGGAATAAACGTGATCCATGAGACTTGGAGTGGACGTCAAGGAAGCAGGGAGGCGGCCACGAGGTAGGAGGGCGTGCCCAGGGGGCCAGGCGCGCCCCCAACCTCGTGGGCCCCTCGTAGCTCCACCAACCTACTTATTTCGCCTATATATACTCTTATACCCTAAAACCTTTGAGGAGAGCAAAGAAACACCTTTTCAACCGCTGCAATATTCTGTACCCGTGAGATCCCATCTTGGGGCCTTTTCCGCGCTCCGCTGGAGGGGGATTCGATCGCAGAGGGCTTCTACATCAACACCATAGCCTCTCAGATGATGTGTGAGTAGTTTACCACAGACCTTCAGATCCATAGTTATTAGCTAGATGGCTTGTTCTCTCTCTTTGGATCTCAATACAAAGTTCTCCTCGATCTTCTTGGAGATCTATTCGATGTAACTCTTTTTGTTGTGTGTTTGCCGAGATCCGATGAATTGTGTGTTTATGAACTTGATTATCTATGAATATTATTTGATTCTTCTCTGAATTCTTAGACGCATGATTTGATATCTTTGCAAGTCTCTTAGAATTATCAGTTTGGTTTGGCCTACTAAATTGATCTTTCTTACAATGGGACAAGTGCTTAGCTTTGGGTTCAATCTTGCGGTGTCCTTTCCCAGTGACAGCAGGGGCAGCAAGGCACATATTGTATTGTTGCCATCGAGGATAAAAATAAGGGGTTTATACCATATTGCTTGAGTTTATCCCTCTTCATCATGTCATCTTGCCTAAAGCGTTACTCTGTTCTTATGAAGTTAATACTCTAGATGCATGCTAGATAGCAGTCGATGTGTGGAGTAATAGTAGTACATGCAGAATCGTTTCGGTCTACTTATCACGGATGTGATGCCTATATTCATGATCATTTCCTTAGATATCATCATAACTATGCGCTTTTCTATCAATTGCTCGACAATAATTTGTTCACCCACCATAATACATGCTATCTTGAGAGAAGCTACTAGTGAAACCTATGGCCCCCGGATATACTTTACATCATATAAGTTTCCAATCTACAATCCTAGTTTACTATTTATTTTGTAATCTTTATTTTGCAATCTATACCACAAAAATACCAAAAATATTTATCTTATTATCTTTATCAGATCTCACTTTTGCAAGTGGCCGTGAAGGGATTGACAACCCCTTTATCGCGTTGGTTGCAAGGTTCTTATTTTTTTGTGCAGGTACTAGGTGATTTGCGTGTAGTCTCCTACTGGATTGATACATTGGTTCTCAAAAACTGAGGGAAATACTTATGCTACTTTGCTGCATCACCCTTTCCTGTTCAAGGGAAAACCAATGCACGCTCAAGAGGTAGCAAGAAGGATTTATGGCGCCGTTGCCGGGGAGATTTGCACCAAGTCAACTCAAGATTTGATCTCCCGTCAACTAGACATTTCTAGCGCCGTTGCCGGGGATATCTACACTCAAGCCAAGACATACCAAGTACCCATCACAATCTCTTATCCCTCGCATTACATTATTTGCCATTTGCCTCTCGTTTTCCTCTCCCTCACTTCACCTCTGCTGTTTTATTTGCCTCTTTTTTGTTCGCCCTTTTTTCACTTGCCTCTTGTTTTCTTGTGTGTTGGATTGATTTTTTGTCAAGATGGCTCAGGATAATACTAAATTGTGTGACTTTTCTAGTACCAACAATAATGATTTTATTATCACTCCGATTGCTCCTCTTATCGATGCTGAATCTTGTGAAATTAATACTGCTTTGCTGAATCTTGTCATGAAAGATCAATTTGCTAGCCTTCCTAGAGAAGATGCCGCAACCCATCTAAATAGCTTTGTTGATTTATGTGATATGCAATAGAAGAAAGATGTGGATAATGATATTGTTAAATTGAAGCTATTTCTGTTTTCGCTTAGATATCGTGCTAAAACTTGGTTCTCCTTTTTGCCTAAAAATAGTATTGATTCTTGGAATAAGTGCAAAGATGTTTTTATCTCTAAGTATTTTCCTCCCGCTAAGATCATCTCTCTTAGAAACGATATTGTGAATTTTAAGCAACTTGATCATGAGCATGTTGCACAAGCTTGGGAGAGGATGAAATTAATGATACGGAACTGCCCCACACATGGTTTGAATTTATGGATGATTATACAAAAAAATTATGTTGGACTGAATTTTTCTTCTAGAAATCTTTTAGATTCAGCCGCGGGAGGCACTTCTATGGAAATCACTTTAGGAGAAGCTACTAAACTCCTAGATAATATTATGGTTAATTATTCTCAATGGCACACCGACAGATCTACTAGTAAAAAGGTTCATGCGATAGAAGAGATTAATGTTTTGAGTGGAAAGATGGATGAACTTATGAAGTTGTTTGCTAATAAGAGTTCTTCCTCTGATCCTAATGATATGCCTTTGTCTACCTTGATTGAAAATAATAATGAATCTGTGGATGTGAATTTTGTTGGTAGGAACAATTTTGGTAACAACGCGTATAGAGGAAACTTTAATTCTAGGCCTTTCCTGTGACGCCCCAGATTTGACCGTACACTAATCATACACGCAGACGTGTACGACCAAGATCAGGGACTCATGGGAAGATATCACAACACAACTCTACAAATAAAATAAGTCACACAAGCATCATATTACAAGCCAGGGGTCTCGAGGGCTCGAATACAAGAGCTCGATCATAGACGAGTCAGCGGAAGCAACAATATCTGAGTACATACATAAGTTAAACAAGTTTGCCTTAAGAAGGCTAGCACAAACTGGGGTACAGATCAAAAGAGGCGCAGGCCTCCTGCTGGGATCCTCCAAAACTACTCCTGTTCGTCGTCAGCGGGCTGCACGTAGTAGTAGGCACCTCCAGAGTAGTAGCAGTCATCATCGACAGTGGCGTCTAGTTCCTGGACTCCATCGTCTAGTCGCAACAATCGAGTATAGGAAGGGGGAAAAAGCGGGGCAAAGGAACCGTGAGTACTCATCCAAAGTACTCGCAAGCAAGGATCATAGACGAGTCAACGGAAGCAACAATATCTGAGTACAAACATAAGTTAAACAAGTTTGCCTTAAGAAGGCTAGCACAAACTGGGGTACAAATCGAAAGAGGCGCAGGCCTCCTGTCTGGGATCCTCCTAAACTACTCATGTTCGTCGTTAGTGGGCTGCACATAGTAGTAGGCACCTCCAGAGTAGTAGCAGTCATCATCGATAGTGGCGTCTGGTTCCTGGACTCCATCATCTGGTCGCAACAATCGGGTATAGGAAGGGGGGAAAAGGGGGCAAAGCAACCGTGAGTACTCATCCAAAGTACTCGCAAGCAAGGAGCTACACTACATATGTATGCATTGGTATCAAATGGAAAAGGGGTATCATATGTGGACTGAACTGCAGAATGCCGGAATAAGAGGGGGATAGCTAGTCCTTTCGAAGACTACGCTTCTGGTAACCTCCATCTTGCAGCAGGAGAAGAGAGTAGATGGTAAGTTCACCAAGTAGCATCACATAGCATAATCCTAACCGGCGATCCTCCCCTCGTCGCCATGTGAGAGAGCGATCACCGATCGTATCTAGCACTTGGAAGGGTGTGTTTTATTAAGTATCTGGTTCTAGTTGTCATAAGGTCAAGGTACAACTCCAAGTCGTCCTGTTACCAAAGATCACGACTATTCGAATAGATTAACTTCCCTACAGGGGTGCACCACATTTCCCAACACGCTCCATCCCCTTTGTCCGGACACACTTTTCTGGGTCTTGCCTGGCCTCGGAAGATCAACACATCGCAGCCCTACCTAGGCACAACAGAGAGGTCAGCACGCCGGTCTAAATCCTATGGTACAGGGGTCTGGGCCCATCACCCATTGGACACCTGCATGTTGCATGGGCGGCCGGAGAGCAGAGCTAGCAACAACCATTACAAAGGAAGTTGTGTTACGCGGTCCAACCCGGCGCGCGCCGCTCAGTCGCTGACGTCACGAAGGCTTCGACTGATACCACGACGTCGAGTGCCCATAACTGTTCCCACGTAGTTGGTTAGTGTGTATAGGCCAGTGGCCAGACTCACATCAAATACCAAGATCTCGTTAAGCGTGTTATTTTGACATAACCGCGGACGCCGACCAGGGCCAGGCCCACCTCTCTCCTAGGTGATCTCAACCTGCCCTGTCGCTCCGCCTCAAAGTAACAGTCGGGGGCCGTCGGGAACTCAGGCCCCCCACTACCTGGATGGAGCCACCTACCCCTTTAGCCCCCAACACCGGAATCACTTGCGGGTACTGAATGAGCCGACACGACTTTAGTCACCACAAGTATCATATATAAAGTATATAATATATACCCGTGATCACCTCCCGAGTGATCACGGCCTGATAGTATAGCAAGGCGGACAAACAAGAGTGTAGGGCCACTGATGATAAACTAGCATCCTATACTAAGCATTTAGGATTGCAGGTAACATATCAACAGCTGTAGCAACAATGACAGGCTATGCATCAGAATAGGATTAATGGAAAGCAGGAACATGCTACACTACTCTAATGTAATAAGTATAGAGAAGAGTAGGCGATATCTGGTGATCAAGGGGGGGGGGGCTTGCCTGGTTGCTTTGGCAAGAGAGAGGGGTCGTCAACATCGTAGTCGTACTGGGTAGAAGCGGCATCGGTCTCGTAGTCTATCGGAGAGAAGAGGGGGAAGAAACAATGAATATAATGCAAACAGAAGCACAACGATGCATGACATGACAAATAGCGGTGCTAGGGGTGCCCTAACGCGGTATGAGGTGGTATTGGTGAAGGGGGAAACATCCGGGAAATTATCCCCGGTGTTTCGCGTTTTCGGACAGATGAACCGGAGGGGGAAAGTTGCGTGTTCGCTATGCTAGGGATGTGTGGCAGACGAACGGGCTGCGTATCCGGATTTGTCTCGTCGTTCTGAGCAACTTTCATGTACAAAGTTTTTCCATCCGAGCTACGATTTATTTTATATTAATTTTTAAAAGATTTAAATTAATTTTAGCATTTATTTAATTTATTTAATTGAACATTATCCAGAACAGTGCCTGCTGACGTCATCATGACAGCAGCAGTTGACCTGGTCAACCTGACAGATGGGTCCCACCTGCGAGGGACTATTTAGCTAGTTAACAGTATTTAATTAGGTTAATTAATCATACTTAGTTTATTTTTAAACATAATTAATTAAGATAATTATTTAGTTAATTAATTAATTAATATTTTATTTATTTATTTATTTTAAGTATTTTTTTAATTTAATTAATTTTTTCTATTTTCGAGTGGACCCCGCATGTCATTGGCCACGGCCTTAACGGGCACGCGTTACGGGCTTCGGGGAGGGCGAGGCACGGGCGGAGAGCTGGGCTGGCGGTTGCGGTGAGTGGATGCAGGCGCGGCCAATGAGGTCAGGGGCGGGTGCAGCGGTGGCCAGCGTGGCTCAGCGGCGGGCACACACGAAGGCGAGCGGGGGTGCGGTTGGTCGTAGCGGCGACAACAGAAGGAGAGGCAGCGGCGCAATGGAGCAAAGCAGCAGCGGGAGGAAGCCGAGAGGTCGGCAGCGGCCACGCGCGCGGGGGCGAGGCCCGAGCATGGCGAGCGCGCATGGGGGAAGACCGGGGGGTGGGCGCCGGATCGTGGCTGCGGGCGCGTGACGAGCAACTAGGTGGGGAACAGAGCACGTGGGCGTGCGCGGGCAGGGTGGGCGAGCAGGGGATGGTGACCGCGAGCGCGGCCGGTGGCGGGCGAAGCGGGACGAGGGCGGGCGCGCGAGCATGTGGGAGACAGGGGAGAGAGAGGAGGGGCACGTGCTCACGGCGGGTCATAGGGTTTCGGGCAGCGGGGCGTGGGGAGGTAGACAGGGACGATGTCGTCGAGGAGGCAGTCCGACGAGGTGGCCGTCGACGAGGTAGGCCGCGGCGGTGGCGGTTCCATCCCGATCCTGTTCGGGTTGAGAGAGGAAGGGCGCCGTGCGGGACACGATGGAGAGGCGGGCGCCGACGAGGTGGGCAATGTGGAGCACCGGCGACGACAGGGCTGCGAGGTGCGATGGGGACGGCGACGTGCGCCTCCTGATCCAGATCGGGAGGGAGAGACAAGGGAGGGGGGATCGAGTGGTGGGGGTAGTGGGCTAGGTCACGGTTAGGGTTGGGGGTTGTACATGGGGTGGCTTTGCCAGTCGGGCGGCCCATCGGCCTGTTGGGCCGAGGCCCAGATGGGGGGTTCCTTTCCTATTTTTTTGTTTTACTTTTTCTTTTCTGTTTTAGCTAATTGTTTGGGCAACAAATGAGTTTTGTAAAACATGAGAGTTGGCCCACAAATCACAACACAATATATCCTACCACCAAAAACTAGTTTAGGCTAAATATCATTTCATATTTATTTTGTATTAATAAAAAAGTTATTAAATAATGTTTTGAGTCATCGTTTGAGGTTGTCTAAGTCACTTATTAACTTTCAATAATGTTGTTTACAATTTTATCATAGCCTCTGATTTATCTACTATTTATTGAACATTTTAGTTTTAATATTTAAAAACTTTTATTGTTTGCTTGATTTTAAATTTTGAATTTGAAACGTTTTTGAACTAATGTGAGATTAGCAACAATAACCGAGGTGACGTGGCATCGCTAACGTGGGATTACTGTAGCTTAATTATCCGGGCATCACAATTCTCCTCCACTACAAGAAATCTCGTCCCGGGATTTAAGAGATGGAGAAGGGGAAAATGTCTGGTTACGAAATTCTAACGAATCTTCTCGGTCTTGGTTGCTCTTCTCGAAGAAGTTAATCCCTTTCGTTGATGTCTTTATTTCTATGCTTCAGGTCATCATGATGAAGTCGGCATCCTTTCTTTGGGAACTCGGTCGTACTTACGAAAGAATAAGGGGGTATACCAGAAGAATGGACCTCTACAAGGTAGACTATCTGGTAGATATCATCGGGGAAGGTGGCAGAAAGTAACTCTCAAATTGAAACTTAAGAAATATCGAGAGCAAAGTAAGGAGGTATCATGGGAAGTTTTGAGCGGGCATGCAATCGATCGATGGCTGATGCAAGGCGAGAAAGGGGTTCAGAGCAATGAGAATAAATATTGCGTTTGATACCAGAATATATTTCTGGGAAAGTGACCCCGTGAATTACATACGAAGTCAAGTGCGAGGGATAACTTCGGAGATAGAGGTGTACAGGAGAGTCAGGTTTCGATCCTGGGACCTGTGGGTTATGGGCCCACCATGTGCGTTAACGGTAGGAAGGGCGGTGACGTCTTGCATGACCATGTAGGAAAGACATGTCAGCGGATAGCATGTCAGTCATGTCGGCAACAACGTCGGTACCAAGGGCGAGGGACGAAGATAACCATCTTCCTTCTTGTTGAATCAGGCGGGCCAATAGGAAAAGTTCTCGTCCATCGGTGGTTACCGGAATGTCAACAACAGTAGTAACAGGGTCTTACTGATAGAATTGTACACCGAGGTGTTTACCTAAGCAGGAGAAAATTACTGCTTAGATCATATAGCTCACAAGAAGGTTTAAACAAACCAATGGAAAGGAAAAAAGTGATTATCAGGTTTAAACAGAATAATGGAAAGGAAAATGTGTTTAAACACATATTTCAAGGGTATATCCTTCCCAAGGACAAGCAGAGCATGATATCCATGACAGGATATAATGTAGAAAACCCTTTAGGCGAGGGGAGAGAAATTTCATGACATTACCCATACAACGGTGTTAGGATATTTGATAAGGAAAATTTAGCATTGTGCTTCAAATGTTCTTATTGAAAATCGGAGTACCACATACAAGCTTCGAGATAGCATTGACAAGGTCTTTAAGCAAAGGTCAGACTTTGGATACAGAAAGGATCCATCAGGAACCACTCATAGAATAAGTGTTCCAATTTCCTCATGAAAGAATGAATAACCTTGCTAAAAAGGAAACTATAACAATGGGTCCTCCGGTCAGGTGCGCTAGGCATGACATCACCTTACTGAGCTATACAAAATCCAATGTTACGGCTTTTGGAAAATGTTCCAACCATCATATCTAACCGAGATTCAGTTCTGATTGGTGTTAGGATACCTCAGACTCATGATGCCTGAGAAGGAAAGGTGCAACACAATTGATGAGATGACATTGTAAAATTCTTAGGAAATGAACTATGGAAGCGAGTTCTGAAACAAGAGTTCATCATTAAATCAAGGAAATGATGAGGGGATGGCTGATGGACTCAACGACAATTCCTCGAGTTTTACTAAAAGATGGATTTCCACAATTTTGTGAACAAGGAGATAACATTTGTCAGATCAAATGATATAATGGTGTATGCTCAAGGAATGCATACACAATTAAGCATTGATTGAAAGGTGCACCCGAAATATTGGCTTAGGTAGCATGATCAATGTTTAGAATGGTGATTCAATAACCAACACACCAAGAACGAAACTATCATTCATTATCTTACAAGCAATAAGGTTGCTAGTAATTTTGAATTTTACACATCACACTTCAATCGTCGGTATTCCGGTTGGAAACAATACGGGGACCAAGAGATGAATGTAGATGGAGGGATGTATCAATTGTATCAAGAACTCTCAAGAGGTGGTGAAATTCCCACGACATTCTTGACATAAATGTGGTAATATTCCAAGGTAAAGAAGAACAAATGTTGGATAGCAATGAACTCAAGGTATAACACAAAATACGATCAAGTTTATGTTGGAGGGATGGCAATAAAGTGGCCGATGATAACACAAATCATCAAGGGCAAGGATGGTATTCCTCGTCACGAATTCAATTGATATCCTGGAAGAGCTCAGAATGTTGATGATGATCATGACACAATTGTCGAGAGATTTCATGAAGATGTAATTGATGGCGATGACATCAAGTCAAAGGAATGATGATGTGAAATGTTATTGGAACCATGGATACGGCATCAACTCAGAATCAAGCTTGCTGTTCAAGGTGAGATGATATGACAAGGAAGATTGACGTAAGCTTAGCTCATCGTCGAAAGCTGTGCTTTGGGAATAAGTACCAGGTGGCATAGTTTAAAATTTAGCACAAGGTGATAGCCGATTAGCCTAGGATTGACAAGCTCGAGTACAAACTCGTGAGTAAAGCAGATTACTAAGAGTTGTTTAATCATGGTGCGGACCCGATTTAGTTATCGGTGTCCTCGAGTGACTAACAAATCGGAACCAGGAAACATTGGAATCGTGAGGAATAATACTCAATGAAGGCTCATAATAAGCAACATGGTTCGATGATATTATCAAGATACCAGAGGGTAATACTCGGAGGTAGAGCAAAATAGAGGGTTGATAAGTGTATTGATCTGCAAAAGACAAGTACTTTAACTTGTTCGAGAAAAGGAATCAAGGAATATCAATATGGCCGAAACCATAGTTGCAAGGGATCCAATTCAAAGACACCGAAAGAATTATCCAACTAATTAAAAGTTTTTCAAGAAGCTTCCATGATAAGTTCCACATCGGGTCCATGGGCATGAACACAAAGTTCAAGGTCGACTCCCACTTCTCCAATGCATAACTTTCAGTCACTTCTCATTTTCGAAGAAATTATAATGTCGAAATTTTATTTAGCAAAATACCAGAAGAGTATGACTCGTGAAAACTTTCGAGTTCACACATATTAAGGAAGGCATAGGTTCAACCCGTCAGGGTACCATGGAAACATATACCACAAGCTTCAATAGTAAATACCACCAGCTCGAAAACAGAGCATGGTTGAGAAAACAAATGATACAGCTTACCAAAGGCTTTATGTATTAGGGAAGGAATTTCCCAAGGTTTTCGTAAACGAAGGACACCGTCGGATGATAAATTCAGCAAAGGATCTGACGGTCCATAACCGAGCTGATGTGAGCATCGGTACCCAACCAGAATAAGAAGGGATGCAAGGAGATCAGACTATAGAAACAACTGACTAATTCAAAGCCGAAATGCAAAGGAATTATGATCTTCAAATCAAGGGATCAGAAGCAAACACTCTGATCAAGGATGGATAAGTTGAGTAGGCTTAGGGGTACAATCGATGGCAATTTGATTGGTCGAGATCCAGCTCATGTTTAATATGACGTCTGAGCCGAAAGGATGAATTCTAGGATCTGATTGAGGATTGCGAGCATTCGCAACATATCAAATCAAGGGACTCGAAATGATAATTACAAAGGAAGCTAATGAATATTGCTAGCCATATGGAACACAACCACAATGCACGCAGACAAGTAATTGCAGAGTAATAGCGGACAGAGATTTATCGAAAGATCAGATAGTATTTCAATGTGTCTTGTAAATCATATGAACAACGGAGGAAGAGAGGATACTCGGTAAGTGCGAGTAATTATCCGTAGGGGTATTCAGGTTGCAAAGAACTGCAAGGGCAGTGGGTACAAAGTATTTTTGGAACAATAGAGAGAATTTCGGGGTATCTTGTAATAACAAGATTAACTGGGAATAAAAGTAAGGATGACAGGTGTATGTATTTATCCATAGGGATATTTCAGTGGTAGGGGATGGCAAAAGCAATGGGCACAAAGTCTCGAGAGAACAACAGAGAGTATCTTTGGAATCCTTCGGTACAACAGGAGATCATCTGTAATAAGGGGCTCTCCGGGTGGATGTGATCACGAGACCCTAATGTTAGAGTTAGTAAAAATCATTTCACCCGGATAGAAGAGAGATCAGAATCCCAGAGTATAGACGAGGAATAAAAGATCCTAATACCACCCAACGGCGATGTGGGCCCATCGGCCGCACAACCATGTTAGTAAAACAGATTTCATCGACTAGACTGAACTTTGGCTGAGGAGTGTGGAAGGGGATTCCTACAGGCAGTCGGCTCTGATACCAACTTGTGACGCCCTAGATTTGACCGTACACTAATCATACATGCAAACGTGTACGACCAAGATCAGGGACTCACGGGAAGATATCACAACACAACACTACAAATAAAATAAGTCATACAAGCATCATATTACAAGCCAGGGGCCTTGAGGGCTCGAATACAAGAGCTCGATCATAGACGAGTCAGCGGAAGCAACAATATCTGAGTACAGACATATGTTAAACAAGTTTTCCTTAAGAAGGCTAGCACAAACTGGGATACAGATCGAAAGAGGTGCTAGCTGATAACCCACAAGTATAGGGGATCGCAACAGTTTTCGAGGGTAGAGTATTCAACCCAAATTTATTGATTCGACACAAGGGGAGCCAAAGAATATTCTCAAGTATTAGCAGCTGAGTTGTCAATTCAATCACACCTGGAAACTTAATATCTGCAACAAAGTATTTAGTAGCAAAGTAATATGATAGTAGTGGTAACGGTAGCAAAAGGTAATGGTAGCAAAAGTAATGTTTTGGTATTTTGTAGTGATGATAGCAATAGCAACGGAAAAGTAAATAAGCGAAGAACAATATATGGAAAGCTCATAGGCAATGGATGGGTGATGGAGAATTATGCCGGATGCGGTTCATCATGTAACAATCATAACCTAGGGTGAGACAGAACTAGCTCCAGTTCATCAATGTAATGTAGGCATGTATTCCGAATATAGTCATATGTGCTTATGGAAAAGAACTTGCATGACATCTTTTGTCCTACCCTCCCGTGGCAGCGGGGTCCTAATGGAAACTAAGGGATATTAAGGCCTCCTTTTAATAGAGTACCGGACCAAAGCATTAACACATAGTGAATACATGAACTCCTCAAACTACGGTCATCACCGGTAAGTATCCTGATTATTGTCACTTCGGGGTTAACGGATCATAACACATAATAGGTGACTATAGACTTGCAAGATAGGATCAAGAACTCTCATATATTGATGAAAACATAATAGGTTCAGATCTGAAATCATGGCACTCGGGCCCAAGTGACAAGCATTAAGCATAGCAAAGTCATAGCAACATCAATCTCAGAACATAGTGGATACTAGGGATCAAACCCTAACAAAACTAACTCGATTACATGATAGATCCCATCCAACCCATCACCGTCCAGCAAGCCTACGATGGAATTACTCACGCACGGCAGTGAGCATCATGAAATTGGTCATGGAGGATGGTTGATGATGACGATGGCGATGGATTCCCCTCTCCGGAGCTCCGAATGGACTCCAAATCAGCCCTCCCGAGAGATTTTAGGGCTTGGCGGCGGCTCCGTATCATAAAACGCGATAAATTCTTCTCACTAATTTTTTCTCCCCGAAACCAAATATATAGAGTTGGAGTTGAGGTCGGAGGAGCTCCAGGGGGCCCACGAGGTAGGGGGCGCGCCCTAGGGGGGCAGGCGCGCCCCCACCCTCGTGGATAGGTTGTGGGCCCCCTGGCCTTCATCTTTTGCAAGGATTTTTTATTATTCCCGAAAAGTTGTTCCGTGAAGTTTCAGGTCATTCCGAGAACTTTTGTTTCTCCACATACATAACACCATGGTAATTCTGCTGAAAATAGCGTCAGTCTGAGTTAGTTCCATTCAAATCATGCAAGTTAGAGTCCAAAACAAGGGCAAAAGTGTTTGGAAAAGTACATACAACGGAGACGTATCAACTCCCCCAAGCTTAAACATTTGCTTGTCGTCAAGCAATTCAGTTGATAAACTGAAAGTGATAAAGAAAAACTTTTACCAACTCTGTTTGCTCTTGTTGTTGTAAATATGTAAAGCCAGCATTCAAGTTTTCAGCAAAGATTATAACTAACCACATTCACAATAACGCTTAGGTCTCAAGTTTACTCATATCAATGGCATAATCAACTAGCGAGCAATAATAATAAATCTCGGATGACAACACTTTCTCAAAACAATCATAATATGATATAACAAGATGGTATCTCGCTAGCCCTTTCTGAGACCGGCAAACATAAATGAAGAGCACCTTTAAAGATCAAGGACTGACTAGACATTGTAATTCATGGTAAAAGAGATCCAGTCAAGTCATACTCAATGTAAACTAACAGTAATGAATGCAAATGACAACGGTGCTCTCCAACTGGTGTTGTTTAATAAGAGGATGATGACTCAACATGAAAGTAAATAGATAGGCCCTTCACAGAGGGAAGCATGGATTTATAGAGGTGCCAGAGCTCGGTTTTGAAATAGAGGTGAATAATATTTTGAGCGGTATACTTTCATTGTCAACATAACAACCAAGAGATGGCGATATCTTCCATGCTACACACATTATACGCGGTTCCCAAACAGAATGGTAAAGTTTATACTCCCCCTTCCACCAAAAAGCATCAGTCCATGGCTTACTCGAAACAACGAGTGCCTCCAACTAACAAGAGTCCCAGGGGGAGTTTTGTTTACAATTATTTTAATTTAGTTTCATAAAGCATGTGACTGGGCATCCCGGTGACTAGCCATTTTTCTCGTGAGTGAGGAGCAGAGTCCAGTCCTCTTGAGAATAACCCGCCTAACATGGAAGATACGGACAACCGTAGTTGATACATGAGCTATTCGAGCATACAAAACAGGATATTTATTTGAAGGTTTAGAGTTTGGCACATACAAATTTACTTGGAACGGCAGGTAGATGCCATATATAGGTAGGTATGGTGGACTTATATGGAATAACTTTGGGGTTTATGGAGTTGGATGCACAAGCAGTATTCCCGCTTAGTACAGGTGAAGGCTAGCAAAAGACTGGGAAGCGACTAGCTATAGAGCGACAATGATCATGAACATGCATTAGAATTAATCAACACCAAATGCAAGCATGATTAGGATATAATCCACCATGAACATAAATATCGTGAAGGCTATGTTGATTTTGTTTCAACTACATGCGTGAACATGCGCCAAGTCAAGTCACTTAAATCATTCAGAGGAGGATACCACCCTATCATACCACATCACAACCATTTTAATAGCATGTTGGCACGCAAGGTAAACCATTATAAGCTCCTAGCTAATCAAGCATGGCACAAGAACTATGATCTCTAGTTGTCATTGCAAACATGTTTATCCATAATAGGCTGAATCAGGAACGATGAACTAATCATATTTACAAAAACAAAAGAGGTCGAGTTCATACCAGCTTTTCTCATCTCAATAAGTTCATCATATAATCATCATTATTGCCTTTCACTTGCACGACCGAACGATGTGGATAATAATAATAGTGCACGTGCATTGGACTAAGCTGGAATCTGCAATCATTCAATAAACAGGAGAAGACAAGGCAATATGGGCTCTTTTGTTAGATCAACAATAATGCATATAAGAGCCACTTGAACAATTTAATTAGGGTATTCTCCTATCGACCCCAAAGAAAAGAAAAGAAATAAAACTATTTACACGGGAGAGCTCCCAACAAGTAAAAGAAGAACAGGAAATCTCTTTGGGTTTTCTTTTTAATTACTACTACAAGCATGGAAAGTAAACTAATTAAAATCTACAACTAATTTTTTGGTATTTCTTAAGGTTTATCAAACACACAAGAAGAAATCATAAAAAGGGAAATAAACTAGCATGGATGATACAATGAAAAAGTATGAGCGCCGACATCTGGCAATGAGTATGTGAACATAAATGTAATGTCGGTGAGAAATACATACTCCCCCAAGCTTAGACTTTTGGCCTAAGTTGGTCTATGGCCACGGCTGGCCTGGCAGATATCCATAATAATAGTTGGGGTCGTACTGAGATCCAGCGGCTATCGCCTCCTGAGCTGCAGCGTGGCGACGAGTGGCCTCCGCCCTCTCATACTCATCTGCCTCCTCTCTGGTAATAACATATCTTCCTTTTGACTGATAATCAAAGAAGGCAGGAGCAGGGAGAGTAATATGGACAGCACGGCGTCTGTCAAAGATTAAACGATACTGGAGAGGTGATTCATTCCTCTCGACAAACTGGTGGTGAACCATAGCATTAAAATCTGAATAAGCAGGAGGCAACTCAATATCATCTTCGCGTATGGCTATACCAAGAAATTAGCTATGCGGGTTGCATAAATTCCACCAAAGAAATCTCCATTAAATCTATTAAGATGTAACCTACATGCAACAATGGCTCCCAAATTATAAGATTTATCTCCTAACACAGCACTCCTAAGAATACTGAGGTCATGAACACACATGTGACATGCCTCATCTTTACCATTAATGCATCTACCTATGAAGAGAGCAAAATAATGTATAGCAGGAAAGTGAATGCTCCCTATGGTAGCTTGTGTTATATCTCTAGATTCCCCCACAATTATACTATCAAGAAAATCTCTAAATTCAGATTTGCGAGGTTCCCTGACACTGCCCCATTGTGGAAGTTTGCAAGCAGTGGTAAAATCCTCTAAGTCCATAGTGTAAGAATTTTCATAAAGATCAAACATGACAGTTGGAGAATTACGTGAAGATGAAAATTCAAACCTCCTCACAAAGGAACTAGCGAGATAGTGATACTGGCTGCACTTTTCTTCCTCGAAGCTCACAAGATCAGCATTACGCAAATATGCGTTAAATTCTTCCTTAATTCCTGCTCAATCCATAAAGTTTTCAGAAGGCCACTCACAAGGACGCACTGAGCGTCTCTTGGTGGCTCTTCATCAGCATCACGCATTGCAAGTATGGGTCCTTGCTTCCTTGAAGAACCACCTTGGAAAATTTTCCTAAGCATATTTCTTCCTCTGAAAAATTCCTGAAATTTTTAGTAACTTCAAAATAAAAGTATACCAAACTCAATAATATTGATAGCAACTACTCCTACAAGTGCCTAGGGCCTATATCATGCATCAAAACTACTTTTGACCATATAAATTTGGCATGCAAGCTCAAGAACAGGGTCGCCTAAGCAGCAAAAATTTGCAATGAATAAAGCACTAGAACAAAAACTAATTGGACCAATGGAGGAGTCACATACCAAGGAACAATCTCCCCAAGTAGTTTTGTGAGAGGTGCTTTGAGCAAGGAGATAGAAAATGGCAGCAAAATGAGCTTGGACTCGGGTTTGAGCTGGATATTCGTGTTTGGGGGAGGAAGAAGGAGTGTGTGGGTGAAAGGATAAGTGGAGGAGGGCCACCATGGGCCCACGAGGCAGGGGGCGCACCCAGGGGGTAGGGCGCGTCCCTGACCCTCGTGGCCAGGTGGATGACCCCCCCTGCTGTGTTCTCAGTGTCAAATATTCTCAAATATTCTAGAAAAAATCATATTTAAATTTCAGGGCATTTGGAGAACTTTTATTTTCAGGGTATTTTTATATTGCACGGATAATCAGATAACAGAGAGAAAACACTATTTTTATTCTATTTAATATAAATAACAGAAAGTAAAAGGAGGGTACAGAAGGTTGTGCCTTTAAGTTTCATCCATCTCATGCTTATCAAAAGGAATCCACTAACAAGGTTGATCAAGTCTTGTTAACGAACTCGTTCCGAATAACATGGAACTGGAGAAATTTCGTATAACACTATGTTACCTCAACAGGGATATGCACATCCCCAATAATAAGAATATCATATTTCTTCATGACAGTCGGAAGAGGAAATTCAAAACCTCCAAATATAATCGATGGGATTTTTCCAATAGAGTTGATACTATGAACTTGAGGTTGTTTCCTCGGAAAGTGTACCGTATGCTCATTACCATTAATATGAAAAGTGAAATTGCCTTTAGTGCAATCAATAACAGCCCCTGCAGTATTCAAAAAGGGTCTTCCAAGAATAATAGACATACTATCGTCCTCGGGAATATCAAGAATAACAAAGTCCGTTAAAATAGTAGCGTTTGCAACTAAAACAGGCACATCCTCACAAATACCGACAGGTATAGCAGTTGATTTATCAGCCATTTGCAAAGATATTTCAGTAGGTGTCAACTTATTCAAATCAAGTCTACAATATAAAGAGAGAGGCATAACACTAACACCGGCTCCAAGATCACATAAAGTAGTTTTAACATAGTTCTTTTAATGGAGCATGGTATAGTGGGTACTCCTGGCTCTCCTAGTTTCTTAGGTATTCCACCCTTAAAAGTATAATTAGCAAGCATGGTGGAAATTTCAGCTTCAGGTATCTTTCTTTTATTTGTAACAATATCTTTCATATACTTAGCATAAGGATTCATTTTGAGCATATCACTTAATTGCATACGCAAAAAGATAGGTCTAATCATTTCAGCAAAGCGCTCAAAATCCTCATCATCCTTTTTCTTGGATGGTTTGGGAGGAAAAGGCATGGGTTTCTGAACCCATGGTTCTCTTTCTTTACCATGTTTCCTTGCAACAAAGTATTTCTTATCATAACGTTGATTCTTTGATTGTGGGTTATCAAGATCAACAGCAGGTTCAATTTCTATATCATTATCATTACTAGGTTGAGCATCATCATGAACATTATCATTAACATTATTACTAGTTTCAGGTTCATTACCAGATTGTGTTTCAGCATCAGAAATAGAAATATCATTTGGATTCTCAGGTGTTTCAGTAATAGGTTCACTAGAAGCATGCAAAGTCCTATCATTTTCTTTTTCTTCCTTTTAGAAGGACTAGGTGCATCTATATTATTTCTCTAAGCATCTTGCTCAATTCTCTTAGGGTGGCCTTCAGGATACAAAGGTTCCTGAGTCATTCTACCAGTTCTAGTAGCCACTCTAACATCGTTATCATTATTCTTACTATTCAATTCATTGAGCAAATCATTTTGAGCTTTAAGTACTTGTTCTACTTGAGTGGTAACCATAGAAGCATGTTTACTAATAAGTTTAAGTTCACTTTTGATGTTAGCCATATAATCACCCAAGTGTTCAAGCATATTTGAATTGTATTTCAATTGTCTACCAAAATAAGCATTGAAGTCTTCTTGCTTTGCCATAAATTTATCAAACTCATCTAAGCATGGGCTAGCAAACTTAGTAAATGGGATTTCAGCTTTATCACATCTATAGAGAGAATTTACCTTTACTACGTGTGTCGGGTTATCAAGATCATGTGTTTCTTCAATAGTAATGGATTAAGATCATATGTTTCTTCAACAGGCGGTAAATTAAGACCGTGTATTTCTTCAATAGGAGGGAAATTCTTAACATCTTCAGCTTTAATACCTTTTTCTTTCATATATTTGTTTGCCTCTTGCATATCTTCAAGACTGAGAAATAGAATACCCCTCTTCTTCGGAGTTGGTTTAGGAATAGGCTCAGGAGTTGGTACATGAACTGGTTCAGGAAGTGTCCAATTATTTTCATTTGTCAACATATTATTCAATAGAATTTCAGCTTCATCCGGTGTTCTTTCCCTGAAAACAGAACCAGCACAACTATCCAGGTAATCTCTGGAGGCATCGGTTAGTCCATTATAAAAGATATCAAGTATTTCATTTTTCTTAAGAGGATGACCAGGCAAAGCATTAAGTAATTTGAGAAGCCTCCCCCAAGCTTGTGGGAGACTCTCTTCTTCAATTTGCACAAAATTATATATATCCCTTAAAGAAGCTTGTTTCTTATGAGCTGGGAAATATTTAGCAGAGAATAAATCATATCCTGTGGACTACGCACACAACCAGGATCAAGAGAATTAAACCATATCTTAGCATCACCCTTTAATGAGAACGGAAATATTTTAAGGATATAAAAGAAACGAGTTCTCTCATCAGTAGTGAACAGGGTGGCTATATCATTTAATTTAGTAAGATGTGCCACAAAAGTTTCAGATTCATAGCCATGAAAAGGATCAGATTCAACTAAAGTAATTATATCAGGATCAACAGAGAATTCATAATCCTTATCAGTAACAAAGATAGGTGAAGTAGCAAAAGTAGGGTCAGGTTTCATTCTAGCATTAAGAGATTGCTACTTCCATTTAGCTAATAACCTCTTGAGTTCGTATCTATCTTTGCAAGCTAAAATAGCTAAAGAAGCTTCTTTATCAAAAACATAACCCTAGGGAATAACAGGTGAGTCTTCATCATCACTTTCATCAATATTATCATATTCAATATTTTCATTCTCTCTAGCCCTAGCAAGTTGTTCATCAAGAAATTCACCAAGTGACACAGTAGTATCAAGCATAGAAGTAGTTTCATCATAAGTATCATGTATAGCAGAAGTGGCATCATCAATAACATGCGACATATCAGAACGAATAGCAGAAGCAGGTTTAGGTGTCGCAAGCTTACTCAAAACAGAAGGTGAATCAAGTGCAGAGCTAGATGGCAGTTCCTTACCTCCCCTCATAGTTGAGGGATAAATCTTGGTTTTTGGATCTCTCAAGTTCTTCATAATGATAAGCAGATATAAATCCTAAGTGACTCAAAGAATAGGGGATCGCAACTTCTATTCTCCCCGGCAACGGCACTGGAAAATAGTCTTGATAACCCACAAGTATACGGGATCGCAACAGTTTTCGAGGGTAGAGTATTCAACCCAAATTTATTGATTCGACACAAGGGGAGCCAAAGAATATTCTCAAGTATTAGCGGCTGAGATGTCAATTCAACCACACCTGGAAACTTAATATCTGTAGAAAAGTATTTAGTAGCAAAGTAATATGATAGTAGTGGTAACGGTAGCAAAAGGTAATGGTAGCAAAAGTAATGTTTTTGGTATTTTGTAGTGATGATAGCAATAGCAAAGGAAAAGTAAATAAGCGAAGAACAATATACAGAAAGCTCGTAGGCAATGGATCGGTGATGGAGAATTATGCCGGATGCGGTTCATCATGTAACAATCATAACCTAGGGTGACACAGAACTAGCTCCAGTTCATCAATGTAATGTAGGCATGTATTCCGAATATAGTCATATGTGCTTATGGAAAAGAACTTGCATGACATCTTTTGTCCTACCCTCCCGTGGCAGCGGGGTCCTAATGGAAACTAAGGGATATTAAGGCCTCCTTTTAATAGAGTACTGGACCAAAGCATTAACACATAGTGAATACATGAACTCCTCAAACTACGGTCATCACCGGTAAGTATCCCGATTATTGTCACTTCGGGGTTAACGGATCATAACACATAATAGGTGACTATAGACTTGCAAGATAGGATCAAGAACTCTCATATATTGATGAAAACATAATAGGTTCAGATCTGAAATCATGGCACTCGGGCCCTAGTGACAAGCATTAAGCATAGCAAAGTCATAGCAACTTCAATGTCAGAACATAGTGGATACTAGGGATCAAACCCAAACAAAACTAACTCGATTACATGATAGATCCCATCCAACACATCACCGTCCAGCAAGCATACGATGGAATTACTCACGCATGGCGGTGAGCATCATGAAATTGGTGATGGAGGATGGTTGATGATGACGATGGCGATGGATTCCCCTCTCTGGAGCCCCGAACAGACTCCAGATCAGCCCTCCCGAGAGGTTTTAGGGCATGGCGGCGGCTCCGTATCGTAAAACGCGATAAATTCTTCTCTCTGATTTTTTTCTCCCCGAAACCAAATATATAGAGTTGGAGTTGAGGTCGGAGGAGCTCCAGGGGCCCACGAGGTAGGGGGCGCGCCCCCCACCCTCGTGGACAGGTCGTGGGCCCCCCTGGCCTTCATCTTTTCAAGGATTTTTTATTATTCCTGAAAAGTTGTTCCGTGAAGTTTTAGGTCGTTTCGAGAACTTTTGTTTCTGCACATAAATAACACCATGGTAATTCTGCTGAAAACAACGTCAGTCCGGGTTAGTTCCATTCAAATCATGCAAGTTAGAGTCCAAAACAAGGGCAAAAGTGTCTGGAAAAGTAGATACGACGGAGACGTATCCAGGCCTCCTTCGTGGGATCCTCCTAAACTACTCATGTTCGTCGTTAGCGGGCTGCACATAGTAGTAGGCACCTCCAGAGTAGTAGCAGTCATCATCGACAGTGGCGTCTGGTTCCTGGACTCCATCATCTGGTCGCAACAATCGTGTATAGGAAGGGGGAAAAAGGGGGGCAAATCAACTGTGAGTACTCATCCAAAGTACTCGCAAGCAAGGAGCTACACTACATATGTATGCATTGGTATCAAATGGAAAAGGGGTATCATATGTGGACTGAACTGTAGAATGACGGAATAAGAGGTGGATAGCTAGTCCTTTCGGAGACTACAATTCTGGTAACCTCCATCTTGCAGCAAGAGAGGAGAGTAGATGGTAAGTTCACCAAGTAGCATCGCATAGCATAATCCCAACCGGCGATCCTCCCCTCGTTGCCCTGTGAGCGAGCGATCACCGGTCGTATCTGGCACTTGGAAGGGTGTGTTTCATTAAGTATCCGGTTCTAGTTGTCATAAGGTCAAGGTACAACTCCAAGTCGTCCTGTTACCGAAGATCACTACTATTCGAATAGATTAACTTCCCTGCAGGGGTGCACCACATTTCCCAACACGCTCGATCCCCTTTGTCCGGACACACTTTTCTGGGTCATGCCCGGCTTCAGAAGATCAACACGTCGCAGTCCTACCTAGGCACAATAGAGAGGACAACACGCCGATCTAAATCCTATGGCGCAGGGGCCTGGGCCCATCGCCCATTGCACACTAGCACGTTGCGTGGGCGGCCAGAGAGCAGAGCTAGCAACCTCCATTAGAAAGGGAGTTGCGTTATGCGGTCCAACCCGACGCGCGCCGCTCAGTCGCTGACATCACGAAGGCTTCGGCTGATACCACGACGTCGAGTGCCCATAACTGTTCCCGCGTAGTTGGTTAGTGTGTATAGGCTAGTGTCCAGACTCAGATCAAATACCAATATCTAGTTAAGCTTGTTATTTTGACATAACTGCGGACGCCGACCAGGGCCAGGCCCACCTCTCTCCTAGGTGGTCTCAACCTGCCCTGTCGCTCTGCCTCAAAGTAACAGTCGGGGGCCGTCGGGAGCTCAGGCCCACCACTACCTGAATGGAGCCACCTGCCCCTTCAGCCCCCAACACCGGAATCACTTGCGGGTACTCAACGAGCTGACCCGACTTTAGTCACCACAACTATCATATATAAAGTATATAATATATACCCGTGATCACCTCCTGAGTGATCACGGCCCGATAGTATAGCATGGCAGACAAACAAGAGTGTAGGGCCACTGATGATAAACTAGCATCCTATACTAAGCATTTAGGATTGCAGGTAAGGTATCAACAACTGTAGCAACAATGACAGGCTATGCATCAGAATAGGATTAACGGAAAGCGGTAACATGCTACACTACTCTAATGCAAGCAGTATAGAGAAGAGTAGGCGGTATCTAGTGATCAAGGGGGGCTTGTCTGGTTGCTCTGGCAAGAGAGAGGGGTCGTCAACATCGTAGTCGTACTGGGTAGCAGCGGCGTCGGTCTTGTAGTCTATCGGAGATAGGAGGGGGAAGAAACAGTGAATATAATGCAAACAGAAGCACAATGATGCATGACATGACAAATAGCGGTGCTAGGGGTGCCCTAACACGGTATGAGGTGGTACCGGTGAAGGGGGGAAACATCCGGGAAAATATCCCCGATGTTTTGCGTTTTCGGACAGATGAACCGGAGGGGAAAGTTGCGTGTTCGCTATGCTAGGGATGTGTGGCGGACGAACGGGCTGCGTATCCGAATTCGTCTCGTCGTTCTGAGCTACTTTCATGTACAAAGTTTTTCCATCCGAGCTACGGTTTATTTTATATTAATTTTTAAAAGATTTAAATTAATTTTAGCATTTATTTAATTAATTTAATTGAACATTATCCAGAACAGTGCATGCTGACGTCAGCATGATGTCATCATGACATCAGCAGTTGACCTGGTCAACCTGACAGATGGGTCCCACCTGCCAGGGACTGTTTAGCTAGTTAACAATATTTAATTAGGTTAATTACTTATTAGGTTAATTGGTCATACTTAGTTTATTTTTAAACATAATTAATTAAGCTAATTATTTAGTTAATTAATTAATTGATATTTTATTTAATTATTTTTTAATTTAATTAATTTTTTCTATTTTCGGGTGGACCCCGCGTGTCATTGGCCAGGGCCTTAACGGGCGCGTGGTTACGAGCTTCGGGGATCCGGGCGTCGCCCGTTTGGTGAAACCGTACAGGGCAGGGGGGTCAGCGCGCGCTAGCTGGCGGCGAAGCGCCAGCGGCAACGGGACGAAGCAGCGCGGGGGCGTGCAGGAGCGCGAAGGGCGAGGCACGGGCGGAGAGCTGGGGCGGCGGCCGCAGTGACTGGATGCGGGCGCGGCCAATGAGGTCAGGGGCGGGCGCGGCGAACGGCCATAGTGGCTCAATGGCGGGCACGCATGAAGGCGAGCGGGGGCGCGGTTGGTCGCAGCGGCGACAACAGAAGCAGAGGCAGCGGCGCAACGGAGCAAAGCAGCAGTGAGAGGAAGCCGAGCGGTCGGCAGCGGCCACGCGCGCGTGGGCGAGGCCCGAGCATGGCGAGCGCGCATGGGGGAAGTGGGCAGGCGCGGTGAAAGACCGGGGGGTGGCCGCCGGATTGTGGCTGCGGGCGCGCGACGAGCAGCTAGGTGGGGAACATAGCGCATGGGTGTGCGCGGCGGGGTGGGTGAGCAGGGGATGGCGACCGCGAGCGCGGCCGGTGGCAGGCGAAGCAGGACGAGGGCGTGCGCGCGAGCGTGTGGGAGACAGGGGAGAGAGAGGAGGGGCGCGTGCTCATGGCGGGTCGTAGGGTTTTGGGCAGCGGGGCGTGGGGAGGTAGACGGGGACGACGTCGTCGAGGAGGTAGTCCGGCGAGGTGGTTGTTGACGAGGCAGGCCACGGCGGTCACGGTTCCATCCCGATCATGTTCGGGTTGAGAGAGGGAGGGCGTCGTGCGGGACGGGACAGAGAGGCGGGCGCCGACGAGGTGGGCAACGTGGAGCACCGGCGATGACGGGGCTGCAAGGTGCGACGGGGACGACGACGTGCGCCTCCCGATCCAGATCAGGAGGGAGAGACAAGGGAGGAGGGATCGGGTGGTGGGGGTAGGGCTAGGTCACAGTTAGGGTTGGGGTTATACAGGGGGTGGTTGGGCCGGTCTAGCGGCCAATCGGCCTGCTGGGGCGAGGCCCAGATGGGGGGGTTCCTTTCCTCTTTTTTTGTTTTGTTTTACTTTTTCTTATTTTTTTTGTTTTCTATTTTAGCTAATTGTTTGGGCAACAAATGAGTTTTGTAAAACATGAGAGTTGGCCCACAAATCACAACACAATATATCCTATCACCAAAAACTAGTTTGGGGTAAATATCATTTCATATTTATTTTGTATTAATAAAAAGGTTATTAAATTATGTTTTCAGTCATCGTTTGAGGTTGTCTAAGTCACTTATTAACTTTCAATAATGTTGTTTACAATTTTATCATAGCCTCTGATTTATCTACTATTTATTGAACATTTTAGTTTTAATATTTAAAAACTTTTATTGTTTGCTTGATTTTAAATTTCGAATTTGAAACATTTTCGAACTAATGCGAGATTAGCAACAATAACCGAGGTGATGTGGCATTGTTAACGTGGGAGTACTGTAGCTTAATTATCCGGGCGTCACATTTCCCTAGTAATTCCTCTAATAATTATGGTAATTCCTACAACAACTCTTATGGAAATTTTAATAAGATGCCCTCTGATTTTGAGACTAGTGTTAAAGAATTTATGATTTCTCAAAAGAATTTCAATGCTTTGCTTGAAGAAAAATTGCCTAAGATTGATGAGTTGGCTAGGAACGTGGATGGAATATCTCTTGATGTTGATTCTTTGAAACTTAGATCTATTCCACCTAAGCATGATATCAATGAGTCTCTCAAAGCCATGAGAATTTCCATTGATGAGTGCAAAGAAAGAACCGCTAGGATGCGTGCTAAAAAGGATTGCTTTGTAAAAAGCGTGTTCTTCTAGTTTAGATGATAATAATGATGAAGATCTAAAAGTGATTGATGTGTCCACTATTAAGTCTCTGTTTCCCAATATGAATCTTGATAAAGATGGGACTGGAGATGAGTCAACCTTAGTTAAAACGCATCCCAATGATTCAGAGTTTTTAGATCTTGATGCGAAAATTGGTAAAAGTGGGATTGAAGAGGTCAAAACTTTACATAGCAATGAACCCACTATTTTGGATTTCAAGAAATTTAATTATGATAATCGCTCTTTGATAGATTGTATTTCCTTGTTGTAATCCGTGCTAAATTATCGTCATGCTTATGATCAAAACAAAGCTTTCACTAAACATATTGTTGATGCTTTACTGCAATCTTACGAAGAAAAACTTGAATTAGAAGTTTCTATCCCTAGAAAACTTTATGATGAGTGGGAACCTACTATTAAAAGAAATATTAAAGATCATGAATGCTATGCTTTATGTGATTTGGGTGCTAGTGTTTCCACGATTCCCAAAACTTTGTGTGATGTGCTAGGTTTCCGTGAATTTGATGATTGTTCTTTAAAATTGCATCTTGCAGATTCCACCATTAAGAAACCTATGGGACGAATTAATGATGTTCTTATTGTTGCAAATAGGAATTATGTGCCCGTAGATTTTATTGTTCTTGATATAGATTGCAATCCTACTTGTCCTATTATTCTTGGTAGACCTTTCCTTAAAACGATTTGTGCAATTATTGATATGAAAGAAGGAAATATTAGATTCCAATTCCCATTAAGGAAGGGCGTGGAATACTTTACTAGAAATAAAATTAAATTACCTTATGAATCTATTATGAGAGCCACTTATGGATTGCATACCAAAGATGATAATACCTAGATCTATTCTTGCTTTTATGCCTAGCTAGGGGCGTTAAATGATAGCGCTTGTTGGGAGGCAGCCCAATTTTATTTTTTATTTATTGTTTTTTGTTCCTATTTAGTAATAAATAAATCATCTATCCTCTATTATGATTGTGTTTTTATGTTTTAATTACTGTTTGTGCCAAGTAAAGCCATTAGGATCTTCTTGGATGATTGTTGTTTGATCTTGCTGAAAAAAACAGAAAGTATGCGCTCACGAGAATAATTTTCGTTTTCAACCAGAGAGCGATAAAATACTGGTTCCAACTGCAGTAGATCAATATACAAATTATTTAGGTCGTCCTAATTTTGTAGAATTTTGTGTGTTACATAAGTATTTGAAACCTACGGATTACTACAGACTATTATGTTTTTGACACATTCTGTTTTTCGTGTGTTGTTTGCTTATTTTGATGAATCTATAGCTAGTATCGGGGGGTATGAACCATAGAGAAGTTGGAATACTGTAGGTTTATCACCAATATAAATAAAGAATGAGTTCACTACAGTACCTCAAGTGGTGATTTGTTTTCTTATACTAACGGAGCTCATGAGATTTTTTGTTGAGTTTTGTGTTGTGAAGTTTTCAAGTTTTTGGGTAAAGATTTGATGGATTTTGGAACAAGGAGTGGCAAGAGCCTAAGCTTGGGGATGCCCCGGAAGGAATAACCTCTTTCGTCTTAGTCTATCAGTAACTTTACTTGAGGCTATATTTTTATTCACCACAAGATATGTGTTTTGCTTGGAAGTCTTGTATGATTTGAGTCTTTGCTTTTTAGTTTACCACAATCATCCTTCTTGTACACACCTTTTGGGAGAGACACACATGAATTGGAATTTATTAGAATAATCTATGTGCTTCACTTATATATTTTGAGCTAGATAATTTTGCTCTAGCACTTCACTTATATTTTCTAGAGCACGGTGGTGGTTTTATTTTGTAGAAATTATTGATCTCTCATGCTTCACTTATATTATTCTGAGAGTCTTTTAGAACAGCATGGTAATTTGATTTGGCTATAAAACTAGTCCTAATATGATAGGCATCCAAGATGGGTATAAAAAAACTTTCATATAAAGTGCATTGAATACTATGAGAAGTTTGATTCTTTATGATTGTTTTGAGATATGAAGATGGTGATATTAGAGCCATGCTAGTTGAGTAGTTGTGAATTTGAGAGATACTTGTGTTAAAGTTTGTGATTCCCGTAGCATGCACGTATGGTGAACCATTATGTGATGAAGCTGGAGCATGATATATTTATTGATTGTCATCCTTATGAGTGGCGGTCGGGGACGAGCGATGGTCTTTTCCTACCAATCTACCCCCCTAGGAGCATGTGCGTAGTACTTTGTTTAGATAACTAATAGATTTTTGCAATAAGTATGTCAGTTCTTTATGACTAATGTTGAGTCCATGGATTATACGCACTTTCACCCTTCCACCATTGCTAGCCTCTCTAGTACCGTGCAACCTTCGCCGGTACCATAAACCCACCATATACCTTCCTCAAAACAGCCACCATACCTACCTATTGTGGCATTCCCATAGCCATTCCGAGAGATATTGCCATGCAACTTTCCACTGTTCCGTTTATTATGACACGCTTCATCCTTGTCATATTTCTTTGCATGATCATGTAGTTGACATCGTATTTGTGGCAAAGCCACCATTCATAATTTTTCATACATGTCACTCTTGATTCATTGCACATCTTGGTACACCACCGGAGGCATTCACGTAGAGTCATATTTTGTTCCAAGTATCGAGTTGTAATTCTTGAATTGTAAGTAAATAAAAGTGTGATGCTCATCATTATCAGAGCATTGTCCCAGTGAGGAACGGATGATGGAGACTATGATTCCCCCACAAGTCGGGATGACACTCCAAACGAAAAAAGAGAGAAAAAAGAGGCCATAAAAAGGCCCAAATAAAAAATGATAGAAAAAGAGAGAAGGGGAAATGCTACTATCCTTTTTCCACACTTGTGCTTCAAAGTAGCACCATGATCTTCATGATACAGAGTCTCTTATGTTGTCACTTTCATATACTAGTGTGAATTTTTCATTATAGAAGTTGGCTTGTATATTCCAATGATGGGATTCCTCAAAATGCCCTAGGTCTTCGTGAGCAAGCAAGTTGGATGCTCATCCACTTAGTTTCTTTTGTTGAGCTCTCATACATTTATAGCTCTAGTGCATCTGTTGCATGGCAATCCCTACTCACTCACATTGATATGTGTTGATGGGCATCTCCGTAGCCCGTTGATATGCCTAGTTGCTATGAGGCTGTCTTCTCCATTTTGTCTTCTCCACAACCAGCATTCCATTCCACCTATAGTGCTATATCCATGGCTCACGCTCATGTATTGCGTGAAGATTGAAAAAGTTTGAGAACATCAAAAGTATGAAACAACTGCTTGGCTTGTCATCAGGGTTGTGCATGATTTAAATATTTTGTGTGATGAAGATAGAGCATAGCCAGACTATATGATTTTGTAGGGATAGCTTTCTTTGGCCATGTTATTTTGAGAAGACATAATTTCTTGGTTAGTATGCTTGAAGTATTATTATTTTTATGTCAATATTAAACTTTTGTCTTGACTCTTTCGGATCTGAATATTCATGCAAAAATAAAGAGAATTACATTGAAAATTATGTTAGGAAGCATTCTACATAAAAAATTCTGTTTTTATCATTTACCTACTCGAGGACGACCAGGAATTAAGCTTGGGGATGCTTGATACGTCTCCAACGTATCTATAATTTTTGATTGTTCCATGCTATTATATTATCTGTTTTAGATGTTTAATGGGCTTTACTATGCACTTTTATATTATTTTTGGGACTAACCTATTAACCGAAAGCCCAGTGCAAATTGCTGTTTTTTGCCTATTTCAGTGTTTCGCAGAAAAGGAATATCAAACGGAATCCAAACGGAACGAAACCTTCGTGAGGATCTTTTTTGGAACAAACATGATCCAGGAGACTTGGAGTGGACGTCAAGGAAGCAGCGAGGCGGCCACGAGGTAGGAGGGCACACCCAGGGGGGCCAGGCGCATCCCCCACCCTCGTGGGCTCCTCGCAGCTCCACCGACCTACTTCTTTCGCCTATATATACTCTTATACCCTAAAACCTTCGGGGAGAGCAACGAAACACCTTTTCCACCGCCACAACCTTCTGTACCCATGAGATCCCATCTTGGGGCCTTTTCCGGTGCTCCGATGGGGGGGGGGAGAGCAACGAAACATCACGAAGGGCTTCTACATCAACACCATACCCTCTCCGATGATGTGTGAGTAGTTTACCACTGACCTTCGGGTCCATAGTTATTAGCTAGATGGCTTCTTCTCTCTCTTTGGATCTCAATACAAAGTTCTCCTCGATCTTCTTGGAGATCTATTCAATGTAACTCTTTTTGCGGTGTGTTTGCCAAGATCCGATGAATTGTGGGTTTATGAACTTGATTATCTATGAATATTATTTGATTCTTCTCTGAATTTTTATATGCATGATTTGATATCTTTGCAAGTCTCTTCGAATTATCAGTTTGGTTTGGCCTACTAGATTGATCTTTCTTGCAATGGGAGAAGTTCTTAGCTTTGGGTTCAATCTTGCAGTGTCCTTTCCTAGTGACAGCAGGGGCAGCAAGGCACATATTGTATTGTTACCATCGAGGATAAAAAGACAGGGTTTATATCAGATTGCTTGAGTTTATCCCTCTACATCATGTCCTCTTACCTAAAGTGTTACTCCATTCTTATGAGCTTAATACTTCAGATGCTTGCTGGATAGTGGTCGATGTGTGGAATAATAGTAGTAGATGCAGAATCATTTCGGTCTACTTGTCACAGATGTGATGCCTATATTCATGATCATTTCCTTAGATATCATCATAACTATGCGCTTTTCTATCAATTGCTCGGTAGTAATTTGTTCACCCACCATAACACATGCTATCTTGAGAGAAGCCACTAGTAAAACCTATGGCCCCCGGGTCTACTTTACATATAAGTTTCCAATCTACAATCCTAGTTTACTATTTATTTTTCAATCTTTATTTTCCAATCTATACCACAAAAATACCAAAAATATTTATCGTATTATCTTTATCAGATCTCACTTTTGCAAGTGGCCGTGAAGGGATTGACAACCCCTTTATCGCGTTGGTTGCAAGGTTCTTATTTGTTTGTGCAGGTACTAGGCGATTTGCGTGTAGTCTCCTACTGGATTGATATCTTGGTTCTCAAAAACTAAGGGAAATACTTACGCTACTTTGCTACATCACCCTGTCCTCTTCAAGGGAAAACCAACGCATGCTCAAGAGGTAGCACATGGCTAGCCGTAACCACAGGTACCATCCATACCAACAATTTCCAAGGAATTTATTATTTGACAACATAAATTAAATTTCTTTTTTATTTCGGGACCAAGCATCCCTATTACCGCCGTACTCTCGTGGAATGGAAAGTGAATAAACACTAATTTTGAGAATAATACATCTAGCATGGAAAATATTGGCCACCCCCTGCCACTTCATGAGCAGTACGAGGACACAAAAAGGAAATTCATTTTGAAAAATTAGAGGTGGCACATACAAATTTACTTAGAACGGCACGGAAATACCGCATATAGATAGGTATGGTGGACTCATATGGCAAAACTGGGTTTAAGGATTGTGGATGCACAAGTAGTATTTCTAGTTAGTACAAATGAAGGCTAGCAAATATATTGAGAAGCATCCAACCAAGAAACGAAAATTCACATAAACAAGCATTAAGCATAACTAACACCGAATAATGCACCACAAGTAGGATGTAATTTCATTGCATAACTATTGACTTTCGTGCTTGCATAGGGAATCACAAACCTTAACACCAATATTCTTACTAAAGTATAATTACTCACCAACATGACTCACATATCACTATCATCATATCTCAAAATTATTACAAAGAATCAAGTTTCTTTTGTCCAATGATCTTCATGAAACTTTTTATTATATCCCTCTTTAATATCTATCATTGTGAGACTAGTTCCATATGTTGCAATTGCTTTTGATAGGCTCAAACAAATTTAAGTGAAGAAAATGAGCATAAAAAAATTTCATCTCTCAAAATAATATCAGTGAAGCATGAGAGAATTTCTTTAAAAAATTTACTAACTCTCAAATAAATCTAAATGAAGCACAAGAGCAAATCCATAGCTCAAAATTTTTAAGTGAAGCACATAGAGCAATTCTATTAAAACATAGCATAATTTTGGCTCTCTCAAATAGGTGTGTCCGGCAAGGATAGATGAAACAAACTAAGAATAAAAACAAGCAAAGGATCATATAATACAAGATGCTCCAAGCAAAACCCATGATATGGGACAACTAAAAATATAGCTCCAAGTAAAATTACCGATGGTCGTTAGAAGAAAGAGGGGATGCCTTCTGGGGCATCCCCAAGCTTAGTTGCTTGGTTATCCTTGAATATTAACTTGGGGCGCCATGGGCATCCCCAAGCTTAGGCTCTTTTCACTCCTTATTTCTTAATCCATTGTGATCTCACCCAAAACTTGAAAGCTTCAATCACACAAAACTTAACAAAACCTTCATGAGATCCATTAGTATAATAAGGAAAATCACCACTCTAAGTACTATTGCAAACCCATTCATATTTTATTTTTGCATTATATCTACTGTATTCTAACTTTACCATGGCTTATACCCCCAGATACAATCCATAGATTCATCAAAGTAAGCATACAATGCAAAGAAAACAGAATCTGTCAAAAACTGAATAATCTTAGTAAGCTGGAAACTTCCTATACTTCTGTATCTTCAAAAATTCTAAAAAATTAGGACAAAGTAGGATATTTGTATATCAATCTTGTTTAAAAATTCTGAATTTTATCACGCTTCTGTAAATTTAAACAATTCTGTTACTAGGCGCAAGAGTTACTGTAACATCATCCCAAAGGCTTTACTTGGAACAAACACTAATGAAAACATAAAAACACAATACTAACAGTAGCATAATTGAGCCAACACTCAAGAACAGAAAGAAAAGGGAAAAAATAAATTTTATTCATTGTGTTGCCTCCCAACAAGCACTATCATTTTATGCCCCTAGGTAGGCATAATGCATATGTTCAAGTATTGTCATATTTAGTTTTCGCCCCATAGGATGCCCTCATCATGGATTCATATGGTGGCTTGATTCTTGTTCTAGGGAAGTGTTCCATACCCTTTCTTAGTGGAAACTCAAATTTAATATTCCCTTCTTTCATATCAATCACGACACCTATAGTTTGTAAAAACGGTCTACCAAGTATAATGGGACAAGACGGATTGCAATCAATATCAAGAACAATAAAATCTATGGGCACATAATTCCTATTTTCAAGAATAAGAAGATCATTAATTCTTCCCCTAGGTTTTTAATAGTAGAATCCGCCAAATGCAAATTAAGAGAACATTCTTCAATATCAGTAAGACCAGGCACGTCAGAAAGAGATTTCGGAATTGTGGAAACACTAGCACTGAAATCACATAAAGAAAAACACTCATAATTTTTAATCTTGACTTCATGGTCGGTTCCCACTCATCATATAATTTTCTAGGAATTGAAATCTCTAATTCCAACTTTTCTTCCAAAGCTTTCATCATGGCATCTACGATATGTTTAGTAAAAGATTTATTTTTTTGATAGGCATGAGGTGATTTATCATGGACTGCAAAAAAGAAATACATTCAATCAAAGAGAAATTATCACAATTAAAATCTTTGTAATCCAAACGAGTGGGCACATCACTAGTTAAAGTTTTGACCTCTCCAAACCCACTTATATCAATTTTTTCAACAAGATTTTCACCCTCTGAAATATTGAGACGCCTTCTAGCTAAAGTCGACTCTTATTCAGTCCCTTAATCATCAATTTTAATCATACTAAACAAGGAATCATTACAATAAACACCAATCATTTTAAGATCTTCATCATTTTTATGAAAGCAATCGGTAGAAAAAGCTCTTTCTAAAAAAATCTCTTTTAGCTCTAAGCATAACGGTTCTTTTCTCACTTTCATCCATAGAAATATATAAAGCTTTAATTCATTCATTGATATCAACCTTAGGTGGAAAAATTTTAATCTTGAGATTTTCTACATCATGGGAAATTCTATAAATGCTTCTAGACATATCATCACTCTGATTCAATTTTTCTTCTATCGTATTGTTGAAAACTTTTTGAGCATTGATAAATTATTTAATATTACTCTCAAGATCAGATCTTATTGTATGAAGAATTATATAAGAATTACCATAATTATTAGAGGAATTTCCAGGAAAAGGCCTAGGATTAAAATTACCTCTATAAGCACTATTATTAACAAAATTTCGTGAGACAAAATTCACATCTACGGGATCACTATTTTGCTCAATCAAAGTAAACGAAGGCACATTATTAAGATCAATAGGAGCACTTTTACTAGCAACTAATTTCATAAGAGCATCAAATTTTTCACTCAAAGTACTAATTTCTTCAGCCGAATTAACATTTTTCCTAGTAGCTGATCTTTGGGTATTCCATTGCTAATAATTTGCCATAATATTATCAAGTAATTTAGTAGCTTCACCCAAAGTAATCTCCAAAAAAGTACCACCCATGGCAGAATCTAAAGGATTTCTAGAAACAAAATTCAATCCCGCAAAAAAATTTGTATGATCATCCAAAGATTTAAACCATGACTAGGACAATTTCTTAGCATCAATTTCATTCTTTCCCAAGATTGTGCAACATGTTGATGCTCAGGTTGCCTAAAATTTATGATTTGGTTTCTAAGGAAAATAATTTTTGTGGCGGAAAATACTTAGTAATAAAAGTGTCTTTGCACTTATCCCAAAAATCGATACTTTTGCGAGGCAAAGAAGAAGACCAATTTTTTGCACGACCTCGCAAAGCGAAAGGAAACAAGTTCAACTTCACAATATCATTGTTCACATCTTTTTTCTTTTGCATATCACATAATTCTAGTAATGTGTTTAGATGGGACACGGCATCCTCATTAGGAGTACCGGAAAATCGATCTGTCATAACAAGATTCAACAAAGCGGCATTAATATCACAAGATTCCGCACTAGTGGCCGAAGGAGCAATCAGAGTGCTAATAAAATCATTATTGTTGGTATTGGAAAAATCACACAATTTGTTATTTTCTTGAGACATCATAACTACGCAAACAAAACATAAGCAAAGAGATAGATTTGACAAGAAAATGGCGAACGAAAAAGAGGGCGAATAAAATGATAAATTTTGTAAAGTGGGGAAGATGAAAACAAGAGGAAAATGGCAAATAATGTAAATTGCAAGGAGATGAGATTTGTGATTAGGAACCTGATAGATGTTGATGATGTCTCCCGGCGCCAAAGATTGGCACAAGAGACTTCCTTGACTTGATCCTTGTCGGGGGAAACGACACTTATGGGACCGTCGGGGTCCTTTTTTGCTACGGTTGGCGGGCACGGGGTTATCAAAGAGCAGGTCTAGAAGCCAGCACGAGGATTGTTTACCCAGGTTCGGGCCGCAAGGATGCCTAATACCCTAGTCCTGCTTTGGTGTATATTTGAGTGTTCTTGAGCTCTTTAAATAGCTACGAAGCGTGCGTTGTCCAAAAGATCCGAATCCCCTCCCAGTATGTCGCGGGCCTCCTTTTATAGCCAAAAGGGGCTGGCACAGCGACACACAGGAGGTGGAAAGGTATACAATGTACAAGCTTATCGCCTGTCATCACAGGACAAAGTGCATTAAATGCACTACTTAGGTGTCCACTTGCTTTATCGGGGCAGTAACAAGGCCCATCCCGTCCATCGCTGCTCCACCCTACTCCGACACGCGTCCAGGCCAACGAGGCATGCATCGCCACGTAGGCTGGCAGGCTGCTGAGTTGGCGTGGTGGTAGGGTATCCATGAAGATCTGCATGCCGCCACGCTGGTGCTTAGCTGGTTGGATTAGTATCCACGTACTGCGACGTGGGTACCTGCTTCAGTTGGTGGGTTGGCCACTGAGCTGGGGCGGTGATGGGACGGCAAGGTCTTGCCGTGGTCCCGCATATATTCCCGGCAAGGATCTTGCCGGGGTCTTGTGAGCGCCCCTAGAAAGAGTCTTACCGGGGCCTTGTGAGCGTCTTCGGCAGGGAGCCTTGCCGGGGCCTCATGGGCATCCTCGGCAAGGAGTCTTTCGATTGTCTTCTCTTTTTGTCATCATCTAGTCTTGTAGGCTCTCGGTCTTCACAAAGATTGGCATGCCACCATGGAGGTGCCTCCCAAGCCTCGGTTCCAAAGTGGTCGATGGTGTTGGAACCATTGGGCTCAAGGGTGGCGACTCTGCTGGTGTCGGGCAAGTTGCCCCGGCAAGGCTCTTGCTGGTGCTGCAGAGGCCAGCCCGTCAAGTGCCTTGCCGCAGGAGTCCACCTCGCCCTCCTGCTCTTCGAGTTTCTGGCTTGGTGTTGTTCTGGTTGTGTTTGCACTTCTGCTTCCTTCCTCTGGCCTGCTAAGTGTGGCCACAGGCGCGACTCTAACTGCCCGCGCACAAGTAAAGGGGTACAAAAGAGAGCCCCCACTTTTGTGCACCGACAGGAGCCCCCGGTCCTGGGCCATACATAAGCGCGACGCGTTGTTGGGCTAGGCCCAAAACGGTGCGCGGGCATGCGGGGCCGAGTTTTACTGATGTAACTCCCTCGCCCGTCGCACTTCCCCATGACCCGTGTTGAATGCGTGACGCGGGGGTCGTGCGTGACGTGACCTCAGCATGCTTGCGTCACTCCGCGGTTTCAGTAGTAAAGAGGCGGTTTGCGTTCTCCTCACAAAAATAGAGGAAACTGCATAGGCGCGGCTCATTTACTAAGTAGACTTGGGTCGAGGCCATCATGGCACCCGCGCTTTACGATCACGGGGCGCAAAACAACCGCTCCACTTGCCATCTGAGTCTTGGCTCGCCCGCCACTTGTCCTCCATGCGTCGGGAAGGGCGGGCGGCGGATACAGAGGGTGTGGGCTTTAATGTCGGGGCGAGGGGACGTGCACTGCTAATTGGGGCAGTGGGTCGGCCCCGTCCCATTGTGCCTCCGGCGGCTGGATTGGTCGATTGGGGCGGTCGTGTTCAAGCTCGTTCGGCCTCGTCCCTCTATATAAGAGGAGAGGGACAGTGCCTTCTCGCACCCATCTCCTCTCAATCTAATCTCTTTTCCTCTCTTCGTCATGGCGAGAGGGCGTGGTCGGGGCCGTGCCCCTGTGGAGGCGACCATGTATTCCTCCCGCCAGAGGGTGGCGGCGGTCAAAGAAGAACCGAACGTCCAAGATGAAGGCCACGCTAGTGGCAGAGGCGCCGGTCGGGCCCATGGTCGGCGAGGTGGTCGAGGCAGAGGCGGGCGTGGATGGGGGACACCCGCGTCATCATCATCCCTGTCTCCATCTCCTCCGTCGTCTCCTCCTGCTTCATTGAGCGTCCATGCCGGGGATACGACGTTAGAGTTCATGCTGCGACTGCGCGGGCCGCCGTGCAGTCGTCTTCATCTTCCCGAAGCGTTTGCGAGGGTGCTGGAGATCGACCAGCCACCGAGGCTAAGGCTTCACATATAGGGGTGTTGCCATGGCGACATGTGGCTGAACACAGGGTTCCCCGTCCCTCACGTGATGCTTCTCTGTCGGGGCTGGAAGACTTTCGCACGTGCCCATTTCTTGATGGATGGGCACGTCCTCTATTTCAAGCTAGCTGAGAGCGACCTGCTCTCCGTCAAGGTCTTTGGGCGCTCGGGACGTAGGCTAGGGTGCTATGCCGAGAGCTCGACCGATGGAGAAAGCTTCTCTTCCGGTGAGAGTGACGAGGAGGACAGGGACATCGACGACGGGGGTAGGGGGCGGGAGGATGATGGGTCTGTCGGCGTTCTGGGAACGGGGGTCCCCAGACTTGCCTGCCTGCGGCCTGCGGCGTGGCTCAAAGGGGGGAGCCAGCACGGCTCGTCTTCACCAACACAAACCCAAGAACCTCGCGAGGGGCCAAGCCTCGCGGGGCGGACGACGTGGAGCTTCCTCAGGCACGGCCTTGTCAGGCTGGCTCACGAGGAGGCAGAGAGATCAAGACGGGGTACCTCATGAGGTGCCCGTGACGCAAGCCATGACGACTCAGGGCGCCAGGCGGGTGCCAGCCCGCGCAACGTCCTCCTTCCCTCTTTGGTGCAAAGGGGGCAAGCGCAGCCGCGGAGTACCGAGGCATCAGGCAAAGGTTGCCATTTCGGTGCAACGAGACCAAGACCAGGAGGACTACGAGACAGAGGTCACCGTGGAGCCCAAGATGGCGTCATCACCAGAGCTTTGCACAAGCGAAGACTGCTTTTGTTAGGATAGCTGATACTTGCTGTCCCCCTTCAAATTAGCCCGCCATTGTTGGCTCCCTTCTCGCTCAATATTTGGGGAGAGGACCAGGGCCTCTATAAATAGGACTAGCCACCCCCAGGGTAGGGAGGATCGAGAATCAGCCAACCCAGAAACAAGCTGGGGTCGAAATCAGGGTCGGTCAGTTGGAGGAAAGCAGAGAGAGAGAGAAAGGAGACTGAACTCCACCGAGCAATTCATCGCCCCAGCCAAGAACACACCCTCGCGAGGCTGTTCTCCCTTGTATTGTTCATCATCATCAGCCCAAGAGGCAATCCACCACACCACACACTAGAGTAGGGTATTACACCACAATGGTGGCCCGAACCAGTATAAACCCTGTGTCTCTTGTGTTGTTCTTTCCTTAGTTTAGATCCTAGCATGGCGGAGGGGTGCAGGTAGGTAGGGGGCGAAATCTCCGCCGCACCCCAGTGTTCGAACCTCAAGGGTCTGCCGGAACCCGAAATCCGACATTTGGCGCGCCAGGTAGGGGTGCGCCGGAATTCATCTTCCACCTCCCCGTTCTCCTCCGACCATCACGCCCATGTCTGATGCTCGTCGGGCCCGCGCCGAGTGCCGGGCCGCACTCGCTTCCCGCGTCGCCCAGACGGCCCCTGTCGGCGGGCATCCACACCGTTCCCCATCACCTGCCATCAACGCCGCCACCGGCCCGGCGGGGGATGGGCAGCAAGCATCGTCCCAGCATCCATCCGTGCGGCAAGACGGCCGCACCGCAACTCCCTCGATCACCCCAGCTGGTTCTTCGTCCCGCACGCTCCGCGCGCCCATGGAGGCTCGAGATGCACTCATCGCGGGAAACGAGCTCCTGCGCTACCGTCCCATCGACGATGTCTACAAAGAATGGCTCGACCGCGTCGCCGAGCTCGTCCGCGCCGCAGGGGGCTCTCCTGCGCCGTCCGTTCCACTGCATCGCACCCCGCCCCGCGCGGGCGACGAGGCTCCGGCGGCGCCCCGGCCGCCTCCTCCTCAAGAAGACGCCATGGCCCCAAGACGTGTGGCCCCTGGGCAGAACCCGCTCCGTCAGGCGCCAGCGCGGCAAGAGCAGAGCTGCCAGGAAGTCCCTCGCCCGCAAGAAGCTGCCCGGGCGCTCCCTGCTCCAGCACGTCGCGACCATGCTCCTGCTCCCGCGCGTCAAGACCCCGCGCTACTCCCAGCTGCAGCGCGTGGGGACATGCAAGACCAGGCTCTCTGTCATCCAAGACCTCCCGTGGCCATAGCAGGCTGCCGCGCCTTCACCACCGAACTACGCAGTGTAGCATGGCCCGGCAAGTTCAAGCCAGACCTGCATCCTCGCTACGACGGCACGGCTGACCCTGCAGAGTTCCTCCAGCTCTATGAGCTAGGCATCGAAGCTGCCAACGGAGACGAGAAGGTCATGGCGAACTGGTTCCCCATGGCACTCAAGGACGGGGCCCGCACCTGGCTCCTGAACCTGGCTCCAGGCACAATCTCCTCCTGGGAGGAGATGCGCACCCGCTTTATCGCCAACTTCCAAGGCACTCGCGACCGGCCACCCGCCGTGAGCGACATGCGCCGCATCAAGCAACAGCCCGGGGAAACCCTGTAGAAGTACATCTAGTGCTTCAACAACGCACGCCTCAAGATTCCCAAGGTGACTAAGGAGGCCATCATCTCGGCCTTCTCCAATGGCGTGCGCGACGTCAAGATGAAGGAGGAGCTGGCGATGCATGAAGACCTGTGCACTTCCTTGGAGCTGTTCAACTTGGCAAACAAGTGCGCCAGGGCTGAGGAAGGGCGTCTCTCCCTCCTCGAGCCGCCTGCCGCGGACCTAGAAGAGAAGAAGCCCAAGGCCAAGGACGTGACGCGCAAGGGGGCTGCCGTGCTCGCGGCAGAACCAGACACCAAGCGGGGCAGAGATCAGCCCGAACCCTCCAAGGGCAGCCGGTACTGTGTGTACCACGACCTCCACACCCACAACACCAACGAATGTCAAGAACTCCGAGCCGTGCGAGAACGAAGGATCGGCCGTCGCCCCGACCGCAGTAAACGGGGCTACGGCCGAGGAGGAGGAAGAAACGCAGGACGCTGGGAAGACCGTGGGCCGCGCCAAGGGTGGCGCGACCAACCTCGCGAGAGAGGATGGAGGGATCAGCCTCGCGAGGGAGACTGGAGGGATCAGCCTCGCGAGGATCGCCCGCAAGGCAACGCAGGCCTCCCACCGCTGCCGCCACAGCCAAGGAGAAACAAGGACCGCCACCAGGACGAGGAGGCTGGGGGCTTCCAGGAGCCGCGCGGGATCGCCTGCATCTTGGGCGGAGCACAAGCCCTAGCCTCTCAGCGCATCTTCAAGCAGTTCACCGGCGAGGTGAATGCAGTCCTCCCCAGGCTCGAAGCCACACGCCCCCTCAGGTGGTCGGCGTGCGCCATCACGTTCAGCTCAGCAGATCAGCTCAAGTGTGCGGCAACAGCCAGAGTCCTCCCGATGCTTTGTTCCCCAATCATCAGCAATGTGGTGGTCACCAAGACCCTCATCGATGGAGGGGCAGGGCTCAATGTCCTGTCCGTGGAGACGTTCAACAACCTCCAAGTGCCCTACAGCCAGCTTCAGCCAACCAAGCCCTTCTCCGGTATCACTGATGGCTCCACAGTCCCGATTGGGCAGGTCCGCCTCCCTGTCACCTTCAGGGCACGCAACAACTACCGCACGAGCTCATTGACTTCGACGTCGCTCACATTTGCCTGCCATACAATGCTATCCTTGGGTACCCAGCGCTGGCCAAGTTCATGGCCGTAACTCACCACGGCTACAACGTCCTCAAGATGCCAAGAAGCGGCGGAGTCATCACGGTGCCCTGTGAAGAGAAGGACACGGTGTGTTCCCTGGAACGAGCCTTTCAGGCCGCGTCACTGGAAGACCCGGATCGTGGAAGCAGGAGGCCTCCCAAGACCACCCCCAAGAAGAAGAAGACATCATCCAGCCCGACCACTCAGGAGGCAGGCCCCTCTGGGCCCGCGCCTGCCCAGGGGGAGACTCCCTCCATCGCATAGGAAAGCGCGCCCGGCGCCCTCCTCAGGCAGGGCTCGGGGGCTCTCCCCTGGAGGGCCACAGACCTGGCTAGGGTCACGAGGGAGGCGCTTGGGCACCACATGGAGGCGTGTTTTGAAGCATGTTTTCCTCGAGAAGGAGCAAGGCAAGGAGATCCAGATCCTCAGGAGTTCGTCAGCAAGGCCATTCAGGAGCTACAGGAGGCAAGAGTCATGAAAGGCGGCCACCGCTTGCCAGCAGTGGCCCCCCATCCAGGCGAGGATGGTGGGCTGCGCGTCTACATCGACATACCAGGGCTCAACCGGGTCGCCTCTCTGGAGCGCCTCTGGCCCTCGCGAGTGGGGCGCTGCGGAGGTCCACCCCACAGCTACGTTCGCATGCCTTATGGCTTGCCGAACGTGGCTGACGCGTACCAGCGCCTCATGAGGGGCATCACAGAGGCACGAGAGGCCAGGCGTCCTGTAGCCCTGGTAGAGATGGAGATGGCCCGCGAGGAGCCGCCAGCGCCTCCGGAGCCTCCTGAGGCCCCTGGGCCTGGGGGCTCGTGAGGATCGGCTCCCGCACCTGCTACACCAACACCCGTTCGTCCTCAACATCATCAGGTGACATCTTTCGAGTTTTACTTCCAGCTGGGAGCGCCCCAGGGCTGCATTATTCCCAGGCCGCGTGGGTCCGTCCCTGTGGCATGTATCTCTCTATTCCATGTTGTTAGCTTACCTTGTTGGGGGCGCCCCTCGGGCTGCATGACCCCCCCCAAGTCGCTCGGGCCTGACCCAGTGATGTCCGCGTTCCCAACATCTCTTTGAACGAATCCACTCCTTCGTGGCTAATGTGTTTTACCCAGTTGCCTGCTTAGCTGACGCCAACTAACGAAGCTGCTCCCAAACGGCACGACGCTTGCGCATGGGTCCGTCCCTGCAACACCGACAAACCTGGATGGCTGAGCTCTAGCCGCGGCAGCCCCGCATAGCGTCACCTCGTCAAGCCTTCAGCGCCTCACTACCCCTCGGAAGCAACCCACGGCTGACCGTCAATTGTCATGGCAACCCTTTGCTTCTTCTATGATGGACCTGCAGGACCTTCTGAAGGAGCTGCGTCAGGCGAGGCCCTTGCGGTGTCTCCTTCGCTCTCGTCCACGCGAACCGCTTGCACGTTAAAGGGGGGTGCCCGAGCATCGCGACTCAGGGCTCCAACTGGCTCTCCAGCCCTCACCCTCTGGCCTTGACCACGGCATCGCGACCTGGCATACCAGCGACGGCTGAGACTCACTCGAGGGCCGGGACCCGAGGACGTAGAGCATAAAGGGGAGAAAAAGCGAGAGGGGAGAGATACACGAGGACCTCGCCAAGAAACCTCACGCCTGCCGATGCACGGACCCGGTGACACACTAGGGAGCGGCCCCTGATCCTCGAGATAAGTCATCGCCCGGAAGCGCCAGCTACCGTGGCGCCAACCCCACACCTAATGCTATCCCATGTTAGCGACGCATCTCTCCTTTCTCACCGAACGATGGCTGTTTGGGCGCCAAAGGGGACCTTCTGAGCATCGCGACTCAGGGGCTCTTACCGGACTCCGGGTCACTCACCTCCTAGCCTTGACCACGGCATCGTGACCTGGCATACCAGCGACGGCTGAAGCCGCCTTGGGACTGGGACCTGTCGACGCAGAGCACCAAGCCCTCGTGAGGTTCGAAAGGGAGGACTGAGCTAAGATGGAATGAGCAACTCGCGCAATTCTACGACAAGGGTTATATATACAAGACAGAATCACAGGCACCTTACAAGCCCCTACAGGACGCGTTTTTGATTCCTCGCAGGGAACGGATCCTAAAGGGACACAAACTATGCGCGTCCCTGCAAAAGACGCCATCATCAACAGTGGGCCGCCAAGCACCGATGCCAACCCCATCCAGATCAGAGTCGGCGGCGGCCTGACGAGCCTGCCCTGCTCCAGGAGCGGCGCCGGCTCGGGGGCTCGTAGCTGTCGTCGCTTGTCTCCGGAGTCGCGAAGAGCTCACCGGAGTCGCTGGAACCTCCGACGCCTCCACCGCCTGAGGAGCCTCCAAGGGAGTGGGTGGCGTGCCCAGTCCTCGTCACAGCAGGGCCCTGGCCACCTTCCCCGGGGCAGCACTCCAGCCGGCGCCCGCTCGCATCGAAGACCTTGAAGAGCATCACCGAAGCACCATCGTAGTCCAAGTGGATCGCGAAGACTCCCCTTGTCCTGCAAACCCGGGCGATCTCCCTCCAGCCCCGGGTCATGTAGACCTCGCCCGGGGCAACGACCGCGACCTCTGCCTCGGTCGCGAGGGTGCTGCATCCGGCGTGCTGCAGCCAGAGCTCAAGGGGCTCCCCCTTTGGGATGATGGAGGCGAAGAAGGGAGGAAGGCGGATCCAAGACTGAAGAGGAATGGCGACGTGGAGCACGAACTCTTGGAAGGAGCCCTCGGTGTGGACCCCGGGGGGGACGACCCACACCTTAGTGACCCGGCGGCGCCGATGGCGGCGCCGCCCGTGGCGGTCAGCATCAACTCCTTCGGGGCCCTCGATGTGGGCGTACAATGGAAGCGGGAACCCCGGCGGCGCCCGCTCGCCCCATGGCCTCGGCACCACCTGAAGGGCCCCTTCGTTCGGGCCACGGGGGATGAGCCGTTTCTTCGGCAGGAGAGGGTCTGGCCCCTCTCGGGGAGCCTTTCCCTTCTCTGCCGTCGAGAACCGGCGGATCGGAGCCATCGCGGCAAGACGGAGCAAGGATCGGGAAGAAGGAGAAGCAAGGAGGGGTGGACTGGAAGGGCACGCGCTGTTCCGTACTTATGGCCGACGAAGGCCAACCGTCGGCCTCCACGATCGCAGGTAATCATGACCCGTTTTTGCATGCAGGACTTGTCCCATCCGTGCAGCTGCCGAGGCGTCATGGAGAAGTGGAGGCGCCCACGTCTAGTCATCCGCCACGCGGCGCCCAAGGCCGCAGGCTGTTAGGGCCCGCGGCGCTTCGCTCTTGCCCTTCCGCCTCCCTGCACGGCCAAGCCCGGGCGCGCCTTGGGCCCGGGGGCTACTGTCGGCGTTCTGGGAATGGGGGTCCCCAGACTTGCCTGCCTGCGGCCTGCGGCGTGGCTCAAAGGGGGGGGCCAGCACGGCCCGTCTTCACCAACACAAACCCAAGACCCTCACGAGGCGCCAATCCTCGTGGGGCAGACTACGCGGAGCTTCCTCAGGCACGGCCTCGTCAGGCTGGCTCACGAGGAGGCGGAGAGATCAAGGCGGGGTACCTCACGAGGTGCCCATGACGCAAGCCATGACGACTCAGGGCGCCAGGCGGGTGCCAGCCCACGCAGCGTCCTCCTTCCCTCTTTGGTGCAAAGGGGGAAAGCGCAGCCGCGGAGTACCGAGGCATCAGGCAAAGGTTACCATTTTGGTGCAACGATACCAAGACCAGGAGGACAACGAGATGGAGGTCACCGTGGGGCCCAAGACGGCGTCATCACCAGAGCTTTGCACAGGCGAAGATTGCTTTTGTCAGGATAGCTGATACTTGCTGTCCCCCTTCAAATTAGCCCGCCATTGTTGGCTCCCTTCCCGCTCAATATTTGGGGAGAGGACCAGGGCCTCTATAAATAGGACTAGCCACCCCAGGGTAGGGAGGATCAAGAATCAGCCAACCCAGAAACAAGTTGGGGTCAAAATCAGGGTCGGTCAGTTGGAGGAAAGCAGAGAGAGAGAGAGAGAGAGAGAGAGAGAGAGAGAGAGAGAGAAAGGTGACTGAACTCCACCGAGCAGTTCATCACCCCAGCCAAGAACAGATCCTCGCGAGGCTTTTCTCCCTTGTATTGTTCATCATCATCAGCCCAAGAGGCAATCCACCACACCACACACTGGAGTAGGGTATTACACCACAACGGTGGCCCGAACCATTATAAACCCTGTGTATCTTGTGTTGTTCTTTCCTTAGTTTAGATCCTAGCATGGCGGAGGGGTGCAGGTAGGTAGGGGGAGAAATCTCTGCGCGCACCCCAGTGTTCGAACCTCAAGGGTCTGCCGGAACCCGAAATCCGGCAGGGTCTAACTAGGCGTCGGACACAGTGCCCCTGGGCGACGCTGGTAGCACCATCGTGTGCATCGCCGGCTCTTGGAACTTCTCGGGGCCGCCTCCTTGGGTGGTTGGCGTGGGAAGGCCAGGGAAGACGAAGAGGGCGGGTGGCAGGCCGTCAAGTCATAGTACATGGGCACCGATGCCTTCGTCGCGTATTGCCGGCCCGCTGCCACCTCTTTCGGCTGTTCTCCCGGCACCATCACCAGCCCTCTTCCGGACGGCCACCGGGATGTTCTTTTGGTGTCTTCTGCCGCTCGTACCTCGCCTAGGCACTCCTTTTGCCATCTGCCTTCTTATACAATTTCCTGAGGAGAGGGACAAGAAAAGGGATTACGGGCATCTGGTCTCTTTTTAGTTTTTAAGCCTACGAGCCTTAGTAAGATCTAAACCTTGTAACCCCCCTGCTCATGTATGCATTCCGTATGGATTGTACTTGTCAACAACGTATTAATGAAGAGAAGGGTGTTTTCCATGTTTCTTTTGCGCGTGGGCGAGGCCCGCACCAAGGAATGAGTTCTCGTTATTTTAAGATAAACATTTTGACCCGACAACTAACCTTGCCACCCTCCTATCCCATAGCTCGACTACGCTCACGCCCTTGGCAGAGGTAGGGGCAAAGTGGGATTGGGCCCTTCACCCATTCCCTTCCTATCGTGCTATGACAAAGTCCCAGTGATGACCCACAAGTATAGGGGATCTATCGTAGTCCTTTCGATAAGTAAGAGTGTCGAACCCAATGAGGAGCAGAAGGAAATGATAAGCGGTTTTCAGCAAGGTATTCTATGCAAGCACTGAAATAAGTGGTAACAGATAGTTTTGTGATGAGATAATTTGTAACGAGCAACAAGTAACAAAAGTAAATAAAGTGCAGCAAGGTGGCCCAATCCTTTTTGTATCAAAGGACAAGCCTGGACAAACTCTTATATAAGGAAAAGCGCTCCCGAGGACACATGGGAATATCGTCAAGCTAGTTTTCATCACATTCATATGATTTGCGTTCGGTACTTTGATAATTTGACATGTGGGTGGATCAGTGCTTGGGTGTTGTTCTTACTTTAACAAGCATCCCACTTATGATTAACCTCTATTGCAAGCATCCGCAACTACAACAAAAGTATTAAGGTAAACCTAACCATAGCATGAAACATATGGATCCAAATCAGCCCCTTATGAAGCAACGCATAAACTAGGGTCTAAGCTTCTGTCACTCTAGCAACCCATCATCTATTTATTACTTCCCAATGCCTTCCTCTAGGCCCAAATAATGGTGAAGTTTTATGTAGTCGACGTTCACATAACACCACTAGAGGCTAGACAACATACATCTCATTGAAATATCGAATGAATACCAAATTCACATGACTACTAATAGCAAGACTTCTCCCTTGTCCTCAGGAACAAACGTAAATACTCACAAAGCATATTCATGTTCATAATCAGAGGGGTAATAATATGCATAAAGGATCTAAACATATGATCTTCCACCAATTAAACCAACTAGCATCAACTACAAGGAGTAATTAACACTACTAGCAACCTACTAGCACCAATCCCGGGCTTGGAGATAAGAATTGGATACAAGAGATGAACTAGGGTTTTGAGGTGAGATGGTGCTGATGAAGATGTTGATGGAGATTCCCCTCTCCCGATGAGAGGAGCATTGGTGATGACGATGGTGATGATTTCCCCCTCCGGAAGGGAAATTTCCCCGACAATGGCGCCAGAAATTAGTCTTGATAACCTAGAAGTATAGGGATCACAACAGCTTTCGAGGGTAGAGTATTCAACCCAAATTTATTGATTCGACACAAGGGGAGCCAACGAATATTCTCAAGTATTAGCAGCTGAGTTGTCAATTCAACCACACCTGGAAACTTAGTATCTACAGCAAAGTGTTTAGTAGCAAAGTAATATGATAGTGATGGTAACGGTAACAAAAGAGTAACGAAAGCAAGGTAATATTTTTGGTATTTTGTAGTGATTGTAACAATAGCAACGGGAAAGTAAATAAGTGTAAACCAATATATGGAAAGCTCGTAGGCATCGGATCAATAATGGATAATTATGCCGAATGCGGTTCATCATGTAACAGTCATAACATAGGGTGACATAGAACTAGCTCCAATTCGTCAATGTAATGTAGGCATGTATTCCGAATATAGTCATACATGCTTATGGAAAAGAACTTGCATGGCATCATTTGTCCTACCCTCCCGTGGTAGCGGGGTCCTAATGGAAACTAAGGGATATTAAAGCCTCCTTTTAATAGAGAACCGGAACAAAGCATTAGCACATAGTGAATACATGAACTCCTCAAACTACGGTCATCACCGGTAAGTATCCCGGTTATTGTCACTTCGGGGTTAACGGATCATAACACATAATAGGTGACTATAGACTTGCAAGATAGGATCAAGAACTCTCATATATTGATGAAAACATAATAGGTTCAGATCTGAAATCATGGCACTCGGGCCCTAGTGACAAGCATTAAGCATAGCCAGGTCATAGCAACATCAATCTCAGAACATAGTGGATACTAGGGATCAAACCCTAACAAAACTAACTCGATTACATGATAAATCTCATCCAACCCATCACCGTCCAGCAAGCCTACGATGGAATTACTCACGCACGGCGGTGAGCATCATGAAATTGGTGATGGAGGATGGTTGATGATGACGACGGCGACGAATCCCCCTCTCCGTAGCCCCGAACGGACTCCAGATCAGTCCCCCGAGAGGTTTTAGGGCTTGGCGGTGGAGTTTCGTCCCGAAAGGTTACTTCTTATTTTTTTCTCGAGGAAAGACTTCACATAGGAGAAGATGGTCATCGGAGAGCCACCAGGGGGCCCACGAGGTAGGGGGCGCGCCCTAAAATAATATCTTGACAAATGAAAATAATTGGGCACCTCCTGAGCCAACTCCTGCTCCAATTAATGATCCTATTCCTAAACCAACTCCGAAGAAGAGAGGTGTCCTATTTCTCAGTCCCGAAGATATGCAAGAGGCAAAGAAATCTATGAAAGAAAAAGGTATTAAAGCTGAAGATGTTAAGAATTTACCTCCTATTGAAGAAATACATGGTCTTAATTTACCGCCTACTGAAGAAACATATGATCTTAATCCTTTATTTATCGAAGAACCTCCAGACCCTGATAACCCGACACAGGTAGTAAAGGTAAATTCTCTCTATAGATATGATAAAGCTGAAATCCCTCCTACTAAAATTGCTAGTCAATGCTTGGATGAGTTTGATAATTTTATGTTTAAGCAAGAAGACTTCAATGCTTATTTTGGTAGATAATTAAAACAAGATGCTGATATGATTAAATACTTGGGTGATTATATGGCTAATATTAGAGGTGAACTTAAACTTGTTAGCAAACATGCTTCTATGGTTACCAGTGAAGTAGAACAAGTACTTAAAGCTCAAAAGGAATTGCTCAATGAGATGAATAGTAAGAAAAATGATAATGTTGTTAGAGTGGCTACTAGAACTGGTAGAATGACTCAGGAACCTTTGTATCCTGAAGGCCACCCTAAGAGAATTGAGCAAGATTCTCAGAGAAATAATATTGATGCACCTAGTTCTTCTAAAAGGAAGAAAAAGAAAAATGATAGAACTGTGCAAACTTCTAGTGAACCTATTGTTGAACCACCTGGTAATCCAAATGATATCTCTATGTCTAATGCTGAAACACAATCTGGCAATAAACATGAACCTAATGAAAATTTTAACGATGATGTTCATAATAATGCTCAACCTAGTAATGATAATGATGTAGAAATTGAACCTGTTGTTGATCTTGATAACCCACAATCCAAGAATCAACGTTATGATAAGAAAGACTTTGTTGCTAGGAAACATGGTAAAGAAAGAGAGCCTTGGGTTCAGAAACCAATGCCTTTTCCTCCCAAACCATCCAAGAAAAAGGATGATGAGGATTTTGAGCGCTTTGCTGAAATGATTAGACCTATCTTTTTGCGTATGCGATTGACTGATATGCTCAAAATGAATCCTTATGCTAAGTACATGAAAGATATTGTTACAAATAAAAGAAAGATACCAGAAGCTGAAATTTCTACCATGCTTGCTAATTATACTTTTAAGGGTGGAATACCAAAGAAACTTGGAGATCCAGGAGCACCTACTATACCATGCTCATTAAAAGAAACTATGTTAAAACTGCTTTAAGTGATCTTGGAGCCGGTGTTAGTGTTATGCCTCTCTCTTTATATCGTAGACTTGACTTGAATAAGTTGACACCTACTGAAATATCTTTGCAAATGGCTGATAAATCAACTGCTATACCTGTTGGCATTTGTGAGGATGTGCCCGTTGTGGTTGCAAACATTACTATTTAACGGACTTTGTTATTCTTGATATTCCTGAGGACGATAGTATGCCTATCATTCTTGGAAGACCTTTTATGTAGGATCGAAAGTATGTCTAGAGGGGGGTGATTAGACTACTTGACCAAATAAAAATCTAGCCTTTTCCCAATTTTAGTTCTTGGCAGATTTTAGCTATCTTAGCACAAGTCAAGCAATCTCCACACAATACAAGCAAGCATGCAAAAGAGTATATGAGCAGCGGAAAGTAAAGCATGCAACTTGCAAGAATGTAAAGGGAAGGGTTTGCAGGATTCAAATGCAATTGGAGACACAGATGTTTTTGTCGTGGTTCCGATAGGTGGTGCTATCATACATCCACGTTGATGGAGACTTCAACCCACGGAGGGTAACGGTTGTGCGAGTCCACGGAGGGCTCCACCCATGAAGGGTCCACGAAGAAGCAACCTTGTCTATTCCATCACGGTCGTCGCCCATGAAGTACTTGCCTCACTAGCGGTAGATCTTCACGAAGTAGGCGATCTCCTTGCCCTTACAAACTCCTTGGTTCAACTCCACAATCTTGTCGGAGGCTCCCAAGTGACACCAAGCCAATCTAGGAGACACCACTCTCCAAAAAGTAACAAATGGTGTGTTGATGATGAACTCCTTGCTCTTGTGCTTCAAATGATAGTCTCCCCAACACTCAACTCTCTCTCACAGGATTTGGATTGGGTGGAAAGAAGATTTGAGTGGAAAGCAACTTAGGGAAGGCTAGAGATCAAGATTCATATGGTTGGAATGGAATATCTTGACCTCAACACAAGTGTAGGTGGTTCTCTCTCAGAAAATGTGTATTGGAAGTGTAGGTATGTTCTAATGGCTCTCTCCACGAATGAAGAGTGGGTGGAGGGGTATATATAGCCTCCACACAAAATCTAACCTTACACACAATTTGCCAAACTCGGTGGGACCGAATGGTTAAACTCGATCGGACCGATTCAGCAAACCTAGTGACCGTTAGGATTTTCGGTGGGACTGAGATGCAACTCGGTAGGACCGATATGGTTAGGGTTAGGGAATAACGTAATCTCGGTGTGACCGATTACACAAACTTGGTGGGACCGATTTTGGTAATAAGCTAACCAGAGAGTTGGTCAGGTAAACTCGGTGGGACCGATTCGCTCATCTTCGTGAGACCGAAATGTTACAAAAGGGAAACAGAGAGTTTACATTGCAATCTCGGTGGGACCGATCGCTCATCTCGGTAAGACCGAAACATTACGAAGGGAAATAGAGAGATTACAATCCCATCTTGGTGAGACCGAGATCCCTATCGGTGAGACCGATTTGCCTAGGGTTTGTGGCAGTGGCTATGACATTTGAAACTCGGTGGCGCCGGATAGAAAGAATTGGTGGGGCCGAGTTTGACTTTTGGTTTAGGTCATATGTGGATGTGGTTGAGGATTTTGGAGCATATCACTAAGCATTTTGAGCAAGCAAGCCATTAAGCAACACCTCATCCCTCCTTGATAGTATTGGCTTTTCCTATAGACTCAATGTGATCTTGGATCACTAAAATATAAAATGTAGAGTCTTGAGCTTCAAGCTTGAGCCAAACTTTTTATCCTTAGAATTTTGAGGGATCCACTTTCCTCATCCATGCCATGCCATTCATTGAGCTTTTCCTGAAATATTAATCTTGGAATAATGTTAGCTCAATGAGCTATATGTTGTTAGGAATTACGAAAACCACCCAGGGATAGTTGCACTTTCATTTTCTTAATACTGCAGGGGCTGTTATTGATTGCAACAAAGGCAATGTCACTTTTCATGTTAATGGTAATGATCATACGATACACTTTCCGAGGAAACAACCTCAAGTTCATAGTATCAATTCTATCGGAAAAATTCCATCGATTATATTTGGAGGTTTTGAATTTCCTCTTCCTACTGTCAAGAAGAAATATGATATACTTATTATTGGGGATGTGCATATCCCCGTTGAGGTAACCTAGTGTTATTCGAAATTTCTCCGGTTTCATGTTAATCGGAATGAGTTTGTTAACAAGACTTGCTCAACCTTGTTAGTGGATTCCTTTTGATGAGCATGAGATAGATGAAACTAGAAGCACAACCTTCTGTACCCTCTCTATACTTTCTGTTATTTAGTCGAAATAAAGTAAAAATAAATAATTTTCTGTCTGTTATCTGATTAGCCGTGCAATATAAAAATACCTCGAAAATAAAAGTTCTCGAAATGCCCTGAAAATTAAATATGATTTTTTTTCTAGAATATTTGAGGATTTATGGAACAAAGAACACACCAGGGGGGCCAACCACCTTACCACGAGGGTGGAGGGCGCACCCACCCCCCTAGGGCGCGCCCCTGCCTCGTGGGCCCACAGTGGCCCTCCTCCACTTATTCCTGCACCCATCCTCTTCTTCTTCCTCCCACACACACGAAAAACCAACTCAAGCACGAGTTCCGGCCCTCTTTGCTGCCATTTTCGATCTCCTTGCTCAAAGCACCTCTCATAAAACTGCTTGGGGAGATTGTTCCTTGGTATGTGACTCCTCCACTGGTCCAATTAGCTTTTTGTTCTAATGCTTTATTCATTACAAATTTTTGCTGCTTAGGCGACCATGTTCTTGAGCTTGCATGTCAAATTTATATGGTCAAAAGTAGTTTTGATGCATGATATAGGCCCTAGGCACTTGTAGGAGTGGTTGCTATCAATATTATTGAGTTTGGTTTACTTTTATTTTGAAGTTACTAAAAATTTCAGAATTTTTCAGAAAATGATGAGGAGATTATTGAGGGGCTCATCGAGCCAAAGCTCGAAGGAAAAGGTACCGAAGCCTAAGTATAATTTGCCGCGCACCGCGGAGGTTCGGGCGTGTGAATGGCCTTCAGAGGATTTCTTGAGAGCAGCTGGGATTTATGAAGATTTTCATGAGTTGGCTCATAATGCAGGCCTCACTGCTTTCCTCCATGACCAATGCGATCAATATCTCTTAGTCACAAATATCTTTGTGCAAAACTTTCATTTTCATTCTAGGAACTCACCACCTACGGTGGAGTTTCATTTATATGATGAGCATAAGGAGATGTCACTTTATGATTTTTGTCGGATTTGTTTAGTCCCTTTTGAGGGCAAGACAGAAGAACCACATCGTGATGATGTGGAGGGATTTATTGATACTATCACTGTAGGGGAAACTAGGAAGGTTTCCGATGCACGAATCACTAGCATACATTTTCCTGTCTTACGTTACTTTGCATTATTTGCTAGTCGTTGCTTAATTGGTCGCGGAAACTGTGGAAACCTTAGTATCCCTGATATTATTATTTTGCTCCAAGGTTATACAGTGATAACACTTTTAGTATGGGCGGTATTATTGCTAAACGGTTAAGTCTGAACCGTACAAAGGGCCCCATCTTTGGAGGCATCTATGCTACATGCCTAGCTGCGCATTTTAGCATACCTATTAGGCATGCTCAAAAGGAAGAAAAAGTGCTGCCTCGTGTTTATCTAGATTATAAAAGTATGGTGGCACATGATTTTATTATTAAGAATAGGGCAGGAGAGCTTAAATATCAATTTTTCTTTAATAAACATCATCCTGAGACTATTACCTTGCCTGCTCCTTCTTTGTTTGATTTGACTGTAGGCATGTACCTTGTTCCGTTGACGGCTATCCACGCCTACCGGAACCCTGCACCAGCCGAGGAGACAGAACCAGAACCACAATTTGATCCTTCACGACAGTCTAACTATCAGTGGGATCCGGAGATGATTGCCAGCCAGTGGCAATCGGAGCCTTCTTCTTCTTCATCACAGTACGACCCCAACAACTATTATTATGGATATCAGCCAGGCCAGCCGTGGCCATAGACCAACTTAGGCCAAAAGCCTAAGCTTTGGGGAGTATGTATTTCTCACCGAGATTACATTTATGTTCACACACACTCATTGCTAGATGTCGGTGCTCATACTTTTTCATTGTATCATCCATGCTAGTTTATTTCCTTTTTATGCTTTCTTCTTGTCTGTTTAATAAACCTTACGAAAAACCAAAAAAATTAGTTGTAGCTTTTAATCAATTTACTTTCCATGCTCGTAGTAGTAATTAAAAAGAAAACCCAAAAATATGTCACGTTCTTCTTTTGCTTGTTGGGAGCTTTCCTGTGTAAATAGTTTTATTTCTTTTCTTTTGTTTGGGGGTCAGTAGGAGAAGACCATGATTAAATTGTTGAAATGGCTCTTATGTGAATTATTGTTTATCTGACAAAAGAGCCCATATTGCTTTGTCTTCTCCCGTTTATTGAATGCTCGCAGATTCCAGCTTAGTCCAATGCACGCGCACTCTTATTATTATTCACATCGTTCGGTCGTGCAAGTGAAAGGAAATTATGATGATATATGATGGACTGACTGAGATGAGAAAAGCTGGTATGAACTCGACCTCTTTTGTTTTTGTAAATATGATGAGTTCATCGTTCTTGAGTCACCTTGTTATGAATAAACATGTTTGCAATGACAATTAGAGATCATAGTTGCTTGTCCCATGCTTGATTAGCTATGAGTTATAATGGTTTACCTTGCGTGCCAACATGCTATTAAGATGGTTATGATGTGGTATGATGGGGTGGTATCCTCTTTTGAATGATTTAAGTGACTTGACTTGGCACATGTTCACGCATGTAGTTGAAACAAATCAACGTAGCCTTCATGATATTTATGTTCATGGTGGATTATATCCTACTCATGCTTGCATCCAATGTTTATTAATTTTAATGCATGTACATGGCTGTTGTCGCTCTCTAGTTGGTCGCTTTCCAGTCTTTTGCTAGCCTTCACCTGTACTAAGCGGGAATACTGCTTGTGCATCCAAACTCCTTAAACCCCAAAGTTATTCCACATGAGTCCACTATACCTCCCTATATGCGGTATCTACCCGCCGTTCCAAGTAAATTTGTATGTGCCAAACTCTAAACCTTCAAATAATCATCATGTTTGGTATGCTCAAATAGCTAATGTATCAACTAGGGTTGTCTGTATCTTGCATGCTAGGCGGGTTATTCTCAAGAGGAGCAGACTCCGCTCCTCACTCACGAGAAAATGGCTGCTCACCAGGATGCCAGTCCCATGCTTTATGCAAACTAAATCAAAAATAATTGCAAAACAAAACTCCCCTGGGACCTGATGTATGTTGGAGGCACTTGCTGTTTTGAGCAAGCCATGGATTGATGTTTGTTGGTGGAGGGGGAGTATAAACTTTACCATTCTGTTTGGGAACCGCCTATAATGTGTGTAGCATGGAAGATATCGCCATCTCTTGGTTGTTATCTTGACAATGAAGTATACCGCTCAAAATATTATTCACCTCTATTTCAAAACCGAGCTCTAGCACCTCGACAAATCGCTGCTTCCCTCTACGAAGGGCCTATCTATTTACTTTTATGTTGAGTCATCACCCTCTTATTAAAAGCACTAGCTGGAGAGCGCAACTGTCATTTGCATTCATCACTGTTAATTTATATTGGGTGTGACTATGATTGGATCTCTTTTACCATGAATTATAATGTCTAGTCAGTCCTTGATCTTTAAAGGTGCTCTGCATTTAAGTTTTGCGGTCTCAGAAAGGGCTAGCAAGATACCATCTTGTTATATCATATTATGATTGTTTTGAGAAAGTGTTGTCAGCCGAGATTTATTATTATGGCTTGCTAGTTGATTATGCTATTGATATGGGTAATCATGAGACCTGAGAATTATTGCAAATGTGGTTAGTTATGATCTTTGCTGAAAACATGAATGCTAGCTTGACATATTTATAACAGCAAGAGCAAACAGAGTTTGTAAAAGTTATTATTTATTTCTTTCAGTTTGTCAACTGAATTGCTTGAGGACAAGCAAGGGTTTAAGCTTGGGGGAGTTGATACGTCTCCGTCGTATCTACTTTTCCAAACACTTTTGCCCTTGTTTTGGACTCTAACTTGTATGATTTGAATGGAACTAACCCGGACTGACGCTGTTTTCAGCAGAATTGCCATGATGTTGTTTTATGTGCAGAAAACAAAAGTTCTCGGAATGACCTGAAACTCCACGGAATATCTTACAATAAATGATAAAAAATCCTCGCCAAAGATGAATACCAGGGGGCCCACACCATTTCCACGAGGGTGGGGGGCGCCCCCCTAGGGCACACCCCCCTACCTCGTGGGCCCCCTGGAGACCTCCCGACTCCAACTCCAACTCTATATATCTGCTTTCGGGAGAAAAAATAGGAGAGAAGAAATCATCATGTTTTACGATACGGAGCCGCCGCCAAGCCCTAAAACCTCTCGGGAGGGCTGATCTGGAGTCCGTTCGGGACTCCGGAGAGGGGGATTCGTCACCGTCGTCATCATCAACCATCCTCCATCACCAATTTCATGATGCTCACCGCCGTGCATGAGTAATTCCATCGTAGGCTTGCTGGACGGTGATGGGTTGGATGAGATTTATCATGTAATCCAGTTAGTTTTGTTAGGGTTTGATCCCTAGTATCCACTATGTTCTGAGATTGATGTTGCCATGACTTTGCTATGCTTAATGCTTGTCACTAGGGCTTGAGTGCCATGATTTCAGATCTGAACCTATTATGTTTTCATCAATATATGAGAGTTCTTGATCCTATCTTGCAAGTCTATAGTCACCTATTATGTGTTATGATCCGTTAACCCCGAAGTGACAATAATCGGATACTTACCGGTGATGATCGTAGTTTGAGGAGTTCATGTATTCACTATGTGCTAATGCTTTGTTCCGGTTCTCTATTAAAAGGAGGCCTTAATATCCCTTAGTTTCCACTAGGACCCCGCTGCCACGGGAGGGCCAAAATAGCTACCAGAAAAGAGCTTGATGTCTACTACACAACCTTCTTCTTGTAGACGTTGTTGGGCCTCCAAGTGCAGAGATTTGTAGGACAGTAGCAAATTTCCCTCAAGTGGATGACCTAAGGTTTATCAATTCGTAGGAGGCGTAGGATGAAGATGGTCTCTCTCAAGCAACCCTGCAAGCAAATAACAAAGAGTCTCTTGTGTCCCCAACACACCCAATACAATGGTAAATTGTATAGGTGCACTAGTTCAGCGAAGAGATGGTGATACAAGTGGTATATGGATAGTAGATAAATGTATTTGTAATCTGAAATTATAAAAACAGCAAGGTAACTAATGGTAAAAGTGAGCGTAAACGGTGTTGCAATGTGTTGAAACAAGGCCTAGGGTTCATACTTTCGCTAGTGTAAGTTCCCTCAACAATAATATCATAATCGGATCACATAACTATCCCTCAACATGCAACAAAGAGTCACTCCAAAGTCACTAATAGCGGAGGACGAATGAAGAGATTATGGTAGGGTACAAAACCACCTCAAAGTTATTCTTTCCAATCAATCTGTTGGGCTATTCCTATAAGTGTCACAAACAGCCCTAGAGATCGTACTAGAATAACACCTTAAGACACAAATCAACCAAAACCCTAATGTCACCTAGATACTCCAATGTCACCTCAAGTATCCGTGGGTATGATTATACGATATGCATCACACAATCTCAAACTCATCTATTCAACCAACACATAGAACCTCAAAGAGTGCCCCAAAGTTCTACCGGAGAATCACGACGAAAACATGTGCCAACCCCTATGCATAGGTTCATGGGCGGAACCCGCAAGTTGGTCACCAAAACATACATCAAGTGATCACGTGGTATCCCATTGTCACCACAGATACGCATCGCAAGACATACATCAAGTGTTCTCAAATCTTTAAAGACTCAATCCGATAAGATAACTTCAAAGGGAAACCTCAATTCATTACTAGATAGTAGAGGGGGGAGAAACATCATAGGATCCAAATATGATAGCAAAGCTCGTGATACATCAAGATCGTATCACCTCAAGAACACGAGAGAGAGAGAGAGAGAGAGATCAAACACATAGCTACTGGTACATACCCTCAGCCCCGAGGGAGAACTACTCCCTCCTCGTCATGGAGAGCACCGGGATGATGAAGATGGCCACCGGAGAAGGATTCCCCCTCCGGCAGGGTGCCAGAACGGGTCTAGATTGGTTTTCGGTGGCTACGGAGGCTTCTGGCGATGGAACTCCCGATCTATTGTTCGTTCTAGAAGTTTTAGGATACGTAGGTATATATGGGTGAAAGAAGTACGTCGGTGGACCGAAGGGGGGGCACGAGGCAGGGGGCGCGCCCTAGGGGGCTGGGCGCGCCCCCCACCCTCGTGGGCACCTCCCTTCTTTCCTCACGTGCACTCCAAGTTTTTCCGGTAGCTTTCCTTCCAAAAATAACTTCTCCAGTTGATTTCATTCCGTTTCGACTCCGTTTGATATTCCTTTTCTTCGAAACACTAAAATAGGCAAAAAAACAACAAATCTGGGCTGGGCCTCCGGTTAATAGGTTAGTCCCCAAAATAATATAAAAGTGGATAATAAAGCCCAATATTGCCCAAAACAGTAGATAACATAGCATGGAGCAATCAAAAATTATAGATACATTGGAGACATATCAAGCATCCCCAAGCTTACTTCCTGCTCGTCCTCGAGTAGGTAAATGATAAAAGAAAGAATTTTTGATGTGGAATGCTAGTTGGCATAATTTCAATGTAATTCTTCTTAATTGTGGTATGAATATTCAGATCTGAAAGATTCAAGACAAAAGTTCATATTGACATAAAATAAATAATACTTCAAGCATACTAACTAAGCAATTATGTCCTCTCGAAATAACATGGCCAAAGAAAGTTCATCCCTACAAAATCATATAGTTTAGTCATGTTTCATTTTCGTCACACAAGAATGCTCTCATCATGCACAACCCCGATGACAAGCCAAGCAATTGTTTCATACTTTAGTAATCTCAAACTCATAAACCTTCACGCAATATATGAGCGTGAGCCATGGACATAGCACTATGGGTGCAATAGAATATGATGATGGGGGTTATGTGGAGAAGACAAAAAGGAAGAAAGTCTCACATCAACGAGGCTAATCAATGGGCTATGGGGATGCCCATCGATTGATGTTAATGCAAGGAGTAGGGATTGTCATGCAACGGATGCACTAGAGCTATAAATGTATGAAAGCTCAACAAAAGAAACTAAGTGGGTGTGCATCCAACTTGCTTGCTCACGAAGACCTAGGGCACTTGAGGAGGCCCACTGTTGGAATATACAAGCCAAGTTCTATAAATAAAAATTCCCACTATTATATGAAAGTGATAACATGAGAGACTCTCTACTATGAAGATCATGGTGATACTTTGAAGCACAAGTGTGGTAAAAGGATAGTAACATTGTCCCTTCTCTCTTTTTCTCTCATTTTTTGGGCTTTCTCTTTTTTTGGCCTTTCTCTTTTTTTATTCCTCACTTGGGACAATGCTCTAATAATGACGATCATCACACTTCTATTTATTTATAACTCAATGATTACAACTCGATACTAGAACAAGGATGACTCTATATGAATGCCTCCGGCGGTGTACCGGGATATGGCAATGAACCAAGAGTGACATGTATGAAAGAATTATGAACGGTGGCTTTGCCACAAATACTATGTCAACTACATGATCATGCTAAGCAATATGACAATGATGAATGTGTCATGATGAACAGAATGATGGAAAGTTGCATGGCAATATATCTCGGAATGGCCATGGAAATGCCATAATAGGTAGGTATGGTGGCTGTTTTGAGGAAGATATAAGGAGGTTTATGTGTGAAAGAGCATATCATATCATAGGGTTTGGATGCACCGGCGAAGTTTGCGCCAACTCTCAATGTGAGAAAGGGCAATGCACGGTACTGAAGAGGCTAGCAAGGATGGAAGGGTGAGAGTGCGTATAATCCATGGACTCAACATTAGTCATAAAGAACTCACATACTTATTGCAAAAATCTACAAGTCATCAAAAACCTCGGCACTACGCGCATGCTCCTAGGGGGATAGATTAGTAGGAAAAGACCATCGCTCATCCCCGACCGCCACTCATAAGGAGGACAATCAAATAACACCTCATGTTTCAAATTTCTTACACAACGTTTACCATACGTGCATGCTACGGGACTTGCAAACTTCAACACAAGTATTCCTCATATTCACAACTACTCAACTAGCACGACTTTGATATTATTACCTCCATATCTCAAAACAATCATCAAGCATCAAACTTCTCTTAGTATTCAAAACACTCATAAGAAAATTTTACTAATCTTGAATACCTAGCATATTAGGATTTTAAGCAAATTACCATGCTATTAAGACTCTCAAAATAATCTAAGTGAAGCATGAGAGTTCATCTCTTTCTTCAATATAAAACTACCACCATGCTCTAAAAGATATAAGTGAAGCACTAGAGCAAATGACAAACCACTCCGAAAGATATAAGTGAAGATCAATGAGTAGTCGAATAATTATGCAACTATGTGAAGACTCTCTAACATTTAAGAATTTCAGATCTTGGTATTTATTCAAACAGCAAGCAAAGCAAAATAAAATGACATTCTAAGAATGGCAAACATCATGTGAAGAAGCAAAAACTTAGGATCAACCGAAACTAACCGATAGTTGTCGAAGAAGAAAGGTGGGATGCCAACCAGGGCATCCCCAAGCTTAGATACTTGAGACTTCTTGAAATATTATCTTGGGATGCCTTGGGCATCCCCAATCTTGAGCTTTTGTGCCTCCTTAATTCCTCTCATATCACGGTCTCCCTAAATCTCAAAAGCTTCATCCACACAAAACTCAACAAGGACTCATGAGATAAGTTAGTATAAACCATTGCAAAAAACTTATCATACTCTACTGTAGAAAATCACTAACATTATTATTAAACATTGAATACTAAATGTCTCTGCATATTTAATAGTCCTATCCTCAAATAGAATAATTAAAGAAGCAAACATATGCAAACAATGCAAACATAGCAGCAATCTGCCTAAACAGGATAGTCTGTAAAGAATGCTGCAACATCCATACTTCCCTAACTCCAAAAATTATCAAAGAAAATTCCCACTGTATCAAATTTATCAGATCTTAATATGCAAAGGGTTTCAACATTTTATCACATTCTGACTTTTCTAGGGAATTATTTCAACAGCGGTAAACTTTCTGTTTTCAAACAGCAGCAAGAAGACTTGTAAAATAGGCATAGTAAAGGCTATCAATGCCACTTTTATTGAAATAAAAGATGCAAAACATTGTTCTAAATAACATCAAGAAAATCCTAACAAAATAAATTGACTCTCCAAGCAAAACACATATCATGTGGCGAATAAAAATATAGCTCCAAGTAAAGTTACCGATGAACGAAGACGAAAGTGGGGATGCCTTCCGGGGCATCCCCAAGCTTAGGATCTTGTTTGTCCTTTAATATTACCTTGGGGTGCCTTGGGAATACCCAAGCTTAGGCTCTTACCACTCCTTGTTCCATTGTCCATCGAATCTTTACCCAAAACTTGAAAACTTCACAACACAAAACTTAACAGAAAACTCGTAAGCTCCGTTAGCGAAAGAAAACAAAACACCACTTCAAGGTACTGTAATGAACTCATTATTTATTTATATTGGTTTTAAACCTACTGTATTCCAACTTCTCTATGTTTTATAAACTATTTTACTAGCCATAGATTCATCAAAATAAGTAAACAACACATGAAAAACAGAATCTGTCAAAAACAGAACAGTCTGTAGTAATCTGGATCAAACGTATACTTCTGTAACTCATAAAATTATCAAATAACTTGCTGGACCTGAATAATTCATCTATTAATCATCTGAAAAAATAATTAACTAAATATCACTCTCCAAATAAAAATGGCAGCAATTCTCGTGAGCGCTAAAGTTTCTGTTTTTTACAGCATGATCAACAAGACTTTCCCCAAGTCTTCCCAAAGGTTCAACTTGGCACAAACACTAATTAAAAACATAAAACCACATCTAAACATAGGCTATATGAATTATTTATTACTAAACAGGAGAAAAAAGCAAGGAACAAAAATAAAATTGGGTTGCCTCCCAACAAGCGCTATCGTTTAACGCCCCTAGCTAGGCATGATGATTTCAATGATGCTCACATAAAAGATAAGAATTGAAACATAAAGAGAGCATCATGAAGAATATGACTAGAACATTTAAGTCTAACCCACTTCCTATGCATAGGGATTTTGTTAGCAAACATACGTCTCCAACGTATCTATAATTTTTGATTGTTGCATGCTATGTTATCTACTGTTTTGGGCAACATTGGGCTTTATTATCCACTTTTATATTATTTTTGGGACTAACCTATTAACCGGAGGCCCAGCCCAGAATTGCTGTTTTTTTTTTTGCCTATTTCAGTGTTTCGAAGAAAAGGAATATCAAACGGAGTCGAAACGGAATGAAATCAACTGGAGAAGTTATTTTTGGAAGGAAAGCTACCGGATGGACTTGGACCCCACGTCAGGAGCCAAGGAAGGTGCTCACGAGGGTAGGGGCACCCCCCTAGGGCGCGCCCCCTGCCTCGTGGGGCCCCCAAAGCTCCACCGACGTACTTCCTGCACCCATATATACTCACGTACCCTAAAACTTCTAGAACAGAGAATAGATCGGGAGTTCCACCGCCAAAAGCCTTCGTAGCCACTGAAAGCCAATCTAGACCCGTTCCGGCACCCTGCCGGAGGGGGCAATCCCTCTCCGGTGGCCATCTTCATCATCTCGGTGCTCTCCATGACAAGGAGGGGGTAGTTCTCCCTCGAGGCTGAGGGTATGTACCAGGAGCTATGTGTTTGATCTCTCTATCTCTCTCTCGTGTTCTTGATGTGGTACGATCTTGATGTATTGCGAGCTTTGCTATTATAGTTGGACCTTATGTTTCTCCTCCCCCTCTACTCTCTTGTAATGAATTGAGTTTCCCCTTTGAAGTTATCTTATCGGATTGAGTCTTTAAAGATTTGATAACACATGATGTGTGTCTTGCCGTGCGTAGCTATGGTGACAATGGGATACCATGTGATTCACTTGATGTATGTTTTGGTGATCAACTTGCGGGTTCCACCCATGAACCTATGCATAGGGGTTGGCACACGTTTTCGTCATGATTCTTCGGTAGAAACTTTGGGGCACTCTTTGAGGTTCTATGTGTTGGTTGAATAGATGAATCTGAGATTGTGTGATGCATATTGTATAATCATACCCACGGATACTTGAGGTTACATTGGAGTATCTAGGTGACATTAGGGTTTTGGTTGATTTGTGTCTTAAGGTGTTATTCTAGTACGAACTCTAGGGCTGTTTGTGACACTTGTAGGAATATCCCAACAGATTGATTGGAAAGAATAACTTTGAGGTGGTTTCGTACCCTACCATAATCTCTTCGTTCATTCTCCGCTATTAGTGACTTTGGAGTGAATCTTTGTTGCATGTTGAGGGATAGTTATGTGATCCAATTATGATATTATTGTTGAGGGAACTTACACTAGCAAAAGTATGAACCCTAGGCCTTGTTTCAACACATTGCAATACCGTTTACGCTCACTTTTATCATTAGTTACCTTGCTGTTTTTATAATTTCAGATTACAAATATTCATATCTATCATCCATATACCACTTGTATCACCATCTCTTCGCTGAACTAGTGCACCTATACAATTTGCCATTGTATTGGGTATGTTGGGGACACAAGAGACTCTTTGTTATATGGTTGCAGGGTTGCTTGAGAGAGACCATCTTCATCCTATGCCTCCTAGGTATTGATAAACCTTAGGTCATCCACTTGAGGGAAATTTGCTACTGTCCTACAAACCTCTGCACTTGGAGACCCAACAACATCTACAAGAAAAAGGTTGTGTAGTAGACATCAAGCTCTTTTCTGGCGCTGTTGTCGGGGAGGTGAGTGCTTGAAGGTATATCTTTAGATCTTGCAATCGAGTCTTTTAGTTTCTTGTTTTATCACTAGTTTAGTTTATAAAAGAAAATTACAAAAAAAATGGAATTAAGTTTGCATCATACGCTTCATCTTTTTATTATCTTTCATGAGTATGATGGAAAGGATAATTGTGCTCAAGTGCTAGAAGAAAAAATCTATAAAATGTTTGGCACTAAATATTTGAATAATGAGCATGATTGCAATGTTGTTAGTATGAATTCCTTGAATATCCATGATACTAATGATATGCAAAGCCACAAGCTTGGGGAAGCTATGTTTGATGAAGATAATATTTTTTGCCCCCCAAGTTTTGATGAGCAAATTTATAATGATGATAGCATGCCTCCTACCTATGATGATTATTGTGATGATACTTATGCTATAAAAAGTAGTGATTATATTTATAAAACTTGTCATGATTATGGTTACCCATTTTCTGAACATAACTCTTTTAATGTAGAAACAATTTATAGTCTTCGAGTTTCTTATGATACTCCCACTATTATTCATGAGAAGAATTTTGCTTATGTGGAGAGTAGTAAATTTTCTATGCTCGTAGATCATGAAAAGAATTCTTTATGTGATAGTTATATTGTTGAATTCATTCATGATTCTACTGAAAATTATTATGAGGGAGGAATATATGCTTGTAGGAATTGCAATAATATCAAGTTTCCTCTCTATGTGCTTAAAGTTTTGAAGTTATGCTTGTTTTACCTTCCTATGCAAGTTGATTCTTGTTCCCACAAGTTGTTTGCTCACAAAATCCCTATGCATAGGAAGTGGGTTAGGCTTAAATGTGCTAGTTATATTCTTCGAGATGCTCTCTTTATGTTTCAGTTCTTATCTTTTATGTGAGCATCGTTGAAATCATCATGCCTAGCTAGGGGCGTTAAACGATAGCGCTTGTTGGGAGGCAACCCAAATTTATTTTTGTTCCTTGCTTTTTGTTCCTGTTTAGTAATAAATAATTAATCTAGCCTATTTTTATATGTGGTTTTATGTGTTTAATTAGTGTTTGTTCCAAGTAGAACATTTGGGAAGACTTGGGAGAAGTCTTGTTGATCATGCTGTAAAAAACAGAAACTTTAGCGCTCACGAGAATTTCTGCCATTTTTATTTGGAGAGTTATATTTAGTTAATTATTTTTGAGGATGATTAATAGATAAATTCCCCAGGTCCATCAATTTATTTGAGAATTTTATGAGGTCCAGAAGTATACGTTTGATTCAGATTACTACAGACTATTCTGTTTTTGACAGATTCTGTTTTCATCGTGTTGTTTGCTTATTTTGATGAGTCTATGAGTAGTATCGGAGGGTATGAACCATAGAGAAGTTGGAATACAGTAGATATTACACCAATATGAATTTAGAATGAGTTCATTACAGTATCTTATGATGGTGATTTGCTTTCTTATACTAACAGAGCTTACGAGTTTTCTGTTAAGTTTTGTGTTGTGAAGTTTTCAAGTTTTGGGTAAAGATTCGATGGATTATGGAATAAGGAGTGGAAAGAGCCTAAGCTTGGGGATGCCCAAGGCACCCCAAGGAAATATTCAAGGACAACCAAAAGCCTAAGCTTGGGGATGCCCCGGAAGGCATCCCTTCTTTCGTCTACTTCCATCGGTAACTTTACTTGGAGCTATATTTTTATTCACCACATGATATGTGTTTTGCTTGGAGCGTCAATTTATTTTGTTAGGATTTTCATTCTGTTATTTAGAACCATGTTTTGCATCTTTTATTTCAATAAAAGTGGCATTGATAGCCTTTACTATGCCTATGTTACAAGTATACATGTTGCTGTTTGAAAACAGAAAGTTTACCGCTGTTGGAATAATTCCCTAGAAAAGTAAGAATGTGATAAAATGTTGAAACCTTTTGAATATTAAGTTATGATAAATTTACTACAGTGGGAATTTTATTTCATAATTTTTGGAGCTAGGGAAGTATGGATGTTGCTGCATTCTTTACAGACTGTCCTGTTTAGGCAGATTGCTGTTATGTTTGCATTGTTTGCATATGTTTGCTTCTTTAATGATTCTATTTGAGGATAGGAATATTAAATATGCATAGGCACTTAGTATGCAATGTTGAATAATAATTTTAGTGATTTGCTACAGTAGATTATGATAAGGTTTTTGCAATGGTTTATACTAACTTATCTCAGGAGTCCTTGTTGAGTTTTGTGTGGATGAAGCTTTTGAGATTTAGGGAGACCTTGATATGAGAGGAATTAAGGAGACACAAAAGCTCAAGATTGGGGATGCCCAAGGCACCCCAAGATAATATTTCAAGAAGTCTCAAGCGTCTAAGCTTGGGGATGCCCCGGTTGTCATCCCACCTTTCTTCTTCAACAATTATCGGTTAGTATTGGTTGATCCTAAGTTTTTGCTTCTTCACATGATGTTTGCCATTTTTAGAATGTCATTTTATTTTGCTTTGCTTGCTGTTTGAATAAAATACCAAGATCTTAAATTATTAAATGTTAGAGAGTCTTCACATAGTTGCATAATTATTTGACTACTCATTGATCTTCACTTATATCTTTCGGAGTAGTTTGTTGTTTGCTCTAGTGCTTCACTTATATCTTTTAGAGCACGGTGGTGATTTTATTTTGTAGAAATAGATGAACTCTCATGCTTCACTTATATTATTTTTAGAGTCTTTAGAATAGCATGGTAATTTTCTTAAACAATCCTAATATGCTAGGCATACAAGAATAGTAAAAACATTCATATAAGTGTATTGAATACTAAGAGAAGTTTGATACTTGATGATTGTTTTGAGATATGGAGGTAATAATATCAAAGTCATGCTAGTTGAGTAGTTGTGAAATTGAGAAATGCTTGTGTTGAAGTTTGCAAGTCCCGTAGCATGCACGTATGGTAAACATTATGTAACAAATTTGAAACATGAGGTGTTATTTGATTGTCTTCCTTATGAGTGGCGGTCGGGGACGAGCGATGGTCTTTTCCTACCAATCTATCCCCCTAGGAGCATGAGCGTAGTGCCGAGGTTTTTTATGACTTGTAGATTTTTGCAATAAGTATGTGAGTTCTTTATGACTAATGTTGAGTCCATGGATTATACGCACTCTCCCCCTTCCATCCTTGCTAGCCTCATCGGTATCGTGCATTGCCGTTTCTCACATTGAGAGTTGGTGCAAACTTCGCCGGTGCATCCAAACCCCGTGATATGATACGCTCTGTCACACATAAACCTCCTTATATCTTCCTCAAAACAGCCACCATACCTACCTATTATGGCATTTCTGTAGCCATTCCGAGATATATTGCCATGCAACTTTCCATTGTTTCGTTCATCATGACACATTCATCATTGTCATATTGCTTAGCATGATCATGTAGTTGACATAGTATTTGTGGCAAAGCCACCGTTCATAATTCTTTCATACATGTCACTCTTGGTTCATTGCATATCCCGGTACACCGCCGGAGGCATTCATATAGAGTCATCTTTGTTCTAGTATCGAGTTGCAATCATTGAGTTGTAAGTAAATAGAACTATGATGATCATCATTATTAGAGCATTGTCCCAAGTGAGGAATAAAAAAAATAGAGAAAGACCATAGAAAAAGAAAAGGCCCAAAAAATGAGAGAAAAAGAGAGAAGGGACAATGTTACTATACTTTTACCACACTTGTGCTTCAGAGTAGCACCATGATCTTCATAGTAGAGAGTCTCTCATGTTATCACTTTCGTATACTAGTGGGAATTTTTCATTATAGAACTTGGCTTGTATATTCCAACAATGGGCCTCCTCAAGTGCCCTAGGTCTTCATGAGCAAGCAAGTTGGATGCACACCCACTTAGTTTCTTTTGTTGAGCTTTCATACATTTATAGCTCTAATGCATCCGTTGCATGGCAATCCCTACTCCTTGCATTAACATCAATCGATGGGCATCTCCATAGCCCATTAATTATCCTAGTTGATGTGAGACTTTCTCCTTTTTTTGTCTTCTCCACATAACCCCCTCATTATATTCTATTCCACCCATAGTGCTATGTCCATGGCTCGTGCTCATATATTGCGTGAAAGTTTATAGGTTTGAGATAACTAAAGTATGAAACAATTGCTTGGCTTGTCATCGGGGTTGTGCATGATGATAGCATTCTTGTGTGACGAAAATGGAGCATGACCAAACTATATGATTTTGTAGGGATGAACTTTCTTTGGCCATGTTATTTTGAGAAGACATAATTGCTTAGTTAGTATGCTTGAAGTATTATTATTTCTATGTCAATATGAACTTTTATCTTGAATCTTTCATATCTGAATATTCATACCACAATTAAGAAGAATTACATTGAAATTATGCCAAGTAGCACTCCGCATCAAAAATTTTGTTTTGTCATTTACCTACTCGAGGACGAGCAGGAATTAAGCTTGGGGATGCTTGATACGTCTCCAACGTATCTATAATTTTTTATTGCTCCATGCTATGTTATCTACTGTTTTGGGCAATATTGGGCTTTATTACCCACTTTTATATTATTTTTGGGACTAACCTATTAACCGGAGGCCCAGCCCAGAATTGCAGTTTTTTTGCCTATTTCAGTGTTTCGAAGAAAAGGAATATCAAACGGAGTCGAAACGGAATGAAATCAACTGGAGAAGTTATTTTTGGAAGGAAAGCTACCGGATGGACTTGGACCCCATGTCAGAAGCCAAGGGAGGTGCTCACGAGGGTAGGGGCGCGCCCCCTGCCTCGTGGGGCCCCCGAAGCTCCACCGACGTACTTCCTACACCCATATATACTCACGTACCCTAAAACTTCCAGAACAGAGAATAGATCGGGAGTTCCGCCGCCAGAAGCCTCCGTAGCCACCGAAAGACAATCCATACCCGTTCCGACACCCTGCTGGAGGGGGCAATCCCTCTCCGGTGGCCATCTTCATCATCTCAGTGCTCTCTATGGCAAGGACGGAGTAGTTCTCCCTCGGGGCCGAGGGTATGTACTAGTAGCTATGTGTTTGATCTCTCTCTCTCTCTCTCGTGTTCTTGAGGTGGTACGATCTTGATGTATCACGAGCTTTGCTATTATAGTTGGATCTTATGTTTCTCCTCCCCCTCTACTCTCTTGTAATGAATTGAGTTTCCCCTTTGAAGTTATCTTATCGGGTTGAGTCTTTAAAGATTTGAGAACACTTGATGTATGTCTTGCCGTGCGTATCTGTGGTGACAATGGGATACCAAGTGATTCACTTGATGTATGTTTTGGTGATCAACTTGCGGGTTCCGCCCATGAACCTATGCATAGGGGTTGGCACACATTTTCGTCGTGATTCTCCGGTAGAAACTTTGGGGCACTCTTTGAGGTTCTATGTGTTGGTTGAATTGATGAATCTGAGACTGTGTGATGCATATCGTATAATCATACCCACGGATACTTGAGGTGACATTGGAGTATCTAGGTGACATTAGGGTTTTGGTTGATTTGTGTCTTAAGGTGTTATTCTAGTACGAACTCTAGGGCTGTTTGTGACACTTATAGGGATAGCCAACGGATTGATTGGAAAGAATAACTTTGAGGTGGTTTCGTACCCTACCATAATCTCTTCGTTCGTTCTCCGCTATTAGTAACTTTGGAGTGACTCTTTGTTGCATGTTGAGGGATAGTTATGTGATCCAATTATGATATTATTGTTGAGGGAACTTACACTAGCAAAAGTATGAACCCTAGGCCTTGTTTCAACACATTGCAATACCGTTTACGCTCACTTTTATCATTAGTTACCTTGCTGTTTTTATAATTTCAGATTACAAATATTCATATCTATCATCCATATACCACTTGTACGACCATCTCTTCGCCGAACTAGTGCACCTATACAATTTGCCATTGTATTGGGTGTGTTGTGGACTTAGAGGATTTCACTTTTGCTTGCAAACTTCCACAATGGGGTAGTGTTAGGGATCCCCCTAAATCTGAATTTAGAAACTTTCTTGCTAGTATAACTGTAGGGGAGTCTAGAGATATAACGCAAGCTACCATAGGGAGCATTCACTTTCCTGCTATACATTATTTTGCTCTCTTCATAGGTAGGTGCATAAATGCTAAGGATGAAGCATGTCACATGTGTGTCCCTGACCTTAGCATTCTCAGGAGTGCTGTGTCAGGAGACTAATCTTATCATATGGGAGCCATTGTAGCTTGTAGGTTGCATTATAATAGATATAATGGAGATTTCTTTGGAGGAATTTATGCAACCCGCTTAGCTAAATTTCTTGAGATAGACGTTCATGAAGGAGACATGGAGTTGCCCCCTGCTTATTTAGATTTTGATTCTATGGTTTCTCACCATTTTGTTGAGAGGAACAAATCGCCTCTCCAGTACTGACTAATCTTTGGCAAATGCCGTGCTGTCCATATTACTCTCCCTGCTCCTTCTTTCTTTGATTATCAGGCAAGAGGAGGATATACCATTACCAGAGAGGAGGCAGATGAGTACGAGAGGAGAGCGGAGGCCACTCGTCGCCACACTACAGCTCAAGAGGCGATAGCCGCTGCATCATAGTACGACGTCAACAACTATTATTATGGATATCAGCCAAGCCAGCCGTGGCCATAAACCAACTTAGGCCAAAAGCCTAAGCTTGGGGGAGTACGTATTTCTCACCGACATTACATTTATGTTGACACACACTCATTGCTAGATGTAGGTGCTCATACTTTTTCATTGTATCATCCATGCTAGTTTATTTTATTTTATGCTTTCTTCTTGTGTGTTTAATAAACTTTAAGAAAAAACCCAAAAAAATTAGTTGTAGCTTTCAATTAATTTACTTTCCATGCTTGTAGTAGTAATTAAAAAGAAAACGCCAAAATATTTCCTGTTCTTCTTTTGCTTGTTGGGAGCTTTCCCGTGTAAATAGTTTTATTTCTTTTGTTTCTTTGGGGGTCGATAGGAGAAGACCATGATTAAATTGTTGAACTGGCTCTTATATGCTTTATTGTTGATTTAACCAAGAAGCCATATTGCTTTGTCTTCTCTTGTTTATTGAATGCTCGCAGATTCCAGCTTAGTCCAATGCACACACACTCTTATTATTATTCACATTGTTCGGTCGTGCAAGTGAAAGGAAATTATGATGATATATGATGGACTGACTGAGATGAGAAAAGCTGGTATGAACTCGACCTCTTTTGTTTTTGTAAATATGATGAGTTCATCGTTCTTGATTCAGCTTGTTATGAATAAACATGTTTGCAATGACAATTAGAGATCATAGTTGCTTGTTCCATGCTTGATTAGCTATGAGTTATAATGGTTTACCTTGCGTGCCAACATGCTATTAAGATGGTTATGATGTGGTATGATGGGGTAGTATCCTCCTTTGAATGATTTAAGTGACTTGACTTGGCACATGTTCAAGCATGTAGTTAAAACAAATCAACGTAGCCTTCACGATATTTATGTTCATGGTGGATTATATCCTACTCATGCTTGCATCCAATGTTTATTAATTCTAATGCATGTACATGGCTATTGTCGCTCTCTAGTTGGTCGCTTCCAAGTCTTTTGCTAGCCTTCACCTGTACTAAGCGGGAATACTGCTTGTGCATCCAAACTCCTTAAACCCCAAAGTTATTCCATATGAGTCCACTATACCTCCCTATATGCGGTATCTACCTGCCGTTCCAAGTAAATTTGTATGTGCCAAACTCTAAACCTTCAAATAATCATCATGTTTTGTATGCTCAAATAGCTCATGTATCAACTAGGGTTGTCTGTATCTTCCATGCTAGGCGGGTTATTCTCAATAGGAGTGGACTCCGCTCCTCACTCACGAGAAAATGGCTGGTCACCTAGGACCTGATGTATGTTGGAGGCACTCGTTGTTTCGAGCAAGCCATGGATTGATGTTTGTTGGTGGAGGGGGAGTATAAACTTTACCATTCTGTTTGGGAACCGCCTATAATGTCTGTAGCATGGAAGATATCGCCATCTCTTGGTTTTTTATGTTGATAATGAAAGTATACCGCTAAAAATATTATTCACCTCTATTTCAAAACCGAGCTTTGGCACCTCTACAAATCCCTGCTTCCCTCTGCGAAGGTCCTATCTATTTACTTTTATGTTGAGTCATCACCCTCTTATTAAAAGCACTAGCTGGAGAGCACAACTGTCATTTGCATTCATCACTGTTAATTTATATTGGGTGTGACTATGATTGGATCTCTTTTACCATGAATTACAATTTCTAGTTAGTCCTTGAAATTTAAAGGTGCTCTGCATTTATGTTTTGTGGTCTCAGAAAGGGCTAGCGAGATACCATCTTGTTATATCATATTATGATTGTTTTGAGAAAGTGTTGTCATCCGAGATTTATTATTATGGCTTGCTAGTTGATTATGCTATTGATATGGGTAATCATGAGACCAGAGAATTATTGGAAATGTGGTTAGTTATAATCTTTGCTGAAAACTTGAATGCTAGCTTGGCATATTTATAAAAACAAGAGCAAACCGAGTTTGTAAAAGTTTTTCTTTATTTCTTTCAGTTTGTCAACTGAATTGCTTGAGGACAAGCAAGGGTTTAAGCTTGGGGGAGTTGATACATCTCCATCGTATCTACTTTCCCAAACACTTTTGCCCTTGTTTTGGACTCTAACTTGTATGATTTGAATGGAACTAACCCGGATTGACGCTGTTTTCAGCAGAATTGCCATGATGTTGTTTTATGTGCAGAAAACAAAAGTTCTCGGAATGACCTGAAACTCCACGGAATATCTTACAATAAATAATAAATAATCCTCGCCAAAGATGAAGACCAGGGGGCCCACACCCTTGCCACGAGGGTGGGGGCGCCCCCCCTAGGGCGCACCCCCTACCTCGTGGGCCCCCCTGGAGACCTCCCGACTCCAACTCCAACTCTATATATTTGCTTTCGGGGAGAAAAAAATAAGAGAGAAGAAATCATCGCGTTTTACGATACGGAGCCGCCGCCAAGCCCTAAAACCTCTTGGGAGGGCTGATCTGGAGTCCGTTCGGGGCTCCGGAGAGGGGGATTCGTCACCGTCGTCATCATCAACCATCCTCCATCACCAATTTCATGATGCTCACCGCCATGTGTGAGTAATTCCATTGTAGGCTTGCTGGACGGTGATGGGTTGGATGAGATTTATCATGTAATCGAGTTAGTTTTGTTAGGGTTTGATCCCTAGTATCCACTATGTTCTGAGATTGATGTTGCTATGACTTTGCTATGCTTAATGCTTGTCACTAGGGCCCGAGTGCCATGATTTCAGATCTGAACCTATTATGTTTTCATCAATATATGAGAGTTCTTGATCCTATCTTGCAAGTCTATAATCACCTATTATGTGTTATGATCCGTTAACCCTGAAGTGACAATAATCGGGATACTTACTGGTGATGACCGTAGTTTGAGGAGTTCATGTATTCACTATGTGATAATGATTTGTTCTGGTTCTCTATTAAAAGGAGGCCTTAATATCGCTTAGTTTCCATTAGGACCCTGCTGCCATGGGAGGGTAGGACAAAAGATGTCATGCAAGTTCTTTTCCATAAGCATGTATGACTATATTCGGAATACACGCCTACATTACATTGACGAATTGGAGCTAGTTCTGTTTCACCCTATGTTATGACTGTTACATGATGAACCGCATCCGGCATAATTATCCATCATTGATCCAATGCCTACAAGCTTTCCATATACTGGTTTACGCTTATTTACTTTCTCGTTGCTATTGTTACAATCACTACATAATACCAAAAAATACTTTGCTTTCATACTCTTTTGTTACTGTTACCATAACTATCATATTACTTTGCTACTAAACACTTTGCTGTAGATACTAAGTTTCCAGGTGTGGTTGAATTGACAACTCAGCTGCTAATACTTGAGAATATTCTTTGGCTCCCCTTGTGTCGAATCAATAAATTTGGGTTGAATACTCTACCCTCGAAAGCTGTTGCAATCCCCTATACTTGTGGGTTATCAATACTAATTCCTGGCGCCGTTGCCAGGGAAACCCCATGTACTTTTGGCGAGGATTTTTCATTATTTATTATAAGGTATTCCGTGGAGTTTCAGGACTTTTGGAGTTGTGCAGAATAGGTCTCTAATATTTGCTCCTTTTCCAGTCCAGAATTCCAGCTGCCGGCATTCTCCCTCCTTATGTAAACCTTGTAAAATAAGAGAGAATAGCCATAAGTATTGTGACATAATGTTAAATAACAGCCCATAATGCAATAAATATCGATATAAAAGCATGATGCAAAATGGAAGTATCACCCAGCCCAAAGTAAGGTTTTTGGACACGAGAAAGAGGGAACGTGATGGTAGGAGGGGGGTGAAGTCTCGTACGTTCAAGTTTCATACGGAAGTAGGGAGTGGGGGATGAAAGACTTATCTGATTTTGCAGCCCCCGGCAATCTTGGCTTGCCGTGGTCGGATCTTTGGATCTGCAGCCCCCGGCAACCTCGGCTTGCCAGGGTCAGGGCGCCGACATGTTCTCTTTCCTCCAAACAGCTCGACAGAAATGTTCATGTATCCTGTGAACCAAAAAGGATGGGAAGGGACAAAGAGATGCACACTCGACCTCTATGCTAGGGGTTAGTCGCCGCTAAGCACTATTGACCCTAACCGAGGGAGAGGCTCAACCTAGCATGCATGCTGAAACTTAGGGCGCCAGCGCTTCATTTATTTATGCTCAGGGTCAGCGCCTGGCTTTGTACAAAGGGTTACATGCCTTGCCGGCAAGGCTTGTACAGAAAGGTGGCCTGCCGGGAGGCCCAACAACCGCGCCTTATGGGTAAAACTTGCGAAGATGTTCGATGTTCCAGAAATTGCTTACTGAAATTCCATCTTTGGTATCCAGGCGAACTGTGCCTGGCCTAGTGACTCGTATTACCCGATAAGGGCCTTCCCACTTCGGTGTCAACTTGTTGGAATTCTTGGCCGATTGAACGTGCTGAAGAACAAGGTCGCCTTCCTCAAAGCTTCGGGCATGAACCTTGCGGCTATGGTAGCAGCATAAGGCTTGCTCGCACAGCCGCCCGAAGACGATCTTCCTCAAGGAGTGTTGCGTCATCTTGCCACAGTTTCTCTTGCTCAAGCTCATCATAAGCGAGCACTCGGGGTGACCCGTATGTGAGTTCCATGAGGGGAACTGCTTCTGCCCCGTAAACGAGGGAGAAGGGTGTCTGGCCGGTGGCTCGATTTGGTGTTGTTCTGATCGACCAAAGAACCGCCGACAATTCATCAATCCAGCGCCTTCTGCACTTGTGTAGCCTATCAAAGGTCTTTGTCCAGAGGTCTCACAATACTTCAGCATTTGCCCTCTCAGCCTGGTCATTGCTTCATTGTAGAGCTTGAGCTGGTTGATGAAGCATCTTTGGATGGAACTGACACGCTTCACACTTTGCTACTAGTGCAGTTGCATCCCGGAGGGCAGTGGGCCAGAAGAAACCTTGTCGGAATGCCTTGCCGGCAAGGGCTCTTGACCCTATGTGGGAGCCACATATGCCTCTGTGTATCTTTGCCAACAGCTCCAGTCCTTCCTCCCGGGGAATGCACTTCAATTTCACACTGTTTGGCCTTTTCCTGTACAGAACGTCGTCGACGAACTGATACATGGCAGACCGATGGGCTACTTTCTCCGCTTCTTCCTGCTCCTCAGGGAGTTCCCCTGTTTGGAGAAAACGAACGGTATGTTGTGCCCATGCCGGAGCCTGAGGCTCGACGGCAAGGACAAAAGGCATCTCCTCTGCCATGGGGGTGGCTGTCTCCACGGCCAGGGCTTGACGCCCTGCCGGAGTCTGTTGCCCCATGACAGGCTCAACGTCCCTGGCAGCATTTCTTCCGTCCTTGCCGGGGAGAGTGGCCCCCTAGATCTCTTCATCGGGCATTGAGGTTCATTCTGCAATGAACTCTACCCAGACTCTACTCTGGATTGTCGAAGTGCCTTTAAACTTCAAATAAAAACTCGACAGTTCCAAGGCCCATTCCACAATCCTCCCGGTTGCGTCTGAGTTATGCAATACCCATTGCAACAGGAGGCGGGTGACGACGGTGATCTCATGTGCTTGGAAGTAACGACGCAGCTTCCTCGAGGCCATACGGAGGCCGAAGAGCAATTTCCGCACACCGGAGTACCTTGATCTTGCCCCCTACGAAAAGGGAGCTGACAAAGTAGACCGGGTGCTGCATCATCTTCTTCTTCTGCACCACTTCATTTAGTTGCGCTGCTTCCGCTCGGGTGGCGTTGCTCATAACGCACGGCGTGGGAAGAGCATGTTGCGGGCGCCGGCGTAGGCGTCCTGGACGTCGCCGCGCCGCCCGTAGGTGGTACGCCGCCGCCCTTGGAGGGCCCCGCGCCGCCTGCGGGGGGCACAACTCCGTCTTTGGATTTGGTGGCGTGCATCTCGTTGCCTCGTGCACGAACGATGCCGCTCGCCAGGCTTTGGCTGCCAAAGTGATGTGGGTGCTCACGAGCCGCGCCTCGGCCTCTGTCTGCGACCGTCCCATCGCTTGCCTATAGTGGCATGGGCCGTTCGGCCCCCGACGAACCGATCGACGTGATCATCTTCTTCTTGGGAGCCATGGTGACGAAGAACTGCTATACTAACTGTTAGACCAGATTTTCACAACTGCGCCCCCCTACCTGGCGCGCCAGAGATGTCGGGGCAAATGACACTTATGGGACCACCGGGGTCCCTTTTTGCTACGGTTGGCGGGCGCGAGGTTGTGCAAAGAGCGGGTCAAGAAGCCAGCACGAGGATCGTTTACCCAAGTTCGGGCCGCAAGGATGCGTAATACCCTAGTCCTTCTTTGGTGTATATTTGAGTGCTCTTGAGCTCTTGAACTAGCTACGATGCGTGTGTCGTCCAAAAGATCTGAATCCCCTCGTAGTACGCCGCGGGCCTCCTTTTATAGCCAAAAGGGACTGCCACAGTGGCACACAGGAGGTGGAAACGTATACAATGTACAAGCTTATCGCCTGTCATCATGGGACAAAGTGCATTAAATGCACTACTTATGTGTCCACTTGCTTTATCGAGGGCGGTAACAAGGACCGTCCCGTCCATCGCCGCTCCGCCTTACTCCGACACACGTCCAGGCCAACGAGGCATGCAGCGCCATGTAGGCTGGCAGGCTGCTGAGTTGGCATGGTGGTAGGGTACTGCCACGTGGGTACTTGCTTCGGTTGGTGGGTCGGCTGTTGAGCTGGTGCGGCGATGGGACGACAAGGTCTTGCCGCAGTCCCGCGTATATTCCCGGCAAGGATCTTTCCAGGGTCTTGTGAGCGCACCCGGCAAGCACTACAAAAAAATACACTTCCGTGATGATACGTGTTTGTCACAGTAGGTCACGTTTTCTGTCATGCATGTACATCCATGACAAATTTATGACAAAATCAAGATAGTCATACCTGTGCTGTCATAGAAGTGTTCCATGACATTACCAAAATTATCATCACGGAAGTGTCCACTTCCATGACGATAAATCGCGCATCACAAAAGTGCTTTCGTCAAGGGTGACCGACACGTGGCATCCACCGTAACAGAACGCCGTTAAGCTATCGGGTCTGGTTTTGGATCCGATAACACGTTAACAACCCCGACCAATGGGGATTTTCCACGTGTAAAATCATCATTGGCTGGAGGAAACACGTGTCGGCTCATCGCTGGAACAGATGTCATCCACTCATTGGACAGAAGGCGCCTATGATACGTCGACACGTGGCACGGCCCAACAGAGGCCCATTCCTGTGAAAAGGCCGGCCCGTTTGACTTGGTCAAAAGGTTGCGGGTTGGCCCATGGAAAGCCTCTTAACGTCCTGTTCGCATATAGCCCATTTACAGCCCGCTAACCCAAGGCCCATTACGCCCTATTCGAATTAGGCCCAGTAGCGTCATTTGGGCCATCCAATATGATTCCATCCCGTTTTCACTTCTGGCCCATGTATGGCCCATGATGTCTTTCGGCCCATATGAGGCCCTATGTAACTCTTGGCCTATTAACGACCCGTGGTGAAACTGGCCCGTAATGAACAATGTATCACTTTACACCCATTAACGGCCTGTGGTGAAACTGGCCCGTAAAGAACAGTGTATCACTTTATACCCATTAACGGCCCGTTATTCCGTTGGGCCGTTTCCAGCCCATGTTATCTTTCGACCTTCTCAGAGCCCATTTATTCTTGGGCTATTTTCCAGCATTCTTTTACTTACAGCCCGTTACTGTCATTTTCTGCTTGTGGGCGAAATTCAGCCCGTGGTTACAGTCGGCCCGTTTGTGGTCCGTTAATACGTTGGGCCTTTTTCATAGCGTCATCAAATATGGCCTATTAACAATGGCCCGTTATGGTCGGCCCATGAATGGTCAATTCCAACTCTAGCCCGTTTATGGCCAGAATGCGGGCTGTTTGGCCCATGTTTGGCCAATCGATCATACGGCCCGTATAAGGCCCATTGATGATAGGGCCCGTAGAAGGCCCATTGTTTCTACGGCCCGTAGAAGGCCCATCGTTTCTACGGCCCGTAGAAGGCCCACTGTTTCTACGGCCCGTAGAAGGCCCACTGTTTATACGGCCCGTAGAAGGCCCACTGTTTCTACGGCCCGTAGGAGGCCCAGTGTCACTATAGTAAATATTAGCCCATGGTTATTGTGGCCTAGTTTTAAAAAATAGGTTATTGCAGCCACTAGCAAACCACAGAAAAAGAACTGCACTGACTACAAGCAAACAAATAAACAAGACAACAAGGAAATAAATAAGCAAGCAACTTACACTAGGCTATCACGGCTATTACACATATTACATCCACTAGGCATCAAAGTTTGCCACCAGTGCAAATATAGGGAATACAGCAGCATATAAACGCCGCAGCAAAACAAGTCCAGAACAAAAACCACTTCAGAAGACCTCAAGAAACAATATCCTGGGTACCCATAATGCTGGCAAGATGCTTAGAAAGCTTATTAACTTTCTCTTGTTTGGCGCTTAAGTCCCCCAGCGCTTGCTGTTGCACTAGAAAGTATGCATCTGAATTCTGCAGGGACTTCCTCAGTCCTTCGGCTTCCTGTCGCATAACATCTGATCGATGTCTTTCAACTTGAAGTTGAGACTCAAGAAGTCGAACTGATTCAGGCAACGAGTTCGAAGAGCTGGTGCCAGCAGTGGTAGCCAGGACTTTGGGGTTATCTCAGTGTCTTCAATATAGTTTTTATCAGCTTTCTTGGAGACCAACAGGGATGTCTCACTATCTCGAACCTTATCGGCATTACTTCCTTTACCATTGCATAACAGGGTACTCTTCTCCAATATTTTATCTGCGTTCTAAAAGAGAAACAAACAAACAAACACATCTCAGGTTTACAATGTAGTATATGAAACTCATTTTGGTAAACTAGTTCAGTAGTAAGGTGGATAGGATAACAACATGAAACAAACATATATCTATGTAGTATGGTCACTGTATGGTCTATATCATCCTAGTTTATGTTGCCAAATCAAGATAGATACAGTTCGAATCATATCTATTTAAGACAAAGCAGCATAGACAGAATATAAGTGTGGGAAACTACATAGCAATAACAACACTTGTAATGTGCATGGCATGAGAACATAACTGTTTATTCAATTGAAATTGAAATCGACATAGAGTAAGTTACAACAGCAAACAACCAAACACGTTGAAGAAATAGTTTTAAAACATACCTGTTGCGCCATTGGAGTTTCAATTACATCCTGCAAATTTGAAATTAGTTGGTATTAGTAAATATAGTGATGCAAGAACAAAGTAGTATGAACCATAGCTACGGAACCTGACCTGAGAACAGTTCTTCTTCTGCTTTAAGCGTTGACTTCAGGTTCAGAGTGGTGGTCCTCGTGATTTGGGCATTGCAGTTGCCTTACTAACTGCTCATGTTTGGGTTCTCTGTCCAACTGGGTAGGGGTACAATCTGCATGAGTGTGGGTTATGTGTGGTGGGGCTGGTTCTTGGGCAAGTACAACTGTGGTTCTATCTACATCGACAGGTAGCACGATCTTTTCTGAAGACCATGTTTTTACTCCCACAGATACTGCCATCACTCCCTCCAATTGAAATGGCTGATAAACAAGAAAAGTAATTGAATGTACAGACATTGTAAGATAGACAGGTGCAATGGATAGCAGGGAAGAAAACAGGGCATGAAATAATTCACATTTATGTTGTCTAAGCAAACATAATAGCAGGACATAATTTCACATATATGATGGCTAATTAAACAGGATAGCATGACACAATTTCACATGTATGATGGCTAACTAAACAGGATAGAATGACATACTTCAAAATATGATGACTATGTAAACAGGATGACATGATATAACTATATGATGTGTCTATTAAAGTGGTTGGCATGCCATAAATCACAAACATGCCGTCGATGGAAACATGATGGCATGATATAATTCACGGATAGAATGACATAATTTAAAATATGATGACTATGTAAACAGGATGAGATGATATAACTATATTATGTCTTTAGAAAATGGGTTGGCATGCCATAATTCAGATACATGCTGTCTATGTAAACATCATGGCATGACATAATTCAAATATATGATTTATATACTAAGGAAGTGAGCAGAGGGCAATCACATATATGATGTGTCAACTAAGGAGATGGCATTCAATATTGTGTATATGATGTAAAAACTAAGCATTGCAATACAACATATGCATTATATGAGTAATATAACCCTGCCAAGTTTGAGCATACACCTCAGGGGGATAATAGGACTGGCCATCTGCCTCTGAATCCTCCTCTGAAGAGCTATCTGTAACCAGCAAGATATCTGCTTCAGCAGGTAGCATTGTCTGCTCTGAAGACCTCGTTTTCACTCCAGATTTCTCCATCGCCAATTCAAATGGCTGATGCACATGAAGAGCAGTTGAATATACAAACATTGTCAACAAAAGCAATGAGAAATACAAAAAAGGACAGCATGATATAATTCACATATATGACGCTTGCCTAAACAGTATGGCATTGCATAATTCACATACATAGTGCCTTGCAACAAGATAACATTGCATAATTCACATATATAATGTCTTGCAACAAGATGGCATTGCATAATTCACATATATGGTAATTAGACACTAAACAAGTGGCATTCACACAAAGCATGTCTAAACTAAGAAAATGACATAGCAATGCAAGATACCATACACACAATATGAGCAACATAACCCTGCC
>NC_041380.1:149852941-149855625 GCF_002162155.2 Triticum dicoccoides | reverse complement strand
TGTCTGCTCTGAAGACCTTGTTTCCACTCCAGATTTTTCCATGACCGTGCCGAATGGCTGATGCACAGGAAGAGTAATTGAATGTACTAAAATTGTTGACAAATTTAACACGTAATAAAAAATGATGGCATGATATAATTCACATATAAGATGACTGGCTAACCAGGGTGGCATTGCAAAATTCACATATATGATGCCTGGCTAGACAAGATGGCACTGCATGATTCACATATACGATAAAGAAACTAAACAAATGGCATTGACATAAAGCATGCCTAAACTAAGCAGATGACATCTTTAATGTATGATATTACCAACATCAGCATGCCAAGTTAGAGCGAAGACCTCATGGGGTAAATAGGAGTGGTCTTCTCCTTCTGAATCCCCCTCAGAACAGTTATCTTCCTCTTGATTACGGTCTGAAATGGGTGGAGGGGGGCTGCCTTTGCGCCCACCATGGAATGACATCTGCTTGAAATTTTATTGACACACAAGGCTCGTCTCTTTTTCTCTACATGATCAGTTCCATTGTGTACAATAACTGGCATGCATAGGAATAAAACATAGTGAGATTATGTAAGGAGTGCATGCACAAATCCAGAGTGATGGTAGCAAACTGTGGATAGACCCAAAACCAATGATAGTAGGCAGATAATAACTTTAGTTAAAAAATACAGATAATGGCTCCTTTAATGTTTGTTTGCACCCAACATGAAACTCATAGTAGACACAGGAGATTAACCAGATAGTAGACAGATAGTACTGATTGCCGCCCCAATATGTACCCCACAACCATTTAAAAACTCAAGTTTCAGCATTAGTTTGGACCTAACTCAGAGTCTAATAGGTGAACACGACGATAATGTAGCATGTCATCATATTAAGCGACACATAACGTAAGCAGACACGGAAGAGTGTGACCTCTCTTGCGGACCCGTGTAGTCCTCAAGGTCATCTACTCAGTTGATGATGGTAATGCAGTTGCCGCGGCGGGGAAGAAGATATGAGGCGGTGAAAGACAGTCTAGAGAGCGGATCCCTGCTGTAGTGAACCCTTCCGTCGTTGGAGCAGCTGAGCTGGGGTGGAACACAACGCCGCAGGAGCAGGACAAACCACACGAGGTTTCTTTGAAACATATATGTAACAGAAGTAATTGAGTAAGGGCTTGTTTGAATTTGAGGATTCTAACAATGCATGGATAGGAAATAGACATGAATAGGATAGGAATGCACGTGCAAAACAGAGAATTTAAAAACACACGATTTCTGCCAATCTGGGTGTTTGATTCACAACAATTGGAAGATCACTGGATGCAAAAAAGCATGGTGAGATTAAGTTAAACCACAAGAAAATGTACGGTTATAATTCTATTATGCTACTATCTCTTAGTCTTGTTCTTGATGAATAGGAATATGAAAAGGAGGAGAAGTGGAAATTAGAATTCCTACGGTTTTTCTTTCAAGGGGACACTAAAGGAACAAATCCTACAGTTTTCCTTTGCTCCATTCCTTTGCACCAAATTCATGAAAAGTATTACCATAGGAAAATTTCTAATTATGATGTTTTTCATTCACTTTTCTTTTCAAGCACTGGCGATTCTAGTAGGCAGGCTTGAGCAAGGAAAATCCTACACTAAAAAAATGTTTTTGTGCTATGTCTATTACTTTGGACCCAGGCCACTGCCATACTAGCTCAACTCCCAGGCCCATCGACAAATGCATAGCTCAAACGCACAGAGATAAATAATGATGGCGTTCAAGAGAGTCCATCACGGATAGCTAAGTTTCCTGGTACCTCACTGCTTGTCATATAGTAGGATAAAATAATTGTATTTCCCGTTACTACGAGTGCTCAGTGGACAATATATATAATAGGTAGAGTAAAAAAGAGATGCAACAAGTGTACAACCTCTTTGGCGAAGCCATGTCGATCTCAGCGTGATTGAGTTAGCCGGTGAGGATGCTCCGGCTGACTTGGTTGTCAGAGGAGGGGAAGAAGATCTTAGGCGTCTGGAGATGGAGCCCGAGGTACTGCTCTGCTGTGATGGAGGGTTTCGTCGTTGGAGCAGCTCCGGTGAGTTGTACGACGCCGAGGCTGAAGCAGGACAAGAGAGACAACGAACAACGTTAACATGAGTGGAATTCTAATAGCATCTCCAATACATTATGTAAAATACATAACCACAAAGTGCTAGATATAAAATACATCAGCCGCTCATCTCTGAACTTAACTGTCAAAACTGAATTTAACTGTCGAAACTGAACTTAACTGTCGAAACTGAACTTAACTGTCGAAACTGAATTTTGCTGTCGAAACTGAATTTTGCTGTTGAAACTGAACGCACTAGCAAGGTGGGGCTACACGTCGGTCGACTGAATTTTTCATCTCTGGTCAGTCAATTTTGCAGCCGTTGGATACGAAATCAAGGGCCTGCGGTTCATCTTCAACCTCCACCCCCCTGAGCCGCCAGCCACCACCGGCCAAACAGGAGCCCCCCGCCGCCCGCGGCCGGCGGTGTGCCGCCCCGCCCGCCCCGAAAACACTCCGCACCGCCGGTCCGCCGCCGCCCCGGCCATCCCTCTAGCCCCCCGTCGTGCCGAGCTTTTTCTCCAGCAATCCCCACGCCACTGCCCCGCCAACGCCCCACCACCGCCGGCGACCACCGCCCCCATCCTAAACCCTAA
>NC_041380.1:149842951-149852282 GCF_002162155.2 Triticum dicoccoides | reverse complement strand
CCCCTGAAAATCGACTGACCCAAAAGTCGATTCAGTCGACTGAAGTGTAGCTAAATCGAAGCAGCATCACAAGAAAGAGCAAGAGCGAGAGCAGCAGCGCGAGCGAGAGCAATAGCAAGAGCAAACTAGACAGGGGACCAAGAGCAAGAGCAGAGCAGCAGCGCGAGCGAGAGCTAAAGTAGCAGCAACTCCTACTGATGTGGACGTCACTGCCGAGGGAGCGACGCCATGGAGGAAGTGGCCGGCGACGCCACCGTGGATGGAGCCGTGCCGTGTCGGCTCGGGACCGAGCACCGGCAGCACCGTGAGATCGAATCCAGAAGAAAATGCGGCAATTAGTGTACAACCTCTTTGGTGGCACTGATTAGGCCGCAGCTTCATCCGAGGAAACGATGGTGATGATGCTCTTCTGGTGGTGCAGATGAAGACGGCGTGTGGGAATGGAGATGGCGCGAAAGACGAGGGGAACATCGGGGCAGCTCCTTGGCGGTGGAGGACGGGGTGGCTGAACCGGCGAGACGATGAGATCGACGACGGATCCTCATCCGGTACGGTGGACGAGGGACGTCGAGGTGTTGCTGTGGATGACGTCGTCGGGAAGAGGCTCCGGCTAGGTGGCGGATGGAGCAGGGTGTGGGGTTTCGTCGCGGGTTTTCACGGCCTCGGTGTACTAATGGGTGGGCGGATGGGATGGTAGTGGGGAACCATGGCTTAGAGACGTGATTTTCCGAAATGTGGGGTAAATTACAATAGTACCCCCACCGATTTGAGGCGGTTCTTTCGGTTCAGGGGTACCACGGGCATTTCGCGTGTCGGGATTTCACAGGAGGTGGGAGTTTTCGCGCGCGTTGTAATTTTGGAATAGCAAGGCACGTGTTGAGATGGAGGGAGTTGTCGGAGCACAACGAGACAAAGATATATCTTAAATATTTCGGGATAACAAGGCACGGGTTGAAGAGGCGGGAGTTTCGCAGCACCATAGACAGAGACGCTAGCTTGAATTTTCGGCATAACAAGGCACGGCTTGAAATTTCGGAAGAACAAGCTTAACGTGTACCAAAAAAAAGACAATTTGCACCTCAACACGCACAACACACACACAAACACCATTTAGACTAGAGTAAGGTAAACGTACATTACACGCATGAGATTTGGCAACCAAATTATGAATAAATACCACATTATAGCATGCAAGCTTTGAGTCATATATGCATGATGTAGATGTTCATTTCATTCTTATAGTTCATTTCATTCAAAATCATCTAGTTTTTATAAGAAAGCTAATCTATTTTAAGATTCATGGAATTATGTGTCGTAAGACATAAAGTAAAATAATAATAATGGCAAATCATGTAGAAAAACATTTGGGCAATTCTGATACGGAAGATTCTAGAACAAATAAGAAGTGCTTGTGTTTTGATGTTTGTGCATTATGCTTAAGTTCAACCATGGAGTCTTCTAGATTATACATGTGGCGAAATCTGGTGGAATCTAGATGATATCCAACGGCCAGTAGTGCTCAAATTTGCCATCTTTGGACCATCGGATTCGCCTCATCCAACGACCATCTTTTAAAGTTAAAGTTACCCGCAAAGCTGCCCATCCTCTCCAATTAGAATAGTGTGTCCATGCACGGATGCGATGTGGCCAGATGATGTCTGCCATCGGTATCTCAAATTCAAATCAGTTTGACCTTGTTCAATGTGTATACATTACAACATGCTCGTTTCCAAACCACACCGCGCAGATCTCCGTTATATTCATGCATGCATGGGTTTCAAACATCAGGATCTCTTATTCAAATATTTGAATTCAACTTTACATTGATTATGACCTCACCTATTCTTTTACACCCACATAATAGTCTTCTCCTTATAATTGTACCACTAACTTTCTCTCGTGCATGCATGCACACACACTACTAGTCGGCATTATCCATCGCACGCATGCAATCTTTTTCTTCAGGTCGGTCTCCCATGAAGGCACACACCCACACACATCCCCCTCTCCATCATATCAGGCATTCTTTATCTCTCACGCGTGCCTGCGCAACGATCGATGTTCCTCTATGTATGTGTGTATATAGCTAGGTCTTTCATAGCTTTCCACACAAATCGATCAATCGATAAATCCAGTGAGGTCTCACCCTCTTTCCCACGTCCACATCGATCAATCTATACCTCTCTATATAGGATTAACATATATAGCTAATACACCCACATTAATTATATATCCAACGTCCCCCTCTCACCATCCATGCCTTCCGCTTCATCTCTCAGACGCGTGCACAATGGCGAAGACAGGGGGCAGTAAGGGCACGTGAATGTGATCATTAGACAATTGCTGCTAAAAATGGTTTAAGTTCATGAATTGACCCTCCTCGTAAAGGATTAGCAATGCTTGGCCCCCTAGCTCATTTATTTTTCATGGCTCCGCCACTGCGCGCAACAGCGCACGTGTTTGCCCCCTCTCTCTAAATATCGATCTCGCACTTGCGCATTCCTTCATAGTCTCCCTCCACTTGGCCCCTCGCACCATCTTCTAGCCCCCCACCGGACTTTGCCACATGTACAATCTAGTAGACTCCATGGTTGAACTTAAGCATAATGCACAAACCTCAAAACAACAGTGGTTCTCTTTTGTTCTAGAATCTTCCGTATCATAACTGCCTGAACCTTTTTTATAGTTGAATTTCAATTATTTGTTTTTACGTTATGCTTTACAAAGCACAATTCCATGAATCATAAAATAGATTAAGGGCTTCTTTGATTCAAAGGATTCTCAAAGGAATTTTGGAGGATTCTAATCATTAGGAATTTTTCCTATCTTGGTTGTTTGATTCGTAGGATTGTAAACCATAGGAATTTTCCATATGATTCATTTGCACTAGATTTCATAGGAAACATCCCATCCACTCAAACCTCTTTGAAAGAATTCTGCGTTTTTTCTGTGCACAATCAAACACTCGTACAATCCTGCAGGATTCAAGACGACATTCCACTATAATCCCATGTTTTTCCTATTCCCACGTTCTTAGCTTTTTTTATAAAAACTAATTGATTTTGAATGAGATGAAATATAAGAATTAAACGAAGGGCTACATCAGGCATATATGACTCAGAGCTTACATGCTATAGTGTGGTATTTATTCATAATTTGGTTGCAAAATCTGATGCGTGCAATGCATGTGTACCTTACTATTACTTCGAGTATGTGCAAAACACGTAAATTAGAATACCAATGGAAGGCTACACAGTGTCTCTCTTACAGTTCATGAAGCCACGTGACACATGTGGAGGCATTTTCGCGACCTCCTTGCATGGATTGATCACAGTGACGTGCTGCTGGTTCCAGAAGAATGTACTCGTCCTCCCCGAGCCATACTGGCGGTACATGCACGAAGAGAAGATGTGCACGTGTGCCACGCACGCACTCATTCCCTCGCACGCACACGCGGGTACACGAGCGGACGCAATTTTGTACCAAGATCCACCCCATGTGATAATTTGACACATGTAAAGTCGTTCACTTCATTGATTGTCAATTAATACAGCACATGCAAATTGAGTGGACGTGAGGGCGGAAGAAAGACATTATTACTCCACTGCGCGCATGCGAGTAGTTAAATCGTGGGTTGCTAGTAGTACTTCCATTGGTCTCCTTCGTAGTTTGTGCCAATTTTTGACAGTAACATAATATTTATGCATTTGAGCAGTGTAGTACTTGAAATTTATGTTCCGCTAAAGTCATCGGGAGCCGTTTCGGGCCTCGAAACCAAAACCATCAAATAATCCTTGTTCCCATCACATTCGAAAGCCTGCTCGCACCTACTAGTACGTACCAAACCTGAACATGTTCCCAGTATGCAGGTATTAGTACTAGTGCTAGTACTTAGGTTATAAAAAGGGGAACTGCCTAACCGAAAATTACTCTACCTTTCCTCCTCATAAGTGCTTCTTCTTTGTCCGTCGTTGCCATGGCCGGTGAGCAGAGCTCTAGGTCGAGAACTACTCGTAACAAGGGAGCGGCAACCAAGGCTGTGGAAAAAAAGAGAGGGCTCGCCACCACGCAGAGACCTCGAAATATCTCTCACGGGCAGGCGATGGCTCCCAGGAGCGCCCTAGCCGCAGAGGCGAACATGCCGAGCCGGCGGAGCTAGAGTCGTTATCCCTCGACGACATGCCCGATCAGCTCAATAAGCACCTCAATAACCAGAAGGAGTTCATCCAAGGCTTGGTGGAGTTGCTGAAGGCGAGCCTCGACGACATGCCCGCTGAGCTCAATCAACAGGGGGAGTTGACCGCCGGCTTGGTGATGCTGCTGAAGAAGAGCATTGCCTCAGAGAAGAAGGCGACCGGCGAAATCCTGCGACTTCAGGAGGACAAGGCGAAGCTCTGCCACGAGATCGACCTGTTGAAGGAGAAGAACGCCGGCTGGAAGAAGCTACATGAGAATAGTAGTTCCTCCATGAAGATGTTGCAGGCCCTCGTCATGGAACAGAAGGAGTTGGCGAAGCTCCGCATCGAGCACCCGGCTGCTGTCCAGGTACGTAATGCGGCCGTGGAACAGATGATGAAGGCTCGCGTTGAGAAATCCCGCGTCATGGAAAGAATGAAGAAGATGGCGGAGGAGACGCGCAAGGAGATGGAGGTCGTGGAGGAGATGAAGAAGCAGTTACTACTCTGCGGCGAATTAGATCATTTGGGGTGATAATCTTCCTTCTTCTTTTGCTCCTGTGTTTCATCTTTTGCTTCGGGTGTTTCGCCGCACGTGTCATGTTCTCTGCGAGGCATGAATAGAACAATGTTTTTTTGAGGGAATGAATAGAACAATGCTAACAATGAGATGACTAGCAAATTAGATCATTTTTATTGCCATATGGCACTGGGCTGCCATGTTTCGTGCTCCTCCGTCGCAGTACTACTCCAGTGGAAAACTTGAGTATACCGCACGGTTCTTTGCTCCTCCTCAATCAGGTCATCGGCGCATTTATACAAGTAGTCAAATCACAAGGCCCCGCCTTCCAGCAGTAATGAGCCGTCAAATCACAAAGGCCATCGCCTCTCGTGAAACCGAGCAAGCTAGACTGCCCCGCCCTCTAGCCTTTTAAAAAATGTATACTTTTGTACAACAGTAGTATCGATGGATTGCGCCATGGAGCAAAACTTGAAATTAAAAAAAAGGTGGTACATATAGAGAGCGCTCGTCGCCAAATTATGCATATAGTACTATTAAAAAGGCTAGTCACAATAATGGTGTCTAGCACAACCCACCCCTCAAATAAAACTAAGAGGGTGCTTGGATACGTTTTAGTCCCATGACTAAAAGTAGTGGGACTAAAACATGCTAGCCTCAACCATGCTTGGATCCAAATACTAAAAAGGCTAAAATCAAGTTAATGAGCATTTATTATCCTCCAAACCCTCCAATCCAGAACTCGCCTGTGTTAAAGGAGAGGAGTTAAATGAGTAGAGAGAGGACTAATCCACATTTTAGTAGAGGTACCCCTGACTAAAAAAATTTAGTCTCAAGACTAGTTTTAGCCCCTCTTTAGTCAGGGGTGCTTGGAACTTTAGCCTCTTAAAGAGACTATTTTTAGTCAGACTAAAATAAGTCCCTTGGATCCAAGAACCCTCTAAGAATCCTGGAGTTCTTTGACAAAACTAAGCACCCTGAAATTCTTTGACAACTAAACTGCTGGCTATATGATGTTGTCCATATATATTGTACGTATATAATGTGAAGAAACGAGTGGTAGTACTACCAACTAAAAGATGAAATGTAATAAATACTATTATGTACGTACTGAAGAGTTAAAGTAACGAGAAGAAACATAACATAGTTCTGCTGGGGGCTCAGCACAACACACCCCTCAAATTAAATTAAGCATACCTGAAATTAAACTTTGCAACTATTCCGGTAGACACTGCATTAGAACCACCATGAACAATGACACTGCCACCTTACTCGGAGTCCTCGTCCACGTCCTCGACTTCGTCCTTGTCCCTCTTCCTCTTGGCTGATACTTCTTTGCTTGAACCGCACACTTGGCTATTGCTCTTCATCCAACCCTTGTAGATATTGAAGGAAAGGTAGCCATCCACGGCAGCGTAGTGGATGTGGTCTATATCTAGTACATTCCGCTTCCATGCATGACGATGAAACGTGTATGGAGGTTTCTCTAGTTTACCATACGAAGGATGAACCATGGCTCCTGCCAGGGTCAGCATTGAAGGCTGACGAGAGGACACCAGCCGATTCTTCTGGAGGTCGAAGGAGTTGCCTACAATGAGACCTATCCGACGCAGGACATCCGTGTCGTTCTTAAAGTCTACAGTAACGAATTTGACTAGGTTGCTCTTGAGGAAGTCCTTAAAATCCTGGCACTCAACGTCGGCATGGCATATGTGGTAGACTAAGCATAAGCCATGCACGCAAACCTGGATCACGGCGGGCTTCTTCCTCTCTTCGTCCTTTAGATCCTTCTCTGGTCCCAGGACTATGGTGTACTCAACATCTAACCCAGCGACCCACTCATCATCTGAGTTTTCGAACATGCGTCTAAAGCGAGAAAGGCATCCTTTCGCCGTCGCGGAAGAACGGGTGTAGATGACGTCGAACTCATCGCCGGTGATGGTTCTAACCTTGTACTCACCGCCGATTGTGGAGATTTGGGACGCCATGGATTTGGGAGGAGGGTTAGGATTAGTGGAACTGCCGTAATGTGAATGGACGGGACGACTAGGAGCGAACCGCCGTAGTATTGAAGGACGTGCGAGGACAAGTAGGAGCGAACTGCCAGCGTGCGAATGACAGGGTAGTGGCTTTCCATTCTCCCATGATACGGGCTTCCGAGAGCCCTTGGATCTGAGATCGAACAGTTGCATGGCGTGATTCTAGACCTATGGGTGAATATCCTATCCTGAGGGTTATTCTACAAATTTTCAGCAACTTAGCATGCGACCATTTGATCTCAGATCCAAGGGCTGCCAGCAGCCCGTATCATGGTCGCGCCTACCACGACCGTCGCGTTGCTCGCGCCCTTGGAGATTTAACACGGTGCGTTAGGCTATCTGATGTTGGCATGTCATACATAGTCATCACTTAGTCACTCATACTACAAAAAGGTTGGCTATAAGGTTGGCTATAAGTGTATTTTTTCCTCCTCTCTATCTCTTTCTTCGTACTCCCTCCGTCCCATAATATAAGAATGTTTTTGACACTAGTGTAGTGCCAAAAACGTTCTTATATTATGGGACATAGGGAGTACTAGTATTTATTGCATTTGCCAAGGAGTGACCTCTTCCAATGAAATGGTGTTGCTAAGTTTGCTTCATTTAATTAGCTATAGACTCAAAATTGTCTTTTCACCTAGGTACACGCGCTTAGCACCGTTTCTTCCTTGGGTCACCAAATAAGTCTCTCTCTTCTTGATTAACTTGCCACATCAGACTTTATGCCTATGTGGAAAGCTTAAGCACCTGTAGGAGCAAGTAAAAGTAAGTATAATAGTGCGCTTTACATGGCATTTTTGCATATGTGGAGGAAAGAGAGGCAAGGAAAAAGTGGAGAAGTGGGCTCTCATGCAAGAGCTAGCCTCTACTACATGGTAGAGCATTGGGAGAGGCACCTGTATGGAGGTGGTCAGGAATCGGGAGACTCACGCCGGTCGTAGCGCCGCAGTTAAAATGATAATGGCAAGTCAAATCACGGGGCCCCACCTGTCCAGCAGTAACTCGCTGTCAAATCACACAGCCCTACGTTTGCGGCAGCCTACTCCCTCGTATTCTCGCATCTCTGTCGAATCGACTAGGCAGAACTGCCCCGCCGCCTACTGCGCAGGAAAAGCCCCGCCCTCGACTTTTAAATAGTATACAGTATACTAATTTTGTATCCATGGATTGCACCCGCGCCATGGATCAAAGCGTCTAGAAAATGGAGGAGAGAGGGTGGTCTTGCAATAGAGAAGAGGGAGAGGCGAGATGGTGGTTTTGGAATGGAGATGATGGAGAGGAGAGGAGGTGGTTTTGCAATGGAGAAGATCAGAAGAGGGAGAGGCGCGATGGTGGTTTTGGAATGGAGATGATGGAGAGGAGAGGAGGTGGTTTTGCAATGGAGAAGATGGACAGGAGCATGCGGCAGCGATTTAGGATTGGACGAGAGGGCCGGCGCGGTGTGACTGGATCAAAATCAAAATCAATTTACCCTTCAATTAAGAAAGCGACCCCACATTAACTAGTCTCCCTTTTATTCTGGGTTATAATTGACCATGATTTTCGCACATAAAATATATGTTATACGTTGCAAAAATAATATAATTTGAAAGTACATTCAGATACGAACCAAACGATACAATTTTTGGTGACATGCATTCACATTTTGCTTGTCAAATACAGTACATGGTCAAACTTTGACCCAAAATACGCAAAACAACAAAAAAATACTTCCAAGACCAGCGCCGCTCTTCCGCTCTTCTCCTCTTAAACCACCGCCGCTCCTCTCCTCTTCCATTTCAAAACCACCGCCCCTCCTCTCCTGTTCCAGTCCAAAACCAGCGTCACTCCTCTCCCGTTCTAATCCAAAACCAACGCTGCTCCTCTCCTCTTCCATTCAAAAACCACCACCGGCGAGTGAAGGTGCTATGGAGAAGTAGATCGATGGAGGAGTACAACCGATATGTGAGGATCGCAGACGGCGACCCTGCGAAGCTAGCTAGGATGTTGGAGATACAGTCTTGGTTTGACAACGAGGACCAACTAGCGGCGACGGCGACATCCATGGCCAAATATCTGCAACAGAGCGAAAAGGCGGCGATACTCCCGGAGGGAGTCGCGCCAGAGTACATAGAGCTGCTCCTCTGGGCCATGGAGCAAACAGATTCACCGAATCCGATCGTGAGGGAGCGGTGGTGGGAGTATCGATCCCAGATGCAGCATCCACCAGAGATTGAAGGATCGAGCATCTACAGGGTGCTGTTTGTGAGGGTGTCCTGCCAGAGCGAGCCGGTGGAGTCTTCATCGACCGAACCGAACTGCAAGAGGAGAAAAGCAGTTGGCCCGACGACACTTCCCCGCCATCGTCTCCCTCGCCGTTCACACCGTCTCACGGGGTGGCTGCCTGCCGCCGAGGAATAGGTGGGGGCTGCCCCCCCCCCCCCAGCCCAATAGTCGGGTAGGTTGTGAATTGTCAGGAGGAGCTTAGGGTCAGTATTTACAGGTTGTGAATTGTGTTTTGTGTTGTGTATTTTGAGAGTACTTTCAGATATGAATGTCTTTTGAATTTCAGATTTGCAGTATTGAGCATATGAAGTATTTTATGAATTCTAGATATC
>NC_041380.1:149832503-149842941 GCF_002162155.2 Triticum dicoccoides | reverse complement strand
TTGTGAATTGTCAGGAGGAGCTTAGGGTTGTCAGTATTTGCAGGTTGTGAATTGTGTTTTGTGTTGTGTATTTTGAGAGTACTTTCAGATATGAATGTCTTTTGAATTTCAGATTTGCAGTATTGAGCATATGAAGTATTTTATGAATTCTAGATATCTATTTTTAGCACTTAAAAAAATGTAGTTTCATAGGAGTATAAAAGTGCAGACAATGTGATTCTCAGAGAAGAAACTACAATTTTCAGTTTCAGATAAGAAACTCCAAGTTCAGTTTGAGATAAGAAGGTGCAACTTTCAGAGGCAGAGCATTTATATTAACACGGCCTTTTCAAATAGGGTTAACATCATGTTGGAAGTTTTATTCATGGTCGAAAATGGAACTACCAGCCAGTTAACATCATGCCGATCAACATTCATGCATAGCACATCTTCATATGATGCACAGTCAAAATGCCCACACAATGTCGAGTGTGCGAAACATAGAGAAAACGAGGGACGAAGTTTTGGCAAGTGTTGGACGTGGTTTTGGCTGTCCCGTCTAGGCTTTCATTTTTAACATGCGCAGCCCACGACCTCGGATGGGAGGTTCGTAGGCCTGTTTGTATTTTCGTAGGGCCGTCATGTATCGACCGGCCTATGGACCTCCCATCCGTGGTTTTATTTTTGGCAGCCCAATTTATGTATTTTTTTGAAGAAAACGCAGAGGTCTGTTCTATTTTTCTATATAAGAATAGGAACGCCAGGTCCAACTTATGTTTCCCTTCTAACTATATTATATATATTTAAATTATATGTTGACTGTTTAGTTCACATAATTGGCACATAGATGACCGCCCTCGCGATCCCCTTCGCCCCCACCACCACCTCCACCCTCGCCGCCGCCCCCGCCACTTCCTCCACCCTCGCCGCCGCCATAGATCTCGTCGCCACCCCCCGCCTCCTGACTCCGGGCGCGCCTGCCCTCCTCGGCAAGTCCACTCGCGCGCCCCATGGAGTCGCCGGCCATATCCACGGGGGAATGGCTGGAAGACAGGCAGATGTACAAGATGCATCTCCCACATGTCTAGAAAGCCTTCCCGCGGATGCTCCAGCCGCTCAATTCCGTCGCGCCGGCGGTGCTGCGGGAGACTCGAGGGAGGAGATGGAGGGAGCGGGCGATGCAGATCCGCGACGACGCTCTCTCCTAGACCCAGTGCAGGCACGAATGGAGGGAAGCAGAGGAGGAAGCTGCGAGGGAGGAAGCCAAGGAGGGACCGAATCCATTCTCTCACTCGCGCATGTATGCTCGGATGTTCAAGGATCATGTGGATTGGGAGCTGCTGAATCTAGCCTTGCGGATCTACTTCGAAGGATATTTCTCGGAGAAGCAGAGGATGCCCCACCCCAGGGAGCCGCCGATTACGTTTGTTCGATGGGCGAAAGGAGAAGTGAATTCAGGAGATCCATGCCGTGCTGCGAGATGGGAATGCTTGACTGGACTCATGCTCACCAACACGCCACCGGAGCCGGAGCAGGTGGATCCCGTACCTTACCTCTCCCCCAAACCTGCAGAAGATTGAAATTAGGCTTGCAATCTGCTTCAATTGTGTGACGCCCGGGTAATTAAGCTACAATGAACCTCTGCTAATGATGCCATGTCACCTCGGTTACTGTCGATAAACTCGCGTTAGTTTAAAACCGATTCAAAATCAAGCAAACAATAAAAAATTCAAATATTAAAACTAAAATGTTCATCGTGTGGCAAATAATCCCTAACTAGTTTTGGTGGTGGAACCAACCTTTTTCAAAGTGTTTAAATGCCCTAAAAATAATTAAAACCAGTGGCTAAAATAATAATTTATTTGCTTTTGAAATATATAGAAATATTAAACTAATTTATTTTGGGTTCAAACTAGGTTTAGCAGTGTCTTATTTTGATGATACTAATTTAGGTGCTAACTTAGTATTTTAAAGAAACTAAAAATATCAGAAACTAAAATGAAAACAGAAAAGCAAACTAAGAGAAAACAAAACAAAGAAAAGAAAAGAAAGTACCCCCCCACACACACACTGGGCTCCGGCCTAGCAGGCCACCAACCCAACCTGGCAAAGGCCAACCGACCAGCCCACCCCCGCTCCCTTATCCACCCACCTACTGAAACCCTAACCGACCCCCCCACTCACCCACGTCCCACCCCCTCTCCTCTCGATCCCATCTGGATCGGGGCGGGGCTCGACCCCACCGCCCCTGGACATAGCCCCCGCCGCTTGACGCCATCGCCGGAGGCCACCTCGCCGAGCCTTCCCCGCCGGTTGCTTCCCCTGCCTGTGACGTCCCCGTCTTCCTCCTCGAGCCCCTCTGCCCCGTACCCTACGACCCATCGTGAGCCTCGCTCCCTCCCCTCTGCCCTCCGCCCTCGCGCATCGCTAGCTGCACCGCGGCCACGTCGCCCGCTCCCGCCCCGTGCTCGCTGTTGTCTGCTACCGCGCGCGCGTGCATGGGCCCAAACTGTCATGCCCTCACCCTGCCTGCCGACGCTTGTTCCGACCGCCGCTCCTCTGCTGCCCACCCTACCGCAGCTCCGTGCTTGGCGCGGCCCCTCCACCCCCGTGCCGCGCCGAGGCCTCACCCCTCACCCCGACCTCGCCTCGGCTCGCCCGCGCCTGACCTTGACCGCGTCCGCTCCAGTTCCCGCTCGCCGCTCACCCGCGTGCGTGGTCCCGCCTCGCTCACGCTGCGGTGGCCTCGCCGGCCCACACGCCCGTCGACTCCCCCCTCTCGCTCACCCGTGACACGGCACCCTCCCTCTGCCGCGCACAGCTCGGCTCCCTCAGCTCCGCCCCGCCTCTACAGCCCCAATGCCACCTACCGGCCGACCGGCCGCGTCCCACTCCGTCCATGGCCTCACTTAGTGCCCCCTGCTCCGCCTCTTGCCGCCCCCACCGGCCGTCTCCCACGTCGTCCGCCCGCGCATCGGCGCCCTGCCACGCCCCTGAATTCGGGCAGCGCCGCGCCCTGCACCCAGCGCCCGCAAGGCCCCCCTGGGCTAATGACATGTGGGGCCTAGCCCCCAAAAATGATTTTTTAAAAAAAGAAAAGGATTTGAAAAAATAAAAATAAATAAAAATAAATAAATTTAATTAATTAATTAACTTAATTAATCCTATTTAATTAACTTAATTAATTAACTAACCTAACTAATCTGATAATTAAACTAATTAATTTGGTTAATTAGTTAGCAGAGTATGACAACTGGGCCCCACCTGCCTTATTTGACTAGTCCACAGTCAAACCAGTTGACTATTGACTGGGATGTTAACTTGGTCAACTGGGCTCTCTGGACCCACCAGTCAGCCTCTTGGTGGGTTTACTTTTGGGTGCACTTAGCAAATTCTGTTTTTAATTTCGAATTAATAATAAATCCAGGAATTTTAGAAAAACTTTAGAAAATCATAGAAAATAATCCATAACTCGGATGAAAATACTTTGTACATGAAAGTTGCTCATAACGACGAGACGAATCCGGATACACAACCTGTTCGTCCGCCACACATCCCTAGCATAGAGAACACGCAACTTTCCCCCTCCGATTCATCTGTCCGTAAACGCGAAACACTGGGGATCTTTTCCCGGATGTTTCCCCCCTTCACCGGTAACCACCTCATACCGCGTTAGGGAACCCCTAGCACCGCTACTTGTCATGTCATGCATCGCTATGCATCTGCTTGCTTAATATTTATTGTTTCTTCCCCCTCTTCTCTCGCTAGACACCGAGACCGACGCCGCTGCTACCCAATACGACTACGGTGTTGACGACCCCTCTCTCTTGCCAGAGCAACCAGGCAAGCCCCCCCTTTGATCACCAGATATCGCCTATTCTTCTCTCTACTGCTTACATTATAGTAGTATAGCATGTTACTGCTTTCCGTTAATCCTATCCTGATGCATAGCTTGTCCTTGCTACTACTGTTGTTACCTTTACCTGCAATCCTAATGCTTAGTATAGGATGCTAGTTTATCATCAGTGGCCCTACATTCTTGTCTGTCTGCCATGCTATACTATCGGGCCGTGATCACTCGGGAGGTGATCATGGGTATATAATATATACTTTATACATGATACATGTGATGACTAAAGTCGGGTTGGCTCGAGGAGTACCCGCGGTTGATTCACGAATTGGGGGCTGGAAGGACATACTTTCCCGACGGCCCTCTGTGTGGATCTTTGTGGCGAAGCGACAGGGAAGGTTGAGACCACCTAGGAGAGAGGTTGGCCTGGCCCTGGTCGGCGTTCGCGGTTATTTCAAAATAACACGCTTAACAAGATCTTGGTATTTGATCTGAGTCTGGCTACTGGCCTATACGCACTAACCATCTACACGGGGACAGTTATGGGCACTCGACGTCGTGGTATCAGCCGAAGCCTTCGTGACGTCAGCGACTGAGCAGCGCGCGCCGGGTTGGACTGGAACACCTGCTCTTGTATAAGGGAGGCTAGGTCTGCTCACCAGCCGCGTACGCAACGTGCAACTGTGCAATGGGCGATGGGCCCAGACCCCTGCGCCATAGGATTTAGACCGGCGTGCTGACCTCTCTATTGTGCCTAGGTAGGGCTACGACGTGTTGATTTTCCAAGGCCGGGCATGACCCAGGAAAGGGTGTCCGGCCAAATGGGATCGAGCGTGTTGGATTATGTGGTGCACCCCTTAAGGGAAGTTAATCTATTCGAATAGCCGTGATCTTCGATAACAGGACGACTTGGAGTTGTACCTTGGCCTTATGACAACTAGAACATGATACTTAATAAAACACACTCTTCCAAGTGCCAGATACAACCGGTGATCGCTCTCTCACAGGGCGACGAGGGGAGGATCATCGGTTAGGATTATGCTACACGATGCTACTTGCTGAACTTACCATCTACTCTCTTCTCCTGCTGCAAGATGGAGGTTACCAGAAGCGTAGTCTTCGAAAGGATTAGCTATCCCCCCTTATTCCGGCATTCTGCAGTTCAGTCCACATATGATACCCTTATTCCATTTGATACCAATGCATACATATGTAGTGTAGCTCCTTTCTTGCGAGTACTTTGGATGAGTACTCACGGTTGCTTTTCTCCCCCCTTTTCCCCTTTGCTATACCTGATTGCTGCGACCAGTCGTTGGAGTCTAGGAGCCAGACGCCACTATCGATGACGACTACTACTACTCGGGAGGTGCCTACTAGTACGTGCAGCCCGCTGACAACGACCAGGAGTAGTTTAGGAGGATCCCAGGCAGGAGGCCCGCGCCTCTTTCGATCTGTATCCCAGTTTGTGCTAGCCTTCTTAAGGCAAACTTGTTTAACTTATGTCTGTACTCAGATATTGTTGCTTCTGCTGACTCGTCTATGATCGAGCTCTTGTATTCAAGCCCTCGAGGCCCCTGGCTTGTAATATGATGCTTGTATGACTTATTTTTATTTGTAGAGTTGTGTTGTGATATCTTCCCGTGAGTCCCTGATCTTGATCGTACACATTTGCGTGTATGATTAGTGTATGATTGAATCGGGGGCGTCACAAGTTGGTATCAGAGCCGACTGCCTGTAAGGAATCCCCCTTCCACACTCCTTGGCCGAAGTCGAGTCTAGACATTACCAAACTTTTTACTAACATGGTTGTGTGTCTTACGGGCCCACGTCGCCATTGGGTGGTATTAGGATCTTTTACTCCTCGTCTATACTCTGGGACTCTGATCTCTCTTCTATTCGGGTTAAATGCTTTTTACTAACTCTGACTCTAGGTTCTCGTAACTACTTCCTCTCAGAGAACCCTTTCATTACGGATGATCGACTGCTTCAACAGAAGATTCTGACAATACTCTCTGATATTTTGTCGAGACCTTGTGCCTGTTGCTTTTGCAATTCTCTACCACCGAAAAATCCCTATGGATAAATACTTACACCTGTCATTCTTACTTTTATTCCCAGTTGGTCTTGTTATTACAAGATACCCCGAAATACTCGTCGTTGTTTCGATAATCCTTTGAGCTTACTGCCTTGCTGTTCTTTGTCACCTGAATACCCCTACGGATAATTCTCGCACTTATCGAGTATCCGCTCATCCCCCAGTTGTTCATGTGTTTCACAATGGTCATCGAAATACTATTCGATCCTCCAAAAATCCTTAATGATATTGTTAAATTGAAGCTATTTCCTTTTTCACTTAGAGATCGTGCTAAAGCTTGGTTTTCGTTTTTGCCTAAAAATAGTATTGATTCATGGAATAAGTGCAAAGATGCTTTTATCTCTAAGTATTTTCCTCCCGCTAAGATCATCTCTCTTAGAAACGATATTATGACTTTAAGCAACTTGATCATGAACATGTTGCACAAGCTTGGGAGAGAATGAAACTAATGATACGTAATTGCCCTACTCATGGTTTAAATTTGTGGATGATTATACAAAAAATTTATGCCGGATTGAATTTTGCTTCTAGAAATCTTTTAGATTCGGCCGCTTGAGGCACTTTTATGGAAATCACTTTAGGAGAAGCTACTAAACTGCTAGATAATATTATGGTTAATTATTCTCAATGGCATACTGAAAGATCTACTAATAAAAAGGCGCATGCGATAGAAGAAATTAATGTTTTGAGTGAAAAGATGGATGAACTTATGAAATTATTTGCTAATAAGAGTGTTTCTTCTGATCCTAATGATATGCCCTTGTCTACTTTGATTGAGAATAATAATGAATCTATGGATGTGAATTTTGTTGGTAGGAACAATTTTGGTAACAACGCGTATAGAGGAAATTTCAACCGTTGGCCTTATCCTAGTAATCCCTCTAATAATTATGGTAATTCCTACAACAATTCTTATGGAAATTACAATAAGATGCCCTCTTATTTGGAATCTAATATTAAAGAATTTATTACTTCGCAAAAGAATTTTAATGCTTTGATTGAAGAAAAATTGCTTAAGATTGATGATGTAACACCCACGATGCGGCTATATCTCCCATGTGTCGGAGCATGACTTAGAGGCATAACCGCATTGTAGGCATGTCGCAAGAGGGGTAAACTTTACACTTCCCATGTACTGAATAAGAAAGAGGTATAGAGTTGGCTTACAATCGCCACCTCACACAATACATAAATATAGCATTACATCATCCAGAATACAATCAAGGTCCGACCACGGAACCAAAATGGAGACAACCCCAAATGCATAAGATCCCCGATTGCCCCAACTGGGCTCCACTACTGATCGTCTGGAAAGGAAACGTAGTAACGTCTTGAGTCCTCGTCGAACTCCCACTTGAGTTCAGTCGCATCCCCTGGAATGGCATCATCGGCACCTGCATCTGGTTTTGGAAGTAATCTGTAAGTCACGGGGACTCAGCAATCTCACACCCTCGCGATCAAGACTATTTAAGCTCATGGGTAGGAAAAGGTAGTGAGGTGGAGCTGCAGCAAGCACTAGCATATATGGTGGCTAACATACGCAAATGAGAGCGAGAAGAGGAGCAAAGCACGATCGATAAACTATGATCAAGAAGTGATCCTAGAACTACTGACGTTCAAGCATAACACGAGATCGTGTTCTCTTCCCGGACTCCGCCGAAAAGAGACCATCACGGCTACACACGCTGTTGATTCATTTTAATTAAGTTAAGTTTCAGGTTTTCTACAACCGGATATTAAAAAATTCCCATCTGCCCATAACCGCGGGCACGGCTTTCGAAAGTTCATAACCCTGCAGGGGTGTCCCAACTTAGCCCATCACAAGCTCTCACGGTCAACGAAGGATATTCCTTCTCCCAGGACGACCCGATCAGATTCGGAATCCCGGTTACAAGACATCTCGACAATGGTAAAACAAGACCAGCAAAGCCACCCGGATGTGCCGACAAATCCCGATAGGAGCTGCACATATCTTGTTCTCAGGGCACACCGGATTGTCCAAACTTCCAGTAGGCCAACCCAGAGTTTCCCCTGGTAGCCACCGGCGGCTGACCAGTTGGACCAACACTCAGAGGATCACTGGCCTGGGGGTTTAAAAAAAAGATGACCCTTGAGTCCGCGGAACCCAAGGGAAAAAGGCTTAGGTGGCAAATGGTAAAACCAAGGTTGGGCCTTGCTGCAGGAGTTTTATTCAAGGCGAACTGTCAAGGGGTTCCCATTATAACCCAACCACGTAAGGAATGCAAAATCAAGGAACATAACACCGGTATGACGGAAACTAGGGCGGCAAGAGTGGAACAAAACACCAGGCATAAGGCCGAGCCTTCCACCCTTTACCAAGTATATAGGTGCATTAAAGTAAACAAGATATAATAGTGATATCCCAACAATAAACATGTTCCAACAAGGAACAAACTCCAATCTTCACCTGCATCTAGCAACGCTATAAGAGGGGCTGAGCAAAGCGGTAACATAGCCAAACTACGGTTTGCTAGGACAAGGTGGGTTAGAGGTTTGACATGGAAATATGGGAGGCATGATATAGCAAGTGGTAGGTATCGCGGCATAGGCATAGCAATAGAGCGAGCAACTAGCAAGCAAAGATAGAAGTGATTTTGAGGGTATGGTCATCTTGCTTGCAAAGTTCTCCAAGTTGACGTAAGCTTGATCCTCGTAAGCGTACTCAACTGGTTCCTCGATCACGTACTCGTCTCCTGGCTATACCCAAGGCAAGAACACAAGCAAAAGAAACCATAATCAACCATGGTGCAATGCGCAATCAACATGATGCAAAACATGGCATGATATGCGGGATGTAATATGCAATGCATATGCGTGCTCCGAAAGGAAAAGATTGAACCAGGCATCAACTTGGCAAACCAAGAGTGCCGCTGGAAAGATGAGTTGATTTCTATCAAAATCGATATAAAGATCACCGGAATCGGATGCACGGTTTGCAAATGGCAAGCAAAACAATAATGGCACAATCCTGTGATTAACAGCATGATGCCATCTAAAATGCAACAAGAAACTAAGCTACTGCACTCTAACATAACAACAAAGCACATGGCTGGGATCTACTCAAGATGCTTGACAAAAGATGAACACTGAGATATGGCTAAATCACACATTAGCAGGTTCAAACAAGCATGTAAAAAGTGCAAAAGATATCAGCTTCACAGACTTAGTGAAAATAACAACATGCCAGGAATTAAAATCAGGAAGCAATGTTTGGAGCAAGATATCAACATGCTACAGGATAAGGACATAGCAAAGCAAGGCACGGCATGAATCTACTCGAATCATATAACAAAAGTCCCTTACTGACCATAAGCCAAAAAGGACCTGAAGATATGATGGCACCCACGTAACATAGCAAGTTTCGTTAACAGATTCAGACTTAGCAGAAAACTGGACATGGCATAAACAGAGTTACATATGCATGTTTGCGAGCTCGATGCACTCACCACAAGGCATTGCATTACAAACTAAGCATACACCCAGCAAGAAGACATGTTCAAGTAGCTAACCATGGCAAGAACAATCTCGTAGCATGCATGGATCAACTACAACAACCTCGGCAAAATTGATTAACATGTAAACAATCTGCCAGGAACATTTTATAGCAAAAGTAGGGCAAGATTGAGTCATGCTAGGGTACTCCATAAATGCAAACAAAGACATGGATGGATAGAGCACAACCATATGCTCAAATCATCCTTACCGAACATGCTCAAAAGAGGTATGGATCACTCTGTAACAACATGAATACATGGCATAAAAATAACATCAGGGAAATGACTTAGAAGAATTCTAAGTCCCTGAAATCAGCAACATCACGAGAGCTACTTTGCATGCTTGTGCTAGTCACAACATTGATCACAAAAAATACATGGCATACACCCCTATAAAGATGGCATGGCATAGCCCAAAACACATGTAGGGCTCAAGTTCATAGGAGGCACACAATAATCATGGCAAAAATGACAAATGCTCATAATCTGATAAGAAACAGAAACTAACATTTTATAGCACTCTTGCAACAGAATTTTAGGCATCAAGATAGACTCAAACAAGCATGGTGCAATGGAATGAAATGAAGAGGACATCCTAACGAACAATTTGATATCTCACATGCGCAAAACGGAGCTACAGATGATGAGATATGGTGCGATGAACATGGCTAAAAAATATGCAGAAAAAGACTTAGTGAAGAAAAAGAGGTCAACCCTAGATATTTTGGATCTAGATCTGAGCACGTGGTTCCCGATGATCATCGGAGGCTTGCGGGAAAAAGGACGAGGACGGCGGCCGACGAGGTCGGGGTCGCCGGATCCGGCCCTCCCGCGGCTGGATCTGGCCGTAGGTGGAGGAGGAAGGCGCGGGGCGGCGGCCGGAGTTGCGGGCGGCGGTGGCGGCGATCCGCGGCGGCGGCGTGGCATGCAAGAGACACGACGGCGCGGTGGCAGGGCTCTCCGGCGATGCACCGGCGACGGAGGCGGCTGGGCGCGCGG
>NC_041380.1:149795626-149831814 GCF_002162155.2 Triticum dicoccoides | reverse complement strand
GCGCGCGGGCGGCTCGGGCGACCGCGGGCGACGCGCGGACCGTGTGGGCCGGCTGCGGGCCGCGGCGGTGGGAGGTGGTGCGGGGACAGGTGGCGGCATGTGATTCGTCCGGGCACGGTGGCGATTTTCGTCCGGTGCGGACCGGATGTCTCCGGCGGCGGCGGGGATGGATATAGGGTTTTTGGACCGTGAATTGCACGGGGAGAGCACATATTTATAGGTAGAGGGAGCTAGGAGAGTCCAAATGAGGTGCGGTTTTCGGCCACGCGATCGTGATCAAACGAACGAGAGGATGGAGGGGGTTTGGATGGGTTTTGGGCCACTTTTTAGGGGTGTTGGGCTGCACCATACACGAGGCCTTTATGGTTCCTCGGTTAACCGTTGGAGTATCAAACGAAGTCCAAATGGCACGAAACTTGACAAGCGGTCTGTCGGTGGTGTACCAAGGCCGCTTGGCAAGTCTCGGTCCAATCCGAGAACATTTAACACTTGCACATGAAAAGAGGCAAAAGGGGACGCCGGAGGACGTAGGATTGCCGGAATGCAAAATGGACAACAGGGAAAATGCTCGGATACATGAGACGAACACGTATGCGAATGTGATGGACATGATGACATGATATGAGATGCATGACATGGACAAAATGCAAAACGAAGACAAAACCCAACCACGAGGTAATATCATAACTTAGTGCCGAAAATGGCAAGAGTTGGAATACAAATATGGCATGTTACATACGGGGCGTTACAGATGAGTTGGCTAGGAAAGTTGATAGAATTTCTCTTGATGTTGATTCTTTGAAACTTAGATATATTCCACCTAAGCATGATATCAACGAGTCTCTCAAAGCCATGAGAATTTCCATTGATGAGTGCAAAGAAAGAACCGCTAGGATGTGTGCTAAGAAAGATGCCTTTATAAGAGCGTGTTCTTCTAGTTCCTATGAAATTAATGATGAAGATATAAAAGTTATTGATGTGTCCCCTATTAAATCTTTGTTTTGCAATATGAATCTTGATAATGATGGGACTGAATATGATCCACCTTTACCTAGAAGGCTTTCCAGGAATTCGGAATTTTTTGATCTTGATGCTAAAATTGATAAAAGTGGGATTGAAGAAATTAAAACCCTAGATGTTGCTAAACCCACTATTATGTATTTCAAGGAATTTAACTATGAAAATTTCTCTTTGATTGATTGTATTTCCTTGTTACAATCCGTGCTAAATTCTCCTCATGCTTACAGTCAAAATAAAGCTTTTACTAAACATATCATTGATGCCTTGATGCAATCTTATGAAGAAAAACTGGAGTTGGAAGTTTCTATCCCTATAAAACTTTATGATGAGTGGGAACATACTATTAAAATTAAAATTAAAGATCATGAATGCTATGCTTTGTGTGATTTGGGTGCTAGTGTTTCCATGATTCCAAAGACTTTGTGTGATTTGCTAGGTTTCCGTGATTTTGATGATTGCTCTTTAAACTTGCACCCTGAGGATTCCACCATTAAGAAACCTATGCAAAGAATTAATGATGTTCTTATTGTTGCAAATAGGAATTATGTGCCCGTAGATTTTATTGTTCTTGACATAGATTGCAATCCTTCATGTCCTGTTATTCTTGGTAGACCTTTCCTTAGAACGATCGGTGCAATTATAGATATGAAGGAAGGAAATATTAGATTCCAATTTCCATTAAGGAAAGGCATGGAACACTTTCCTAGAAAGAAAATAAAATTACCATATGAATCTATCATGAGAGCCACTTATGGATTGCCTACCAAAGATGGCAATACCTAGATCTATCCTTGTTTTTTATGCCTAGCTAGGGGCGTTAAACGATAGCGCTTGTTGGGAGGCAACCCAATTTTATTTTTATTCCTTGCTTTTTGCTCCTGTTTAGTAACAAATAATTTATCTAGCCTCTGTTTTGGTTGTGTTTTTTGTGTTTAATTAGTGTTTGTGCTAAGTAGAACCGTTGGGAAGACTTGGGGACAGTCTTGTTACACTTGCTGTAAAAAACAGAAACTTTAGCACTCACGAGAACTACTGCCATTTTTATTTGGAAAGTGCTATTTAGCTAATTATTTTTTAAGATGATTAATAGATAAATTTCTCACGTATGTAAATTTATTTTAGAATTTTTGGGGCTCCAGATCTTGCACTAGCTACAGATTACTACAGATTGTCCTGTTTTTGACTGATTCTGTTTTTTCGTGTGGTGTTTGCTTATTTTGATGAATCTATGGCTAGTAAAATAGTTTATAAACCATAGAGAAGTTGGAATACAGTATTTATAACACCAATATAAATAAATAATGATTTAATTATAGTACCTTGAAGTGGTCTTTTGTTTTCTTTCGCTAACGGAGCTCACAAGATTTTCTACTTTGAGTTTTGTGTTGTGAAGTTTTCAAGTTTTGGGTAAAGATTTGATGGATTATGGAACAAGGAGTGGCAAGAGCCTAAGCTTGGGGATACCCATGGCACTCCCAAGATAATCTAATGACACCTAAAAGCCAAAGCTTGGGGATGCCCCGGAAGACATCCCCTCTTTCGTCTACTTCTATCGGTAACTTTACTTGTAGCTATATTTTTATTCGCCACATGATATGTGTTTTGCTTGGAGCGTCTTGTATGATTTGAGTCTTTACTTTTTATTTTACCACAATCATCCTTGATGTACAAACCTTTTGATAGAGCCATACATGATTTGGAATTTGCTAGAATACTCTATGCGCTTCGCTTATATCTTTTGACTTATATAGTTTTGCTCTAGTACTTCACTTATATATTTTAGAGTACAGTGGTGGATTTGTTTTATAGAAACTATTGATTTCTCATGCTTCACTTATATTATTTTGAGTCTTAAATAGCATGGTAATTTGCTTAAAATCCTAATATGCTAGGTATTCAAGATTAGTAAAATTTTCTTATGAGTGTTTTGAATACTAAGAAAAGTTTGATGCTTGATGATTGTTTTGAGATATGGAGCTAATAATATTAAAGTCGTGCTAGTTGAGTAGTTGTGAAATTGAGAAATGCTTGTGTTGAAGTTTGCAAGTCCCATATCATGCACGTATGGCAAACGTTATGTAACAAATTTAAAACATGAGGTGTTATTTGATTGTCCTCCTTATGAGTGGCAGTCGGGGACGAGCGATGGTCTTTTCCTACCAATCTATCCCCCTAGGAGCATGCGCGTAGTGCCAAGGTTTTTGATGACTTGTAGATTTTTGCAATAGCTATGTGAGTTCTTTATGACTAATGTTGAGTCCATGGATTATACGCACTCTTACCCTTCCATCCTTGCTAGCCTCTTCGGTACCGTGCATTGCCCTTTCTCACATTGAGACTTGGCGCAAACTTCAGCGGTGCATCCAAACCCCGTGATATGATACGCTCTTTCACAAATAAACCACCTTATATCTTCCTCAAAACAGCCACCATACCTACCTATTATGGCATTTCTACAGCCATTCCGAGATATATTGCCATGCAACTTTCCACCGTTCCGTTTATCATGACACATTCATTATTGTCATATTGCTTAGCATGATCATGTAGTTGACATAGTATTTGTGGCAAAGCCACCGTTCATAATTCTTTCATACATGTCACTCTTGGTCCATTACATATCCCGGTACACCACTGGAGGCATTCATATAGAGTCATCTTTTGTTCTAGTATCGAGTTGTAATCATTGAGTTGTAAATAAATAGAAGTGTGATGATCATCATTTTCTAGAGCATTATCCCAAGTGAGGAATTATAAAAAAAGAGAAAGGCCATAAAAAAAGAGAAAGGCCATAAAAAAGAGAGAGAAAGGCCATAAAAAAGAGAAAGGCCATAAAAAGAGAGAGAAAGGCCATAAAAAAGAGAAGGCCCAAAAATGAGAGAAAAAGAGAGAAGGGACAATGTTACTATCCTTTGCCACACTTGTGCTTCAAAGTAGCACCATAATCTTCATGATAGAGAGTCTCTTGTTTTGTCATTTTCATATACTAGTGGGAATTTTCATTATAGAACTTGGCTTGTATATTCCAACAATGGGCCTCCTCAAGTGCCCTAGGTCTTCGTGAGCAAGCAAGTTGGATGCACACCCACTTAGTGTCTTTTGTTGAGCTTTCATACATTTATAGCTCTAGTGCATCCGTTGCATGGCAATCCCTACTCCTTGCATCAACATCAATCGGTGGGAATCTCCATAGCCGATTGATTAGCCTCGTTGATGTGAGACTTTCTCCTTTTTGTCTTCTCCACATAACCCCCCTCATTATATTCAATTCCACCCATAGTGCTATGTCCATGGCTCGCTCTCATATATTGCGTGAAAGTTTATAGGTTTGAGATTACTAAAGTATGAAACAATTGCTTGGCTTGTCATCAAGGTTGTGCATGATGAGAGCATTCTTGTGTGACGAAAATGGAGCATGACTAAACTATATTATTTTGTAGAGATGAACTTTCTTTGGCCATGTTATTTTGAGAAGACATAATTGCTTTGTTAGTATGCTTGAAGTATTATTATTTCTATGTCAATATGAACTTTTCTTGAATCTTTCGGATCTGAATATTCATACCACAATTAAGAAGAATTACATTAAAATTATGCCAAGTAGCACTCCGCATCAAAAATTCTGTATTTATCATTTACCTACTCGAGGACGAGCAGGAATTAAGCTTGGGGATGCTTGATACGTCTCCAACATATCTATAATTTTTGATTGCTCCATGCTATATTATCTACTGTTTTGGACATTATTGGGCTTTATTATCCACTTTTATATTATTTTTGGGACTAACCTATTAACCAGAGGCCCAGCCCAGAATTGCTGTTTTTTGCCTGTTTTAGGGTTTCGAAGAAAAGGAATATCAAACGGAGTCCAAACGGAATGAAACCTTCGGGAACGTGATTTTCTCAACGAAAAAGACCCAGAAGACTTGGACCCTATGTCAAGACACAAAAGAGGAGGCCACGAGGTAGGGGGCGCGCAACTTTCTGTATCCACGAGATCCTATCTTGGGGCCTGTTCCGGAGCTCCGCCGGAGGGGGCACCGATCACGGAGGGCTTCTACATCAACACCATAGCCCCTCCGATGAAGTGTGAGTAGTTTACCTCAGACCTACAGGTCCATAGTTATTAGCTACATGGCTTCTTCTCTCTTTTTGGATCTCAATACAATGTTCTCCCCCTCTCTTGTGGAGAACTATTCAATGTAATCTTCTTTTTGCGGTGTGTTTGTCGAGACCGATGAATTGTGGGTTTATGATCAAGTCTATCTATGAACAATATTTGAATCTTCTCTGAATTCTTTTATGTATGATTGGTTATCTTTGCAAGTCTCTTTGAATTATCAGTTTGGTTTGGCCTACTAGATTGATCTTTATTGCAGTGGGAGAAGTGCCTAGCTTTGGGTTCAATCTTGCGGTGTCCTTTCCCAGTGACAGTAGGGGAAGCAAGGCATGTATTGTATTGTTTCCATCGAGGATAACAAGATGGGGTTTTCATCATATTGCATGAGTTTATCCCTCTACATCATGTCATCTTGCTTAAGGCGTTACTCTGTTTTTAACTTAATACTCTAGATGCATGCTGGATAGCGGTCGATGAGTGGAGTAATAGTAGTAGATGCAGGCAGGAGTCAGTCTACTTGTCTCGGACGTGATGCTTATATACATGATCATACCTAGATATTCTCATAACTATGCTCAATTCTGTCAATTGCTCAATAGTAATTTGTCCACCCACCATAGAATACTTATGCTCTCGAGAGAAGCCACTAGTGAAACTTATGGCCCCCGAGTCTATCTTTATCATATTAATCTCCTACTACTTAGTTATTTCCTTTGCTTTTTTACTTTGCCTTTATTTTACTTTGCATGTTTATCACAAAAATACCAAAAATATTATCTTATCATATCTATTAGATCTCACTCTCGTAATTGGCCGTGTAGGGATTGACAACCCCTATTCGCGTTGGTTGCGAGGATTTATTTGTTTTGTGCAGGTACGAGGGACTCGCGCATAGCCTCCTACTGGATATATACCTTGGTTCTCAAAAACTGAGGGAAATACTTACGCTACTTTGCTGCATCATCCCTTCCTCTTCGGGGAAACCAACGCAGTGCTCAAGAGTTAGCAGTAAGCAGTACACTCCCTCAACTATCTCAGTTTACTTATTCCATACAAAGCAGTACAAGCAGTACAATACGCCTCCAAAAATGATGCAGTGATGTTGCTTCAGTTCGTCGTGGGGGAAAATGCAGTGCACTTGCTCAGTTATGCAGTACGCTTGCTCAGTTATGCAGTATGCTTGTATAGGTTCATTACGGACAATGATGCAGTGTGGTTGCTTCAGTTCACCTTACGGGGTGATGCAGTGAGCGTGCATTAGTTCACAGTACCCTTTCAAACACATTGCAGTTCGCATGATTCAGTTCATTTAACCTGACAATGCAGCTTGGTCATTTTGTGCAGTAAATGATGTTCAACAGATACAAAATGCCATGTATAATTGACAACACTGAGAGCAATAACTTTTAGAAGAGTAAAGCTTCTTCTGAAAGATATACTGGCTGGGTTACTCCTGAGATTCCTCGAGGATTCTTCACGACAACAAACAAGGTGCAATACTCTCCGGAAGAGGATTTTTTCCAGGAAGAAGAGGTAGTCAAAGATGATAATGATGTCACCTTCGTGTGGGAGGGCACTCACCGACGGGATGATGAAGATGATGACAATGAAGATGAGCCACTAATAGTTCTCAGCCTAGAGTATAAGCACGAGTTCACTACATTTGGACAGCACATCCGAACAGACAATGATGATGGAGTTGAACATGGTGTTGCAACAGATGATGATTATGACTATGATGATGTGCCGCCGCTCCAAAATTTTCAAACCAATCCACTGAGACATTGTCACAACACTAGATTACCACCACGTCTACCTGCTGTACCCCAAAACGGAGCTCAGTGTCCACCTGCTGCACCAAAAAATAGAGCTCCATGTAGACCTACTGCATCAACTTTGACACTACGACCACCAAGGGTGTCTCGGTCAAAAGTCAACAGCAGGTACAATTCCTCCCCACTACTGCCGCCGCGAGATCCTCAACTTAGGAACCCCGCCGTATCCAATACAACCCAGCAAACTGCAAACACCATTGGGTGAACGATTCTACACACATGTAAGTTTATGTTCTGAAAAAAAATATCTGCAGTCCATTCAGATAACATTGTAGTGCACACTGATATTTCTTGTGAGGTTTGACCTAACATCTAATATAGTTGATTCTTCTAAAAACTTAGGAACATTGCAATGATTTATTAAACTCGTATGCACTTCTCGTATTTAAAAACAGAATAGAACAATTTATCTCATAGAGCATTGTACTTAATGCAAGATAAAACATGCCGCTGAACCTCATACCTGCCGCTGGATTGAGGTTCACCACGTACGACAAGGCATGAGACTTTTACAACAATTATGCAAGATGTGCATGGTTTGGCATACGCAAGAGGGCAAAACACATGACAAATGCCTACATTGTCTGCTCAAGAGAAGGGACACACAAGTAGATTGTGTCAGATTATCACCGGAAACGTCAGAAGACATCAAAAAGGATTGACTGCAAAGGAAAAAATTAGAGTAAAACAGAGGAAGGATGGCAAATTTGTGATAGAAATGGCTGAACTCAACTGCAATCACAAGATGATGGAAAGCCCCGGGATGCTTTTGCACATGCGATCGCACAAAAGAGACGATCCTTTGGTTGACCAGTTAGTGAAAGACATGCAACTGGACAACCACACACATGCTCAGATGATGTCAATGTTGTCGCGTATGTCTGGTGGTCTGCAGTACATGGGACATACTAGTCGCGACTGGGTAAACAAGTAAGCACGTCACAGAGCATATCACTTGAGCATTCTGTCAGTAATTATTTCCTGTTTGTTGAGATGAGTTTGCATTGCATTTGAAATGCAGGAAGCAAAAGTTTGCCAGAGAAGAGTCCCAAGATGATGTCAAGAAACTTCTGGATTTCTTTGAGAAGATGCAGAAGATAAACCCAAAGTTCTTCTATGATTATGACATTGATGCAGATAACCGTGTAAGAAACATCTTTTGGGCCAACACAAGTTGCAAAGGACCATATGAAGATTTTGGAGACTGCGTTACATTTGACACGACATATAAAACTAACAAATTCCACATGCTGCTGGGAGTCTTTGTGGGAGTGAACCATCATCTAGAGAGCACCATATTTGTTGTTGCCCTCGTGCGACATGAAACAATACCGTCGTTCGAGTGGGTTTTCAAAACATTTCTGTTGTGTATGAACAACAAGCCGCCAATCTGTATGCTCACAGGTACAAAAAAACAACACTTGTATACTTACGTTTGTTTGGTACACTTATATTTCTTCCATCTATCTTACACACACATAAACAACTTAATAAAAAAACTATTTGTGCCTTCTCAGGCCAGTGTTCTTCGATGAAGGAAGCATGAAAAACTATCCTCCTAGATACACTACACAAGTTTTGTCGGTGGCATATCATGAAGAAGTACAAAGACCACCTCACCTTGTAGTATAAGGCGCACGAGAAACTCAAGGATGACCTCAATGCGGTGCTGAACCACCCACTAATGCCATCAGAATTTGAACGAGCATGGAAGGACCTCATTCAGAAATACAACTTGCAAAACGACGAAGTGATGAATTCGCTGTGGGATGACAGGCACGAGTGGATCTCGGCTTACTACAAGGAAATTTTCTGTGCTCGGATGACTTCCACATAGAGAAGCGAGAGCATGAACCGCATACTGAAGAAAAGCTTTGTCAAAGAGAAGCATGATCTCCATCTCTTTGCTCAGCAGGTGGACAAGTGCATTCAGACCAGGAAGGTCGTCGAGCACGCAGAGATAGTAGCAAATGAGGTAAACAAAATGTCCATAAAAAACTGCTAAAATATAAGTACAAAAACAAACAAAATTTTCATTTCTCTGGTTCGTAACACTGCATTTATGATCATGCAGTCAGAGGTAAAGACAACAACCTAGTTTGGGTTCGAAGTTCAGCTATCAAAAGTTTATACAAGGGCAGTGTTTGCAGATTTCAAAGAAACACTCTACCGTAGCACTGCATTCAAAGCAGAACGGTGCCCTGAGAACCCGACAAAGTATCTCGTACACCACTACAATAGATCAGATGCATTTGACTGGGCAAGGCATAATTTCCAAGTGGTCACCGATGAATAGAAAGGTGTCTACGAATGTGAGTGCAAACTCTGGACACACACAGGTGCGACTCACTAGCAAAAAAAATCCTAATTTCTGATAGTCATGCACGGAAGCTCTCTTACTGAACTTTAAAAGTCCACATGCACGAGTAATTCACAAAACCAAGTGAAGTTCACTTCCTTAAAATGAACAAATAACAAAAAAAATTCTTTATTAATTTCATCCAGTTCACTTACAAAACAAAGAAATCACGTGTTGTTTGCAGGGCTCTTTTGCGTCCATGTGTTATGCATGCTTTCTCATTTGATAGTACTCAAGATTCCTGAGGTGTACATCATGAAGAGATACAACCAGAACGCAAGATCAAATGCAATGTTTGATAGAAGAGACTACGAACAAATAGCATCAGATGGAAGCTCGCTTTTTTGCCGTAGAAAATTACTGACCGAAACAACAATGGACCTTGCAAACAGAACGACAAGGTACGATGCTGGGTGCCACAGAGTGTTGTCTGGTATGAGGGCACTGATCGAGGAAGTTGATGTGCTCAACGAAGAAGAAGAAGAAGCAGAAAAACTAAAGCAAGCAGAGAAATCCCAACATGACAATAATACCAAAAAACTAAAGCAAGTAGAAAATACCGAACATAGCGCAACTAGTGCTATCAAAAAAGAAACAATTCTTCCACCTCCTGTCTCGAACACAAGAGGAAGGAAGAAAGGGGGCGACGCAACCCAGAAAAAGGTTGCTTGCAAGGAGAAAAATGACGACAAAAACAGTAAGCCACAGCCTGAGCTGGACAGTGATGGTCACCCACTGGGAATAAGAAGGTGCAAGACATGTAATGAAATCAGCGGCCATAATTCCAGGACACGTACAAAAAGAAATGAACAAGAAAACCGAGGACATAGCGATGCACAACCAAACAGATATTCCACTCACAACACTAAGAAATGGACGAAACCGAGATGTTGTAGCATCTGCAAAAAGAGGAAGATACACAATTCAAGAACCTGCCCCAAAAGAACAAGATCAGAAAACGAGGAAGACGAAGAAGATGAAATCAAAGAAGAAGATGGTGACACAACTGAAGAAGAAATGACTTATGAAGAAGCAGATGAAGAGGAGGAGGAAGAAGAAGAGAGTGAAGAGGACGAAGAACATGAAGGAATTGAAGGAGTGGCTTATGAAGAAGCAGATGAAGAAGAGGAGGAAGAGGAAGAAGAGAGTGAAGAGGATGAAGAACATGAAGAAACACTGCCCACAAGACCACCACAAGGTAATGCTGCTGTACAGAAACAACCAAGAATGACACCATGTTCAAAAAACATGGTAGGAGCACAAAAGGATGAAGTTCAAAGGGCTGGAAAATGAAAGCCGCCATCAACCATCACACGAGGAGCAAAGAAGGATGCAGTTCATAGCGCTAATAAACAAAAGCCACCATCAACCAGCACGGGAGGAGCAAAGAAGGTTGCAGTTCACAGCGCTGAAAAACAAAAGCCGCCATCGACCAGCACGCGAGGAGCTACAAACACAATGGAGGAAAGACAAGAACCAGCAACACCGCCATGCAAAACAAAATAAAGTGCAACATTAGACACGCTCCAATTACCGCGACGAAGCAGCAGGTTAACGACCAAATAGATGAAGTTCAATAAATTAATCATATACATAGCAGTTTGCTTATCTATATGACTTATGTATCAGTTTAAATTTTGTGTAAACACAAATTTCCCGCTGACTATGAGTTCTTCAACTAAACCATATCAAGAGAAATGATGTATAGAGTAAACCATATATATATAGCAGTCTAGAGTAAACATTGACACATTTTGATCCACAACCTATGAAAAATGCAGTTAAATCACTAGCAGCACGAAGTTCTGAATAATAATTCAAGCGGTTCAGATCACAAAAGTACTTATTACAAAACACATCAAAAGATGAAGCGTTCGACATGCAAAAGTACTTATTATAAATCAACCTCATAACCTTAACCAATCACGTCAAACGTGATTCTAACCATATGATCCTCGAGTTCAAAGAAGTGAGGACAACAACTAGCTTAGACTTCAGGCCACTATCAATGACAAATTCCTTCCAGCCTTTCCGCAGATACAGCCGCCCATTAACGCCTACACGGTACTTGGCTGGTTTCAAGTGTCCATTGCCAAGAACAAGTTGGAGAATTCCCTTCTTCTTGAGCCGGTGATACCTAACAGCTCGTTGGGGGATTTTCTGGAAAAAATAATAAAAATGTTTGGCGACGAAACTAGCAATACAATTCTCATAATTTGCACAAAGAAGTAAAAACCTACAAACAGTACAAAAACGAGCTAGATGTAGTGCACAACAGTCCAACAAGCAGTACAGATAAAATGCAATCTAATATGCAGTACGAACTTGCGAACTTGCAGTACACTTCTAACTATCATGGAGTTCTTGAGACTAGCTGCATGTAGTACACACCGTACAAGTGGGGAAAATTGTGGAAACTAGTAGTGCTCATCTAATATCTAAGCAGTTCACATATTGTAACCATGCATACTAAAACACGAGCTCCATGCACACAAGCAAAAAAACAAGATATAAGTACACAGTGCAGTACACTTCAATAAAACAAAATAAATTCGTTCCTAAAATACTAGAAGTTCAGACTAGTATGGAATTACACCAAAAAATATAAAACACAAAGAAAAAAAATCAAATTAAGCGAAAATACCATCTTGTAGTGAGTCTCCACATTTGTTGGCATAAGCTGATGGACAAAAAGACTTGTGCAGCCAAGGCCACGGCGAAGCAGGGCGGAATAGAACGCAGCAACGTTGATGTGGTCCATATTCAATTCTTCCATGAATACTGTGCCATATGTAAGCTGCTCCGCTCGCCCAGCTGGGCACAAGACCTTGCCCCCACGACGAGCACGACGGGCCTGCGAGTAAGCTGAGCAATCGCAGTGCATCAGCACACCACAACCATGGCTGTAACAGGAGAGATTCGCGCAGGGGCCTAGAGCCATCGCAACAAAAACCTATAAAATGAAAAAATAAAGAGAGGCTGGAGAAAGGAGAGAAGTTGCGTCTAGAGGAGAAATGAACTGCAAAGGAAGGGTAGAAGTTGGCTTACATTTATAGAAGAGGAATGCAAAAAGGTCAAAACTAAAAATTAAAGGGGAGTTAATGAAAAATATGTTACCAAGAATGAAGGACAATCAATTAAGGTTTATGTTACCAAAGAAAAAGGACCCCAAAAAGGTGTACTTTGACTGCAGCAGTTCCCACGAACTAATCGCAGATCATTAAATAATTATTTCTCAAAAATTATAAGTCGTAGACCATTCTAAATAAAAGTGAATGCAGTTCTTGAAAGTAATATCAGGGAGTTCACAATATGTGTGCATGAAGTGTGGTACGTGATCAAAATGAAGCACGAGAGAAGCACTTTCGTGTAGTGCACAACGCAGAATTAGTGCACCTGATGCAGTCCTTAAATGTAAGTCATGCAGTCCGCAGTGTTGGTACAAGCAGTCACAACTTTCGCACACAAAAAGATGCACGCAATGCAAAATGTGTACAACTGCAACACATGACTATGACAAATGTAGTGCACACAGACACAACAAATGTAGTGCACACCTGTACACTAGAAAAAAGGATATGTAAGAGGAAAACAATAAAGAAAAATGCCACCAGCATGCAGTGTACAAAAATGTAGCGCAAAAATGTGTAGTGCGGAATGTGTGCACATGCGGTACAGAAACCTGATGAATGCAATGCAACATGATTTACTAGGCAGTGCATGCCCCTACATTGGAAAAAATATGTAAGAGAGTAAATGTTAAAAAAATTGACCACCCAGGTGCAACCGGTCCCAGCCAGTCTCGTGGTAGGTCTACGGCCACAGCAGGCGAGTCGTTCTGAGCCATTATGCGTGGGGCCGGGTACACATGGGCCCACAGGTCAGGAAGTATAGAGCAGCGAGCACTATGTATAACCGCCCAAATAAGTAACCAGAGGAGTTCGATACTGCTGCCTCATCAGCGCTTATAAACAGGTCGAGCGCACCCTCCGCGGGCGAGGTGGGATTAAACATTAGGGCGCACACACAGCGCACCGGGAACCAGCCATGCCGACAGGACGACTTGGGCCGAATACGTCTTCACTCCCCAAACACAGGCCCAACGCGCTGGAGTAGTTAAAATAACACGGCCCACTAAAAAACAATAAGTACAAAAATAAGACATCAAAGAGAAATGAGAAAACATTTTTAAATGAATAAAAACAACAACAAAAAATGTGCGTGGGCACTGCTAGAAACTACAGTTCACTCTAATAAATAAAACACAAGAAGCCTGGAGTCAACGTACAAATGCAGTCCGCGACGTATAACAATACAATTCATCACGTGGAAGCATGAAGTATTCCTATTTCTGAAATGCAGTTCTCTTTCTACTGCATTGCAGTATGGCTAAAATGAAGAATGCAGCCCTTTTAGTTAAGCAAATCAGTATGATAACCCTACCCTCCATCCACACAAAAGTTGCATCACCATCACATATAAAAAAAGAAAAAAAATAAAGAACTCCATCAAAAACTAAATGTGCGTACATCTATATGGATCATGATCCGATATAATTTAGTATACAAAGAATAAATTTAACTTGCATGCAGTACACTATGTGGACATACGCATTTCTGCCATGATAGTGAAGAAGTGCACTTACTAGGAAAATTCACCAAAACACAAATCATCACATTTTCTGACAGTTGCGTGCATACCTGAACTTGTCAAGAAAAAAGAGGGGACGACATTCTGGATTTCCAACGCACTAAGACAACCTCCTCATAGCAAAATCTCTCTGCAGTTGCCACGTAACTAGAAACACAGCCCCACCACGCTACCACCCCGCTCCACCACCACCACACAGAAACACAACTGCTTCGTCCCCCAAAAAACCCCATTGCATCTTCTACTCCACACTTCCGTTCACTAACCTCCCTCTCCAGAACAAACACGAGAGAGCAGAGGAGAGTCATGGCGGATGCACCTCTGTACAAGCAGCAGCGCAGGTACACCAAGGAGCTCCATGACGTCGACCTCCACGGCAACCACAAGCTCCACGTCGTTTGCACAAGCAAGGTTCAAGACGTGGACAAGATGTTGTCCATGCTCAGGAGGAAGCTCGGCGGAATGCCCATCAAACTAGTCGACGTTGATGTCGAGTACACGCACTACGTGAAGCCACAACGGGCAGCAGTGCTCCAGCTATGCATAAAAAAAGAATGCCTTGTCTACCACATCTCTGCAGCTAAAGACAGGTCAGAATAACTATCAATCTGTACTATTTCTTGTCAATATTGATTTTAAATTTTCTTCATCGCAATTGCCATTATTTAAACTTTGGTTCTCATTTTTAAAAAGCATGGCATAGGAATTCATTGGCAGTTTTCATCTGGCTCCATGTAACTCATGTGTTCAACTCTTGAATTATATGATCTAGTGATACACACAGTTTTATTTTGTTTTACCAAATACAAATTATTTGCCTGAACAATAGAAAACTACACCATTACTATATAAAACATGTATGAAATTCAATTCAAGAATACAAACATGCACAAACATGCATTGTTTATGCAATCTATTATCAGATTTACTAGTTATGCTATACAAAGTATTATCAGCTACTCACTGCAAAAGATTTAGGTATTCATATTGCACTTCAATTAAAAAAACATTGCTGGTTCTAAAAAAATAATCTATATTCAGTCTATACAAACATCTCGCATGCTAATGGAACTAGACAAATTCCTCATGAATGGTGAGTACACCTTTGTCAGATTCGCCATTGAAGGAGACAAAAGCAAGCTGAAGCTACCTGGCTTGGAGATCAACTCCGACAACTACAATGATATTCAGGTGGAATGGAGAGACCCATACAATAAAAAGGAGTTCGACTCTTTGGCTGCTGTTGCCGGCAGGATGATAGACATTCACTACCATGACATGAAGAAAAAAATTAACCGCAAGGAGGACCATACTCTGTCGGGATTTTGCCCGCTGCCAGACAAGCTTATCAAGTATGCAGCAATAGATGCATTCGCAACATATGAGTCATGGAGGATCATCTACGATATCATAATGGGACTGGACAGGGCAAAAAGAGAAAAGGAAGCAAAGAAGAAGAAGAACAAGGCTGTAATCCAATACAGAAACTAGAAATAATCATGGCTATGTTTAGTTTCATTTTACTTTAGTGGTTGTGTTGTTCCTTATTTCATGTCTGCAAGGTTTTGATTATGTCCGTTGGTTCATATCGAACGTTTCTTTTGTAAAAACAATGTCGTTCTAGAATTATCATCAAATTTTATTTCTGCTATTTGCTTATGTATCGTTAGTTAGCTTGTGACCATTTGCTTTTGCTGAACTTAGTTTGCTTGTCATGCAGAATCGCTTGTAACTTAGTTTGCACTAGGTAATGATTGTCGAGTTTGTAGTAGAACAAGTATCCAGACAACTTTGAAAAATTTAATGTGTGATACCAAAACATTCTAAACAGATACAAAACATATTCAAAAACAATGTTAAACAAAAAAAATTAAGTACTCTGACTACAGATCATACCTAAAAAGAAAGATGAATGCAGTTCACAATGGTAAACATAAGCAGTACACATGTGTCCACATGCAGTCCACAAGAGTAATTATAGAAAAAGACCATTAATATTAATATTTCTAAAAATATATAATCCGCAGACCATTCTAAACAAAGGTGAATACAGTTCATCGAAGAAATATAACGTAGTTCACAAAGTGTATACATGAAGTGCAGTACATGCTTAAATGAAGAACGAGAGGGGCTGCAGGCACTTTCGTGCAGTGCGCAACACTCAGACTTGGTACACGCAGTGCAGTCCGCAACGTTGGTGCAAGCAGTACAAATGACATCATTTGTACTACCATGAAATATATATACTACAAAAGAAAAAATGCCTCAGATACGGAATTTTTTTTACCACCCAGGTGCAACCAGGACCCAGCCAGTCTCGTAATAGGTCTGCGCCCACAGTAGGCGAGCTGAGCCACGATGCATGGGGCTGGGCACACATGGGCCCATAGGTCAGAGAAATAAGTGCAGCGAGCGTCGCCTATAAGCGCCCAAACAAGTAACCAGAGGAGTTCGTTAGAGCTGCCTCGCCAGCGCTTATAAATAGGTCAAGCGCGCTCTCAGCGGGTGAGGTGGGACTAAACATTAGGGCGCACACACAGCGCACCGGGAACTAGGCATGCTGACAAGCTGACTTGGGCCGAATGCGTCTTACACCCCAACGGACCCAACGAATTCTCACAGCCGAAAACAAACAAGCCCAACGACGCACAACTAGCACGCAACTCCAGTACCCTCCCAACTAAAAAAATCCAGTCCGCTGTGCAGTTCAGTATGGGACAGAAAATGTGCTGTTAATACATCATTGCAGTTCTCTTAGACGATTGTTTTTTCCAACCAATCAAGAACACTACCACGGCTAGCCCGCGTCGAACCGCCTCCTCCACTTGGTGAATCTTTTCTCTTGGCTACAATGGCACAAACCCCCGTCACATCCTGGCTTGGTTGACATGTGCACGGGGTGTGACAGGGAGGCGCCGGGGTGTGATGGACTCGCCTATGCATGTGGTGCCGCGGCACGCTGCGTCGCCGCCTGCTCTGGCTCGTTCTAGGCTCGGCCTTGCAGGGGGTGGGGAGGGGTTCACGACCCCCTCCCACCCCCTGCTCGGCCTTGCGCTAACACACGTAGTGCACTTGGTTGACAGGCGCAGTGCGGACATTTTGTTTTTATAACCCTAGGACGCACGTAACCCTAGAGGCACACCCCTAAGATAGACAGGGAGGCGACGGGGTGTGATGGACTCGCCTACGCATGCGGCGCTGCGGCACGCCGCGTCGCCGCCTGCTCTGGCTCATTCAAGGCTCGTCCTCGCATGGGCGTGGGGAGGGGGGTCACGACCCCCCTCCCACCCCGTGCTCGGCATCGCGCTAATGCATGCAGTGCGCTTGGTTGACACGCGCAGTGCGGACATGCTGTTTTTTCAACCCTAGGACGCATGCAACCCCAGAGCCACACCCCTAAGATAGACGGGGAGGCGACGGGATGTGATGGACTCGCCTACGCATGCGGCACGGCGGCACGCCGCGTCGCCGCCTGCTCCGGTCGTTCGAGGCTTGGCCTCGCAGGGGGGTGGGGAGGGGGGTCACGACCACCCCTCCCACCCCCTGCTCGGCCTCGCGCTAACGCACGCAATGCGCTTGGTTGACAGGCGCAGTGCGGACATTCTGTTTTTCCAACCCTAGGATGCACGCAACCCTAGAGCAACATCCCTAAGATAGATAGGGAGGTGACGGGGTGTGACGGACTCGCCTACACATGCGGCAATGCGGAGCCTGCTCCGGCTCGTTCCAGGCTCGACCTCGCAGGGGGTGGGGAGGGGGTCATTACCCCCTCCCACCCCCTGCTCGGCCTCGCGCTAACGCACGCAGTGCACTTGGTTGACAGGCGTAGTGCGGACATTCTGTTTTTCCAACCTTAGGACGCATGCAACCCCAGAGCTACACCCCTAAAATAGACCGGGAGGTGACGTGACAGGGGCTGCATCACGTACAAGCAAAAAAATAACAGATGCAGGATGCAACTCTATACAATGAAGTGCATTTATTTAGACAAAAGCAGTGCAATATCATAAACAACGCAGTTTCGGAATACATACACAAATACAGGGGCTGCAGCAAGTACATGGAATACAGGTGCAGTACAAACCTATAGAAAAATAAAAAAATGGGGGGGGGGGGGCAACCCCCCCTACCATACAAGCAAAAAAAATGCAGGACGCAACTCTATACAACAAAGTGCACTTGGTTAGACAAGAACGCAGTGCAGTATCATAAGCAATGCAGATTCAGAATACATACATGAATACAGGGGCTGCAACAAGTACATCAAAAAATACGGGTGTAGTACAAACGTGTAGACAAATGCAGTGCTTTTTGTTAGACAAAGAAGTTTGGCATCACATGTAATGCAGTTTCTGGGACACGTACGATACATATAAGCGTGACAAATGCCAGTTCGCACAGAACGTGGTGGTCAACAAAATAAAAATATATACATATATATACTATATGAGTTATTTATATAAAATAAAATACACACAAATTCATCCATATACGCTACTGCAAAAAGCAGACGAAAACACAACAACATATAAAAAAAGTCTTTTCATACATTATGTACTTTAGACAGCACACCGTACACAACATGAACCCTAGTTCTTGTCCATACACATGCTTTTACCCAGGAAAAACAATGCCAAATGACTGTTACTGCGTCTGCGACTGCGACAGGGAAGTAAGCACGAGGTTTGCAATCAGATCTCGTAGCTCAGGCGACATGTCTTGATAATACAACATGTTCGAAGGATTGAACATCAGCTGAAACATGTACTTCGCCTTCCAATCATCAACAACAGGTTGAAAGAAAATTAAAAAAATGCGGACCAGTGATTAAAAAAAGGTTGTCATGAGAACAAAAAGTGAAATAAAAAAGTAACAAGAAAAGAAGAAATAGAGAAGGTATTATGTCGGATTTGACAATTTTCTCGACTAGACGTTGGCCGTCATACAACTGCGTCAACCTCAGAGCATAGATTCCGCACTCATTTGTTCCCTGTGCTAGCACAATCGGGTAAGAGGGTTTTTCTGGCAATTTATCCCAGTCAGGGTGGTTCTTAGATTTATACAACTTTTCACCATAAATCACATTTAGCAGACGAGTCATTCTCCTCATCTGGCAAAAAAGGTAGCACAATGTAAAATAACACATGTCACAGATCAATAACCATTCAGACGAATTGAAAAATACAAAGTTCTTCTCAACACTAGACAGTCCCTCTTTTAAATGCACATGAGGTCATTACCTTTTATCACCTTTTTTACACATATTTCTTTACACAGATTGGGGGTGTGTGTGAAAAATGTAGTTCTGTCACGCATATGTTGCAGTGCGTTATATATAAACAAGGTGGTGCAGTGCACTATATAAAAAATGCAGTAGGAGAAACACAAAAAATCTTTGCGCTTGGCATACCACTTCAGTGCAATATGAGTGGTAGTCAGTCCTATGCCACTTTGTCGTGACATCAGGATGACCAGTGTACTTCCTAGTGTCATGAATATCAATCGTCTGGTGATGCTGGTCCATCGTGTGTAAGGAATAATGACCATCCTTGGAGCGCGGCATCATAATTTGTCACATCAATAAACAAAACGAAAAATGAAAAGTTCGTTCGACATGTAGCACTAGGACCACTGTTCCAAAAATAACTAGAAAAAGAAATGCAACAAACTAGAAAATAAATGACAGAAAACAATGGCCTTACCAGTTTTGCGTCCAACAGGTTTACGTCGCCGCTCACAAAAACCTTGAACTGCTTAACTGCATCTTCTAAAGCAAACGGGCTATGCACAACTGGCAACACAGGGTGTCCTTCATCATCTCTCTTCACAAAGGTTTCCATTTGAAGAACGTACTGCATAGAAAAGAACAAAAATAGGAAATGAAAAAAAACATGCATGCACGCATGGACACGAAAAAATCAGTACAAGAGAAAAAATGACAGCACACGTTTACCGTGATAAATAAAGGTGAAAGTAGCACACGTTCACCAGAACGATAAACTAAACCCAATTCAGGGTCTTGCTTCCAGTACTTGATGACAAAATCCATGAGATACGAGTCCACTAAAGCTCCTTTGCCAAATGTATTATAGATATAGTCAACATTGTAATTTTCGACATCACCAAAAGGACGATTCACCATAAAGAACGAGTTCCTGCAGTAAACATACACAAATGGGATCAATAAAATTAAAATTCAAATTAAAACACACAAAAAGGATGAAGGGCACACACATAAAACTTACTCGTGGTATTTGGTTACAAAATCTTTGCTGAGAACGAGATCCTTTATTTTCCTCGCCTCATCAATATGTTTGAACCTAGGAGGCTTCAGTTTCTCTATAAAGCATCTCAACTTAAAAACCCTCTCACCTGCCCTCTTGTTCGAAAATACTTCAGCCTCATCCACATGAGGATGATTAATTGCTGCACTCCTAGTCCTAGTGACGCGTGGACACGATGTAACAAAATCATCATCATCAACATCAAGTACATCATGTGGAGAGCTAGCTCGAGAAACACTCCCACCATCAGGTCCAGACGCCACATCTGTGTTCAAACCATCTCCAGCCAAAGAACCAGAATTATCTAGAGAGATTTCAATGGCACAATCCTCCATAACCACCTCAGAACCCTGGGACTCAAACAGTGACGTACATCCTTCATGAAGCCCCCATCAAAACCTAAAAATGTGTAGAAAAAAACATGGAAACACTCATCACAAAATACAAAACCAAAAAACATGTAATACATCTCATTAATATAAAAAATGTAGTTCACTAAAGAAGAGAATGCAGGCCACTTATCTACAACAATGCAGCCCGCTTCTCTAAAACAATGCAGCCCGCTTGTCTATAACAATGCAGTCCACTTATAAAGAACAATGCAGCTCACTTGCCCAAAAAATAAATGCATCTAACTTGTCTAGAACAAATGTAGCTCACTAACACAACAGAAATATAGACATCCATTCTAAATCACACATTTAACTAAACACACTAGTAAAAAAGCCCTTAAGAAGCAGAAGCAAGCAGTAGACAAAAAATAAATAACGGAGATAAACAAGTTCACTAAAACAACCTTTATCTGCAAAAATTAAAAGTGATGTTAAATCAAGGAAACACTTACTCGATGTGAGCCAACTATGGAGCATGGCCTTTCTGATGTAGCCCATGTGCTCCACCACAAACTAAGCAACTCGAGCACGATCCCAAGTCTGCAAAAATTGAAACATATAGAATCCACAATCATGCCTGCAATAAAATTATAAAAAACATCAGTTTCACAAAATGAAATAAAAAACTTGAGCAGTATGGTGGAGAGCGGTTGTAGGAACACACCCATTTGGTTGCATTGGGACAATGACATGTTTCAACACAAATCCATCAAGTGTAGGAGGATTTAGTGGCTCATCAGAACTTGACCTACCTTCTTTCCATGCACGCTTGATATTTTTAAGAATCCTCCTAAATATCCTGATCGCATCAGGGCTTCCAGGTTTCTTGAGCGAGCAAAGAAATCCAAACCGCCTTTCTTTCGCATTTAAGGCAACTACAAAATAATGACCAACGTCATCCCTCGTCTCTGGCGGATCAAATGTTACAAACAGGACCTGTAAGAAGCATGAAAAATAAATAAAATAATTATAAGAAGAACAAACAGAACACTATAAAAACCAACACACAAAATATGGTTTTTAACACATAAAAACGTTACTCACCATATCTTTTTTATCAACACGCTCCTCGACTTTTCAAGAGAACATCATTTTAACACTCCTGCCTACAGTACCACCATGCCAAATACTTGTCTGCCAAAACAAAACAAAAAAGAAATAGTGCTCAAGCAAAACAGGTCGTCACACGTAATAAGAAAAGAAAATCAAAAAATAAAACAAAAATTTCTGCATTCTTACACAAATATGGTACGGGACAACCATCGTCGGAGATCTCTTAAATTTATCTACCGGCAAAGAAACCCCAAGATCTAGAAGGCCTGTAGTGAGCATCCTGTCGCTGTCAAAACCGACGGATCTCGGGTAGGGGGTCCCGAACTGTAATTCGAAGGTTGATGGTAACATGAGACAGGGGACACGAAGTTTTACCCAGGTTCGGGCCCTCTTGATGGAGGTAATACCCTACGTCCTGCTTGATTGATATTGATGAATATGAGTATTACAAGAGTTGATCTACCATGAGATCGTAATGGCTAAACCCTAGAAGACTAGCCTGTATGACTAAGGTATTGAGTATATCCTTTCCGGACCTCATCCTCCGGTTTATATAGACATCGGGGGGATCTAGGGTTACATAGAGTCAGTTACATAAGATTGAATCTTTATTGTTGTTCGCCAACCTTGCCTTCCACGCCAAGGAGAGTCTTATTCGGACATGGGTACAGTGTTCAGTCTTCATATCTTCATAGCCCATCAGTCCGGCCCATAGATAATAGGCCGGACGCCCATGGACCCCTTAGTCTAGGACTCCCTCAGTAGCCCTTGAACCTGGCTCCAATGACAAGGTATCCGGTGCATAGTGCTGTCTTCGGCATTGCAAGGCGGGTTCCTCCTTCCGAAATCCCGAATAGTCTCCAGACGAATTGATCGTGTCCGGACCTGTAACACACACCGCACAGAACCGTAGAGAGAATATAATAACACACAAGTCCAATCTGCTGACAACTTTAGTAATGTGACGTCACGCCTGTCCGATCATAATTTCGAACCGTTTTTTGCCCCACATTTCGAGATGCGATTGTCATTGGCACGTCTTGTTAAAGAAGAGACCGTGTCCCCTTATTGTGGGATTCTCATCAATACGGGTGTGGGTAACCCAACCGCGCCGTTTACACAACCCTTGGGAGCAGGCGAATTTTAAGGCGAATGGGGGGCATTCAATATTCACCGCCCTTATAAGGAGATAAAATACCCCTTTCTTCTCCCACTCTTTCTTCCTGCCTCTCTGTTCTTGAGCTCCAACGCCCAAGTTCTCATTTCCCTGTCTCGAGAAAGCACTCAACCATGTCCAGATCCGGAGGTCAAGGCAAATGGATGGCCTCCTCTGTTAAGGAGGAGCACATCGCTGAGCTTCGGGCGGCCGGTTACTTGGCGAAGGAAATCGCCCACAATCTTCCAGCCCAAGGACAAATCGTCCCCACACCAAAGCCCAACGAGAGGGTAGTGTTCATCCCTCATTTCCTCCGCGGGCTAGGGTTTCCACTCCATCCCTTCGTCCGTGGGATAATGTTCTACTACGGGATAGACTTACATGATCTATCCCCGAACTCCTTCCTCAATATCTCAGCGTTCAGCGTCGTGTGTGAGGCCTTCCTCCGCATCCACCCCCACTTCGGGCTGTGGCTCAAAACCTTCAACGTGAAGCCCAAGGTGGTGGACGGACAACACGCAGAGTGCTGGGGCGCCATGGTGAGCAAGCTCACCAATGTCTCTTGGCCAAAAGGCACATTCGTGGAATCTGTCAAGGAATGGCAGAAGCTATGGTTCTACATCGCCGAACCCCGCGATGCCACCTGGGCGGTGGCGGCCGAATTCAACTCCGGCACCCCCGCGTGGCTCACCTCCTGGGTCGAGAAGAGCCCAAACTGGTGTTCGTCGGACGAGCTGATTGCGCTGCAAATGCGTATCCAAAGTATGATCGATAGGGACATCAAGCTTGTCGACATAATCCAAGTGATGTTGGTGCGCCGAATCCTTCCCTACCAGAGCCGAAGCCGTCCTCTATGGGATTTCAACCCGAAGAAACATCATACCCTAGTGAGGCTTTTCGAAACGACTCATGAAGATGCCTGGAAGTTGCTTTTCAAGGGCAACGAGATACCGCCAACTACTGGTTCGGACAGGGGTCACGACATAAATCACCTCCCCAATGAGGTATGTCGTTTTCAACACATCCCTTACTTGCTTGTTTCAAGGATGATATCTAAGCTTCCATTACCATTGCTTTTTTAGTACTAGTTGAAGAAAGCGAAGCAGATCCGGTGTCCGGCTCCCTTGCTCGAGGAGCCAGTCATCCAGCGCTTAGCAAAGATGCTGGTGCCGGAACCTTATAAGGCACCAGAGAAGAAGGCCACAGGAAAGGCCAAGGGGGCCCAGAGCGGTCCCCGCCGCAAGGGTACCTTGGACGTGACGTCCGAAGACAAGGCCCACTCCCCCGCCGCCGAAGACGACGCGGATGAGGAGGAGGAGGAGAGCGACTCTCCCCATGATGGGGGGGGAGGAAGAAGAGGGCGGCCTCCGCAACTCTGGAGGCGGAGGCGCCCAAAAGGGGGAAGGGCTCCCTCGCGGATAACTCCGCATGGGATGTCAATGACAGTCCGGAGAGACGCCCCCGTGCTAAGACTCGGGCCGCATCGTAAGTACTAATACCTTATCCTCCCATGGAGTTTCCCCTCCTCATTGTATTGAGATGATTGGTTATGTTATTGTAGTTTGGCATACAATAGCCCTCCGCGATCCTCGTCAGGAGGCTCGCTGGATTCCAAGGCGACGGCCAGCGACTCCCCGCCTGCCGCACACTCCCCCAAGACCAGGGATGATGCGGAGGTGCTGTCCCGAAGGACTATTCCCGGCGGGGAGAGGCTCAGGAGCCGCCCGAAGGAGAAACCCCCATCACCGGACACCAAGTTGAATCAATCCCCTCGGAGACTGGCGGGGAGGGCCGTATACAATTTAGCCCTTAACCAGTCTCCATTCCGGAGACTGAGGCGGCTCCGAAATCCAGCACACACCCTCCTTCGAAAGAAGGGGGGATGCCTATTCCGCCGGTGGCCCCTATCCAACCAGGGGCACCGGATAGTCTGCTGGAAGCGCTGCGAGGCGCTTCCATTATGGATGAGCATCGTGTCCTTATGGGCATGGTGATTGAAAGAGTTCAGTCCACCAAGAGCGGACTAACCGAGGCCTGCGGCAACCTGCTGACAGGTTTTGAGGTAAGTGACGCCAAAAGGAGAGAATCCCAACGTAGACAGTAGCCTCTAAGACATTGTCCGGTGTTCGGAAAGAAAAAATCGGACAGAGGATCAATCTCCTATGCCAGGAAACTAACTAATTTTTTCTTAAATACAGACATCGTTGCTGGCCGCTGCCTCGCATACTGCCAAAGTCTCCGACTGAAGCAGAAACTGGCGGAGGCCGAGGGAGATCTAATCCAAGTGAAGAGTCGGCTCAAGAAGAAGCAAGGTAAGCAATATCCTGCTATATATTCAAAAAGAAGAACATGATATGTGATGACCAACATGCCATGATTTGTATAGAAGCGGCGACCGAGGTCGAGGCCCTGAGAAAGGCCCTGGCCGAAGCCGAAGGGAAGACTGTCCAACAACAAGCCACCCGTAAGAAGCTCAAGGCCTGGGTCGGCGAGGTCCAGCAGGAGCTCCAGGACGTGGTGAAGAGGTGTGAAACCTTTGAGCGCGAGGCGTCGGCTCGAGAGGCTGAACTTACCAAGGCTCATCAAAGCGTGGAGGCCGCACGGAATGAGGCCCGAGACGCTCTCGAGGCAGCGGGTAAGGCATTTAACATGCAAAGCAAGTATGCGGAGAGGAAGTGCCTTTTACTAACCCGGATTCGGAGTTGGCCAGGGGCTTTTGTGGATCTGCCGCGAGTGTATTCGATGCTGCAGAGTTCTTCCGAGCAAGGGAAGGGGATTCTCCAGAGAAGCTGTTCTGGTCGCAGTATGCTGTGCCAGAACATTCGGTGGCCTTTGACAATCAACTAAAACAGTTGGTCGAGCTGCATAGGATGGCCGAACTGGCCACGAAGGATTTAATAATCCGACTATGGCCAGCTGAAGTTATACCTAGCAGTTATTTTGGCCTCATGAAGCGGGTGGTGGAGGCTTGTCCGTGGCTAGACATCGTCAAGCGATCAGTCTGCATCGAGGGTGCCTGCATGGCCTTCGCTCATTGCAAGATGTGGTGGGCAAAGATGGATGCCGTCAAGGTGGCTCGGGGGCCGCCGGAGGGCAAGGAGCACCGCACACCCGAGCGATATTTTGCGACGTCCTGGAGGGATCTCGACTTGTAGCAACGCAGTGCGGGAAGGATGTTATTCTTGAGTAAATACATTCATATTTTGCCTTGTATGATGAAAACAAATCCGCTTTGTAATATAACTTTCATTATGTTTTATTTGTATCCTCATGTGCGGCCGTGTTGTATGAAATCTGAGGGTTGGCTAGTCATCGGCTTCTGCCCTCAGGTAGGTAGTATGGAGGTGTTCGGGATGGTATCTAAACAATCTTGATCCAATTATATGGTCCTTGAAGGAGTTGATTAGTGCAACAAACCAGGCAACCAAACTATACGGCTTGAACACCCTCACTTAGCCATAGGAGTTTTATAATAAAACATAGGCGCAGCCTCTGATATATGAACCAGGGTGCTGTAAGCGTCTGATCGGGAAGTACTGATCCTTCGCGTAATGCAGAAAAATCTCCAACTATTTGAGACCTCCGAATAGCTGACCGGCTCTCACCGCATCATGACAATCAGTTTTTGGCTTTCTCCACTGAGGTGCTCATCCAGTTTAGACCAGGGCACAATTGCAGTAGCTCTCCCTTTACTACCCTAGCCGATGTAGCGGAACGTAGGATAGAAAGCACAGGAGCCGGGCAACCCAACTATTGACCAAAGACATGATTCGGAGCCAATGCATATAATGCTAAATTCGGGGTTCCGAACTATACTTACAAGAAGTGTTCAGACTTTTGTTGCCGTAATGTGGGGTGCTATAAAGCCCCTGGCAAACATCAAAACGTACCAAAGTGTACAGGTGCTACCTGATGGGGTTATCCACAGGGAAACGGAAAAATAAAGAAAAGAGAGAAAGAAAACAGAAAAAATGTAAAGGTAAAAAGCTGGGGTCCTACAGCTCCAGCTACAAACTGTTTTCATTATAATGTAATTAGTACGTCAAGGCGCATTGATACAAGTAGTGCAATAAGCAATAGGCTATTTAAGATGCCGAAACCAGGGAAGAGCTGCTTGTGGGTCCTGGAAGAGAGGTAGAGTTATCATTAATGGAATCACCTAAAAAGTCCCCGTATGTCTGCGCTCCTCGCCATCTTGATGTGTTTATCCTTCAAGAGGACCGATAACCAGACCACCCGATGGGGTATGTGGAATTAAAACCTGAAATAAAACAAGAAAAAGTGAAAGTATGTGTGTATCCGATGTCGGTTGAGCCGTCCCGTGGATCACAAGCTAGCTATGCCTCCGTCGATGCCCATGGAATTTTGAGTGCGTAGTTATGTATGCACGGCACACAGGCCACCACTTGACCAGAACTGAGACGGAGGGCAGATTGCTAGTCGAGCTCCTGACGAGCCGAGCTCTCCTGCTGCAGAGTAGTCCGGACCCTCTTAAGGGTGTCCGAGGGCTCGACAGCCGAATGAAGGTTCTGCTTGAGAAGGCCGCTTTGTACTTCTGCTGCTAGGGCAGCTGTGTGCTCTTTTGTACGGAGAGAGTGTTCCGTATTGCCATTAACTCTTATGACGCCGCGTGGGCCGGGCATCTTGAGCTTGAGATAAGCATAGTGTGGCACTGCGTTGAATCGAGCAAACGCAGTTCGTCCGAGCAGTGCATGATAGCCGCTATGGAATGGGATGATATCGAAGACTAACTCCTCGCTTCGGAAGTTGTCTGGAGATCCGACGACAACCTCTAATGTGATTGAGCCCGTACAATGGGCCTCTATGCCTGGAATGACTCCTTTAAAGGTGGTCTTTGTAGGCTTGATCCTTGATGGGTTAATGCCCATTTTTCGCACTTTATCTTGATAGAGCAGATTGAGGCTGCTACCACCGTCCATGAGGACACGAGTCAGGTGGAACCCATCAATTATTGGGTCTAAGACCAGTGCGGCCAAGCCTCCGTGACAGATGCTGGTCGGGTGATCCCGGCGATCAAAGGTGATCGGGCATGACGACCATGGATTGAATTCAGGAGCGACTGGCTCTATCGCGTAGACGTCCATGAGCACACACTTGCGCTTCCTCTTGGGGACGTGGGTAGCATATATCATGTTCACCGTTTTGAACCGAGGGGGAAACTTCTTCTGTCCCCCTGTGTTCGGTTGTCGTAGATCTTCGTCTTCTTCCTCGCTTTGCGACCCTTTTCCCTGTTCTCGGCGTTTAATTTGCCGGCCTGTTTGAAAACCCAGCACTCTCTATTTGTATGATTAGGAGGCTTGTCGGGGGTGTCGTGAATCTGGCATGGACGATCAAGTATGCAGTCCAAGCTGGATGGGCCCGAATTGTTCTTTTGGAACGGCTTCTTCCGCTGACCGGACTTAGAGCCACTGAATCCGGCATTGACCGTCGTATCCTCGGTGTTGTCACTCTTGTGTCGTGCGTGTATCTGTTGTGTCAAGACTTGTCTTTATTGCTTTTAACTTCAGGGGTGCCGGCGTCGCTTGCATTGTTTTTGTTACGGGCCAACCAACTGTCCTTGCCCGCACAAAAGTGGGTCATGAGTGCCATGAGGGCTGCCATGGATTTTGGCTTTTCTTGGCCGAGGTGGCGAGCGAGCCATTCGTCGCGGATGCTATGCTTAAAAGCTGCTAGAGCTTCGGCGTCAAGACAGTCGACAATTTGGTTCTTTTTAGTTATGAACCTTGTCCAGAATTTCCTGGCGGACTCTCCGGGCTATTGAACTATATGGCTTAAGTCATCAGCGTCCGGAGGTCGAACGTATGTACCTTGGAAGTTATCGAGGAAAGCCTCTTCCAAGTCCTCCCAGCTACCAATGGAATTTTCAGGCAAACTGTTTAGCCGATGCCGAGCTGGCCCTTTGAGTTTTAGAGGGAGGTATTTTATGGCGTGGAGGTCATCTCTTCGGACCATATGGATGTGGAGAATGAAGTCCTCGATCCACACCGCGGGGTCCGTGGTTCCATCGTATGATTCTATGTTCACGGGCTTGAATCCTTCGGGGAATTCGTGATCCAGGACCTCATCAGTGAAGCAATGAGGGTGTGCGGGGCCTCTATATCAAGCCGTATCATGAAGCAACTCTGATAGAGTCCGTCTGCGGTGTTCGGCCCTCGCATGACTAGGTTTGTCATGTCCGAATAGGTGGCCGTGGTTACATGTCGAGGCGCCTCCTCGCAATCCATAGATTGATCTTGTATGTCCTGCTTTATTGTTCAGGTTCTGCCGGAGGTCATATGTATGGACGTGGGCTAATTTACCTCTGCCTGAGTGATGAGGCGGGGCGGGCTGGTGTTCGGCATGAGTTTCCGTTTTGTCCCGACCACGTGGTGGTCGGTCGGTCGTATTGTGCGATGGTGGTATGTACTCCAGCGTCTCCTCATCGAACTGAGTTAGCAATTTGCACTTTGGGTAGCTTTTGGTTGGGCGCTTGAGGCCGTATTCTTCGGCTGCTAGGACATCACTCCATTTATCATTGAGGAGATCTTGGTCAGCTTGAAGCTGCTGCTGCTTCTCTTTCAGGATCCTTGCCGTGGCTATTAGCTAGCGCTTGAAGCGCTCCTACTCAAGAGGTTCCTCGGGCACGATGAAATATTTGGTGCAGAGGCTCACCTCATCTTCAGAGAGCGGGAGGTAATTATCGTCCTTCGAATCTTCGTGCGTGGCCTGTTTAACAGGGCTAACCTGCTCGTCTTCCCATTGTTTGTTTGCTTTATCGACGGGGTCTTCGTTGTCTTCGGCGCCTTCCGGAGTGTCATCTTCTCCTGTGCCGGTGTTGCTGTCTTTACTGTGGTGTGACTTAGAGCGGCGCGGCTGATGCCGGCGTTTGGACTATATTTCGAAAGGTTTATCCTCAACTGGGTCTTCCTTATCGTCCCCGCTTTTCTCCTTTGGTTCATCCACCATGTATACGTCATATGAGGAGGTGGCCGTCCAGCGTCCGGTGAACGGCGGGTTTTGGGCCTCTTCTTCTCCGGCATCGTCGTCCATACCGTCGATGTCCTCGGAGTCATAATCAAGTTCGTCGGTCAAATCCTCGATCGTGGCTATAAAGAGGATGGCGGGTGGGAAGTAAAATCTCCATCGTCAGTCCCTAGTTCGAGCCGGATATAGTTCGGCTGAGAGTCCTCCGCCAAGGACAGGTTTTTAATGAGTTTAGCACATCGCCCAAAGGCGAGTGCTGGAAGATGTCGGCGGCGCTGAATTTGAGGGTCGATAAACGATCAAGCTCGGAGTCCACGGGCTCGCGTGGTTTGGAACCTACGGCCGGAGACGAGTCCGGTGTTCCGGTGGCATAGGCATCGTGTGAGACCAGGTCCATGTGTGGCTCCAACGCGGTGGAGTCTGCGGCCTTCGAGGTAGGGTTAATCCTCCCATCTTTGGATGTCGCGGCCTGCTCTGGCTCTAGGGCCAAAGCGGTTACAGGAGCGATCTCCCGGATGCGGCCCGATGACAGATTTAGGTCATGACCATCGGGGTGACCGGGAGCGGCCACCACGGTATCGAATCCGGCGAAGATCAAGTCTCCACGGATGTCCGCGACGTAGTTCAAGCTCCCGAATCTGACCAGATGGCCAGGGGCGTAGCTTTCGATCTGCTCCAGATGGCCAAACGAGTTGGCCCACAGTGCGAAGCCGCCAAACACAAAGATCTGCCCGGGGAGGAAAGTTTCTCCGCAGACAGCGCCATTATTGACGATTGAAGGGGCCATCAAACCTTACAGCGACACCACAGAGGAACTCTCAATAAAAGTACCAATGTCGGTGTCAAAACCGGCAGATCTCGGATAGGGGGTCCCGAACTATGCGTCTAAGGTTGATGGTAATAGGAGACAGGGGACACGAAGTTCTACCCAGGTTTGGGCCCTCTGATGGAGGTAATACCCTACATCCTGCTTGATTGATATTGATGAATATGAGTATTACAAGAGTTGATCTACCACAAGATCGTAATGGCTAAACCCTAGAAGTCTAGCCTGTATGACTAAGGTATTGAGTATATCCTTTCCGGACCTCACCCTCCAGTTTATATAGACACTGGGGGGGGATCTAGGGTTACATAGAGTCGGTTACAGAAGATTGAATCTTCATTGTTGTTCGCCAAGCTTGCCGTCCACGCCAAGGAGAGTCTTATCCGGACACGAGTATAGTCTTCGGTCTTCATATCTTCACAGCCCATCAGTCCGACCCATAGATAATAGGCCAGACACCCGAGGACCCCTTAGTCCAGGACTCCCTCACATCCCTTTATCCCAAAAATATTGACCAACTTCGCCAATGGTAATATCAGCCACCTCAGTTTTAAAAGCAATCATGTCCCCGAATTTTTTTATGAAAAACTGAAACATAAGATACTAAAAAAATAACAACAAGGAAAAAGGGTAAAATACTGAAATTAGAAAATACATATGAACAAAGCAATTTCTAAAAAGCCAAACTTCTTCTTCTTGTCCTTCTGAGCCCTCGTAACAGCAGTGTACCACTCATTCTATCTTTTCAGAAGAGCTGGATCTATGCTCGAGGTGTCACAACAGGAAGTTCGTCATCTATAATAAAAATATGAAGTTCACTTATCCAAAGAATGAAGTTCAAATATTAAGATAAGTAAATTCTGCTAGCTATTTTGAAAATCATCAACAAAAGATCAAGTTTCACTTATCATTAAACATCTAATACAGCTACCATAGTAATTAAACAAAATGAATGAGAAAAACTTCAACTGCATTGTTCGAAACAATACTCTTGCCTTCAATGCCAGAGTCTTCATGTTGTTGTTCTTTAGAGCTGACCAAAACATTTACTTGGCTAGGTTGTGACGAATGCACCACAACCTCACTAGACTGCCCTTCTGTAGCAACATCAACATTTTTTGGATTTACAACAGTCTGGTCAACCGCAACGTCCTTAGATACTTCACTAAATGAGGCTCCACTCTGGATACTTTAGGAACATCATTGGCGACCAGACAAACACGAGAAGCAGCAACACTACCAGTAGGAACGAAATTCTCGAGCGGCTTTTCAATGCCAAAATCAGAATCTTTATGCTGACTAGGGGAAACAACATCATGGGATTCCTGAGCTACAGAAGGATCTGCATCGTTGACGGCAACCAATGCAGAAGCATCAACACTGCCACCACCATCAACAGCACAACCCACTGGCTCAGATCAACATGAACTTCTACGTTTTCTTCTCCAGGCTGTGAAAAGTTTAAAAAAGACACAATAACACAAATGAGCGTGGGGATAATTAACACAACAACACACATGTCACTTATGTCAAAGACTGCAGACAAACATACGCAGAACAACTGCAGTCCACATATGCAAAACAACTGCAACCCACATGTGTCAAAACAACTACAACTGCAACCCACATATATGTAAAAATAACTACAGTTCACTTTGTCAAACGCTAAAGTTCAGTTATGTTAAATACTGAAGCTTAAGTATGTAAAAGACTATTGACCACGCATGCAAAAATAACTGCAGTTCACTTATGTCAAAGACTGAAGCTCACACATGTAAAACTATTGCAGCTCACATATGTAAATGAAATACATATGAGTGAACATAACAGCGTACATCAAGTTTATAACAACAACAAAAAATTATATTACAGCCCACTAACAAAAAAAGTAATTCAACTATACCTTATTAGCTACAACATCCAGAGGGGACGATGCATCGGCCAAGACCTCATCCTTCCCATAGCCATTGTAGGAATCTTTGGGCACAATCACAAGCAGCAACTCCGGTCTACAGGCATAGAACAAACCAAAAACGAAAATAAGATGGTAACGACCAAAAAAGAAAAAAAACTTCAACTATGCACAAGCAGTACATACTTTACAATCGTGAAGTACACAAAAAATACAATAAAATGGAAAGCAAAAAAAGCAAGTTCGAGAAGAGGGATGTATGGCAGAACAGACATGGCAGAAGTACTTGTACCTGACCAATTTCATCTTCCCTAGATCCATGGACACCAGAAGATTCCGCTCCAGCCTATCACAAAAAACTAAAATAGTGAGGAGCAGTCCACATAATACACAAAAGAGGTTCAAAGGCACAAGAAACCTAGACCATAGATTATCAGCGCCGACGCCAGCATCCTAACGGTTCATTTCATCCAAAATATGCTCAGCATCCTTCTCATACCGATCGCATTTTTCTTCCTATGAATGTCTCAACTGAGCATATGGAGACCGAATATTCGTCACTGCAATCTTTAGGCTTTCAATCACGCCGCAATCAAAATTGTGAGCAGCAACAATATCTTCATCTCATGGGCCATGGCCAACAGGGAAAAAACCAGCAACTGTCCTCAACGTGTCACCAGAGGTTGGCAAATCTTCAGTCAACTTCAAAACCTTCAGAAGAAGCTCATCAATCTCCTCGCGTTTTTTGCCGCCAAGAAATGTTTGTTTAGAAGAGCTTCTATTATCAAACATCTGAGGAGCCATGAAACCACGAGTACACGGCACCTCATCATCACAGGCAGGAAGCTGGCTACAAGTAGGCTCATGAAACCTAGCATGAGTGTTAGGCCCTACATCAGAGCTGCCACATATAACTGCAGCAGGACGGCTGTACACAATATCACCTGACGCCTTCCACTGCAAAAAAGACAAGAAGCAAAGAGAAGTACACATGTGAGTACTAGAAAGTTCAGATTTATAATGACTGCAACTTTTTTTAAAAAAAATCTGATATTAAAAACTCAGATACACTAATCGACAACTTCCCAAATTTGTAAGTTTCCAAGTAAATCTTTCCCTTGACAAGCACATCCTCATTGTATAACTTCATCAGGTCCTTGGTCGCCAGGTATGACGCATATGGCGTCAACGTGTGCATAACTGAAAATTTGTGAAGCTTCAAGCAATCAAGATACATAATCAGGGGGACAATGGCACAACCCTCTGCACAATTCTGCTTGCTGCGTTCTGTTTGCCACCTCACCCCAGCTGCCTGCAACTCATCAACAACAAGCTGGCAAAAGTCCATCTACACCATAGCTGCATAATCCATGTTCTCTACCATTGCAGCAACTCTACCCAAACGAACTGTAGGCCCAGGGCACAACAAATTCTGGTAAAGTATCAGGAAGTACACCTTCACAGCAAGATCAACAGTCACATGATCATCTTCCTCCACCAACACCTTAAGCCTCAAGAAAGTCCTTGACACCTATACTTTTTGAATGGTCAAAGCCAAGCTCATCCTTGAGGGCAGTCAACGAGTCATCATGGCCGCTGGCAGCAGGCGTGGGTGTAGTGTGACTTCCCATATGTAAAAAATATGATGAACTGCATCACGATTGATTCGAAGAACCCTGCCATTCCCAAAGTCCATTATCACGGTGGCATGGTTAATCACTCCCATTACATAGCACATAAAAATGCACAACACATTTTCCTTTACTGTCAGTTCAAAGACAACACCGGATCCAGCATCCCAAACATGACTACAGTGTGCGTCATTCAATAAAGCAGCAGCCTTGCAAATAGTGGGAAGTGACAAATGTACGGTCTTGTTAAATCAAGAATCATCTCCCTTGGCATCATATCCAGTTGCATTGCTCTTACCAGACTTCTTCCTCTGTGTAGAGGGAAATGCAGTCCACATTAGAAGATTAGCCATAAAAAGAGACAGAGAAAACACAGATGGAATAACAATGAAGGAAACAAATGCAGTCCACTTCAACAAACCTTTGGAACAACATCTGCCTCCTTGCAAGAGTCAACACCAACACCTTCATCGATATCATCACGGGCACACTTGGGTAGACTCTTAGACGAACCATAGTCTTTGCGTATACTAATATGAACATCCCTCACAAAATCCGCAAGCACAAAGTTGTCATCGTCAGAGTTCGGACCTTCACTGACAAGTACTCGCTTGCGCTGAGGATTCTTGCCACCAGCTTCAGCAGTTCTCTTGCCAAGATTCTTGTTCATGCCAACAACACGTGGACTCTGCCGAGGAGTACCACCTTCCTCAGCAACAGAACTCAGCCTCTTCTTCTGCAAAGCAGGCTGCTTCACTTTGACAAATTTGGCACCCTTGGCACCATCTGCAGCTCTCCTGGGCTTCTCCTTCTCCGCACACTCTTTTGAGTCACTTCCAAACCTCAACTTATTCTTGCTTTGCTTCAATTCATAACGAAGATGTTTCGAGGCCATCCACTCCTGTGTAACTTCCTCTGTACCATCAACATACTACGATTGTGTTTCAGACAAGACGGGACGTCTCTGGTCAAAGCTCACACCAACATCACCCTCTGCAAAATAATGGTCAATCAATTGAGTAACCTCCTCAAACCCAGGCGCCCCAGCATGGAAAACAGACACTGCGTCAAAATGAAGTTTAAGTATGGTTGTTAAAAAGTGCACAAAAAGAATAAATGCAGTACACTTAGACATATAAATGCAGTGCTCCAATCATAAGCTAAATAAAAATTAATGCATTGTACAAAAAACTTGAATAAAACAACAATGCAGTTCACACACACATATAGTGGAGTTCACATATACAAATAAATGCAGTGCTGCATACACTAACTTCACGTTTGTTCCCAACAAAATGGCGGACTAGATACATCAAGGAAATGCCAATTTGTACAACATCAAGTAAGCAGCATACACAAAATAAACAAAGCATTCACATACCAGAAGGAGGGGCCACACTTATGGAAGAAGATTCAATTGGCGAATTCACTTGACGTCCTCCCTCACCACCATGATCCTTACCACCAGGACAATGTGAGCCAATTGGTGTATCATTATGACCACTACAATCACCTACTGGATTCAAAAAACAAGAAACAAAAATTACAAAACATCACATGACAAATAATGCAAACGAACGCTGACAACTAACACAACATAAACAAATATGCAGGATGAATTAGGAAACTATATAAACATCAAACAAAATAAACAAAGCCAAAAATAAGCACTCCACATACCCTGAACTCCTCCTCCCACTCTGCTCGGCAAAGACATGGCGTTTACCTGCAGCACAAGGACGAGGTGACAGATATAAGCAACAAAATCGGCGAAATCTGACGAAACCCTAGATCCACCTTGCTCTGCCTACAAAGCACAAACAAGTATTGACTTCAAATCGAGATAAAATCACCTGCTTACGGAAAAAATGCATAAGCAAAAACCGCAACATCAACTACGAGAATCACAAAACTAGACGAGGGGACGATCAAGACCAAGGCCAAGAGGAACGTCCCCTAAAAAGGG
>NC_041380.1:149782877-149795169 GCF_002162155.2 Triticum dicoccoides | reverse complement strand
CGACGGGAATATACGGGAAAGGGCTGCGGGAGCGCAGCGGGAAGGGCTGGCAGAGCAGACGGCGACGCGGAATGCAGGAATAAGAACCTCTTGAGGGCGGCGGTTCCGTGCGCGACAGCGGTTGCTACGAGCGACGACGGTTTTTCTTGAAGGAGAGATGCTTTGGGAGATACTGCAAGAGAGGAGAGGGGATTCTTCTCGGTCTCTCTCCCTGTCAGCGGAGTGCTACCTCTTGAGCACTGCGTTGGTTTTCCCTTGAAGAGGAAAGGGTGATGCAGCAAAGTAGCGTAAGTATTTCCCTCAGTTTTTGAGAACCAAGGTATCAATCCAGTAGGAGGCCACACACGAGTCCCTTGCACCTACACAAACAAATAAATCCTCGCAACCAACGCGATAAGGGGTTGTCAATCCCTACACGATCACTTAAGAGAGTGAGATCTGATAGATATGATAAGATAATATTTTTGGTATTTTTTATGATAAAGATGCAAAGTAAAATAAAAGGCAATAAAAATAGCTAAGTATTGGAAGATTAATATGATGGAAAATAGACCTGGGGGCCATAGGTTTCACTAGTGGCTTCTCTCAAGAGCATAAGTATTCATGGTGGGTAAACAAATTACTGTTGAGCAATTGACAGAATTGAGCATAGTTATGAGAATATCTAGGTATGATCATGTATATAGGAATCACGTCCGAGATAAGTAGACCGACTCCCGCCTGCATCTACTACTATTACTCCACACATTGACTGCTATCCAGCATGCATCTAGAGCATTAAGTTCATAAGAATAGAGTAACGCTTTAAGCAAGATGACATGATGTAGTGGGATAAACTCATGCAATATGATATAAACCCCATCTCGTTATCCTCGCTGACAACAATACAATACGTGCCTTGCTACCCCTACTGTCACTACGAAAGGACACCGCAAGATTGAACCCAAAGCTAAGCACTTCTCTCATTGCAAGAATGATCAATCTAGTAGGCCAAACCAAACTGATAATTCGAAGAGACTTGCAAAGATAACCATTCATACATAAAAGAATTTAGAGAAGATTCAAATATTGTTCATAGATAAACTTGATCATAAACCCACAATTCATCGGTCTCAACAAACACACCGCAAAAGAAGATTACATCGAATAGATCTCCACAAGAGAGGGGGAGAACTTTGTATTGAGATCCAAAAAGAGAGAAGAAGCCATTTAGCTAATAACTATGCACCCGAAGGTCTGAGGTAAACTACTCACACTTCATTGGAGGGGCTATGGTGTTGATGTTGAAGCCCTCCGTGATCGATGCCCCCTCCGATGGAGCTCCGGAAAAGGCCCCAAGATGGGATCTCATGGATACAGAAAGTTACGATGGTGGAATTAGGGTTTTGGCTCCGTATCTGGTAGCTTGGGGTACGTAGGTATATATAGGAGGAAGGAGTATGTCGGTGGAGCAACAGGGGGCCCACGAGGATGGAGGGCGCGCCCAGGGGGTAGGCGTGCCCCCTACCTCATGGCCTCCTGGTTGATGTCTTGACGTAGGGTCCAAGTCCTCTGGATCACATTCGTTCCGAAAATCATGTTCCCGAAGGTTTCATTCCGTTTGGACTCCATTTGATATTCTTTTTCTGTGAAACTCTAAAATAGGCAAAAACAACAATTCTCGGCTGGGCCTCCGGTTAATAGGTTAGTCCCAAAAATAATATAGAAGTTTATAATAAAGCCGAATAATGTCCAAAACAGAACATATTATCGCATGGAACAATCAAAAATTATAGATACGTTGGAGACGTATCAAGCATCCCCAAGCTTAATTCCTGCTCGTTCTCGAGTAGGTAAATGATAAAAACAGAATTTTTGATGTGGAATGCTACTTGCCATAATTTCAATGTAATTCTTCTTAATTGTGGTATGAATATTCATATCCGAAAGATTTAAGATAAAAGTTCAATATTGACATAAAAATAATAATACTTCAAGCATACTAACTAAGCAATTATGTCCTCTCAAAATAACATGGCCAAAGAAAGTTCCTCCCTACAAAATCATATAGTTTAGTCATGCTCCATTTTTGTCACACAAGAATGCTCTCATCATGCACAATCCCGATGACAAGCCAAGCAATTGTTTCATACTTTAGTAATCTCAAACTTTTTCAACCTTCACGCAATACATGAGCGTGAGCCATGGATATAGCACTATGGGTGGAATTGTAGTGACCCGACTTCAGATGGTCAAGTCTCTGTGCTTCAGTGTCATCCCTGGATCAGTAATGCTGACACACACAGTACTCGAAGGATTTATAACAGAGTAGCAATCACACACTTATTACATCGAATGTCTCAAGAGAGAACTCATTAAAGTAATATGGCTTAAGGCCATCTAGTACGATAACAACGGAAGGCTTGGAAGATAAAGTGAGTCCATCAACTCCAACGGCATAGCTGAGCTGCACGACAACGACCTAACGAACCTTACTCCTCGTCTAAAAAGTCTGCAACATAATACGTTGCAGCCCGAAAACGGGTCAGCACATGGAATATGCTGGCAAAGTAACACAGTAGAGCAAGAACAGAATAATGCTATCACTACATGCATATTTGGCCGGTGGAAAGCTCTATGGTTACAGTTTTGTGAAAAGCCAATTTTTCCCTACAACAAAGGAATATATTTTAATTTAACTATCATGGTGGTTGAACAACATTGAGAAGGTTCCTCCAACTCAATCCTAATTAAAGTGATTAAGAACCCAACAATATTAGTTAAACATGATGAGATACTTGTGATAACCCAAGTACTAGATACTCAAGAATTGTCCATAACCAGGGACACAGCTAACCATGATTAGATTGTACACTCTGCAAAAGGTTTGCGCACTTTTCCCCACAAGACTCGATCGCCTCCGTTGGATTTCTCGCACTACAGGGTGTTTGAGAAATGGATGACCAAGACACAGTCTTTCAGAAACATTAACTCTCTACTCCGGACAGACCATACCAAACCTACATCCCACTACCTGCTGATCTGACTCTTCAAGAGCTTCACACAACTTACTCAACTATGCTAGACCCCATAATAGCTTGTGGCTGCACATGAAAGTTTCTAGCATGAATCATCTCAGTTCCCTTTGAGCCTGGGTGGCGGTCCATAGGAAGATCACACGGGTACTCTGGGATTTCCAAAAAAATATAGGCAACACTGGGTACTCCAGGTGCCTCAATCCACCAAGATGTTAATTTAAGTTGCCACCTTAAGTTGAACCATTAATTAACAAGCTCACATCTGTCATGGATTTCACTCAAACCCAAACCACGTCTACGAGCATAGCATAGCCTAGTAGTATAAGCAACGCGTAGAGTAACTCCCAAGGGTTTGAATGTAACAGCGCAATAGGCTCTACCTCATCAACTACTTCCCAACCCACAAGTTAATGATATCCTAATCATGCAATGTTTGAGGATTGGAACTAATGCATAAAAACTAGGTGATAAAGGGGTATGATCAAAGTGTTACTTGCCTTGCTGACGATCTGCGAAACCTAGGGACTCGTAGTAGCACGCTTCGCACTCTGGGTGTTCTATCGCAAGCAAACAATAGCATACATAAGTAACAAGCAACGATGCACAAGCAAAACTCAAATAAAACAGGGTTGACTAGAAGTTTCAACTTAAGAACTCCGGTTCGCAAAAAGAATCAAATCAATCGAAGCAACAAAACTCAAACGGTGAAAGAAAGAAGCTTTCTTTACTAATCTGAAACTAGGTCAAATTTTACAGTAGAAAAAACTTGTTTGAGTTGGTTAAACGGAAAGAGGGTTTCGGGACGAAACTCTAGGTGCTTGAATTGTCAGATTCCGACTGACGAGCGAAAAGATAAATAGAAACTAAGATCGGATCAGAAATCGCGATCAGAAAAATCGCGGAAGAAATCTGATAAAGGAAAACTCATGAACAGACTAACGAACGAGCGTTCGTTAGCTGTAACTAACGGGAGAAAACCATTCGTTAGAACAAACGTACGGACGAACGTCTGCTAACTAGAAGAACTGAGAAAAACCGACGAATCCGAAAAAACGGATCTAGGGTTTTCTAAAAAAACCGGCGGCAGAGTCCGGTGGCTACCTCCGGCGAGGGGGCTTCGGCGAGGCAGGGCAGCGGCGGGGCGGCGGCACTCGGCGGTGGCGGCAAGCGGCGGCGGCGGCTAGCGCGGGCGGCGGCGGCTACGGCGGCGGGGCTGGCTGCGGTGGCGGTGGTGTTTGGGGTGCGGGGGTGGCGGCGTATATAAAGGGGGTGGGGCGGCGACTTGGAGGAGGGGGCAAGGCGCGGCGGAGGCGAAGTCCAACTCGGACTCCGGTCCGAGTGGTGGCGGCAACGGCACGCGCGCGCGCAGGAGGCGACGGCTGGGCCGGCCTGGCTCGGCTGGGCCTTAGGCCCAGTCGGGCGCAGGAACTTTTTTAAAAAATAATTTCGCTAACCGGAATAAAATCCTAGAAAAATAAATAAAAATCTAAAAATGCCAAAATGAATTTTCGCCGTCTAAATAAAATATTTAGAACAAGATGAACATTTTCTTGGCCCTAAAATGCAATTTTGAAAAACGTGTAATTTTTCTAATGCAAACAAAATTGCAATAAAATCCAAATAAAACAAATATTTGATTTTAATATTTTTCCTCCAATATTTCAATTATCTTGGAGAAGTCATATTATCTCCTCTCATATATTTTAGTATGAAATATTTTTGGAGAGAAAATAATTAAAACCAAAAATCCTCGTTTCAAAATTTGATAAAAATCAAATTTGAAAATCGGGAAATCCCCAACTCTCTCCGAGGGTCCTTGAGTTGCTTAGGATTTTTGAGGATCGCGAGACAAAATACGAATAAAATATGATATGCATGGATGACAATGTATAGCATTCCAAATTTAAAAATTTGGGATGTTACAAACCTAGCCCCCCTTAAGATGAATCTCGCCGTCGAGATTCGGGTTGGCTAGAAAATAGGTGTGGGTGGTCTTTGCGCAGATCATCCTCTTGTTCCCATGTGGCTTCATCCTCAGTATGGTGGCTCCACTGAACTTTACAAAACTTGATAACCTTACTGCGGGTGACTCTGCTGGCAAACTCAAGAATCTTAACTTGTTTCTCCTCATAAGTCAAATCATTGTCCAACTGAATCGCCTCCAGGGGTACTGTATGTCTTAGCGGTATATCTGCCATCTCAGCATGACACTTCTTCAGCTGTGAAACATGAAACACGTCATGAACTCCTGACAATCCCTCAGGTAACTCCAACTTGTAGGTAACTTCTCCCATCCGTTCCAAAATACGATACAGTCCTACAAATCTTGGGGCTAACTTTCCCTTAACTCCAAAACGTTTCACTCCTCGCAAGGGTGATACTCGCAAATATGCTCAGTCTCCAATTTCATAGGTTACCTCCTTGCGTTTGAGTCAGCATAACTCTTCTGCCTGGACTGAGCAATCTTCAGTCTGTCACGAATCAATTTAACCTTCTCCTCGGACTCTTTGATCAAGTCTGGTCCAAACAACTGTCGGTCTCCTACCTCATCCCACATTAACGGTGTTCTGCACCTTCGTCCATACAGGGCTCCAAACGGTGCCATCTTCAAACTGGCTTGATAGCTATTGTTGTATGAAAACTCTGCGTATGGCAAATTGTCATCCCAACTAGATCCATAATCTAGTGCACAGGCTCTCAACATGTCCTCCAGAATTTGGTTGACTCTCTCTGTTTGTCCATCCGTCTGCGGGTGAAATGTTGTGCTAAACTCCAATCTCGTTCCCAAAGTCTGGTGCAACTGGTGCCAAAACTTTGAGGTAAACTGTGTTCCTCGATCTGATACGATGGTCCTCGGAACTCCATGCAGACATACTATCCTGGACATATATATCTTAGCCAACTTTGCACTTGTATAGGTGGTTTTCACTGGGATGAAGTGAGCTACTTTGGTCAAGTGATCAATTACTACCCATATGGAATCATATCCCGCTTTGGTCTTGGGCAATCCGGTGTTAAAGTCCATGCCCAGTTTATCCCACTTCCATTCGGGTATCGGCATAGGCTGTAACAGTCCTGCTGGCTTCTGATGCTCTGCCTTCACGCGCTGACATACATCACACGCGGCTACATACTCGGCAATATCCTTCTTCATACCGGTCCACCAGAAACGTTCCTTCAAATCCAAATACATCTTGGTGTTTCCGGGGTGTATCGAGTATGGTGAGTCATGGGCCTCTTGAAGTATTAACTTCCTGATCTCCTGGTTATTGGGCACATAAACTCGGTCCTCAAACCACAAGGTATCATGCTCATCCTCATGAAAACCTTTGGCCTTTCCTTTGCTCATCTTCTCCCTTATCTCGGCAATCTCCTTGTCATCCTTCTGAGCTTCCCGAATTTTGTCCAGCAATGTCGACTGGACCTCCATTGTTGCAATAAATCCTCTAGGAACAATCTCCAATCGAAGTTCCATGATGTCCTCTGCTAATTCCTTTGGCAGTCCCTTGCTTTCAAGGATATTAGCATAACTCTTCCGGCTCAAAGCGTCTGCTACGACATTGGCATTTCCTGGATGATAGTGTAGCTTCATGTCATAATACTTTATAAGCTCCAACCATCTCCTCTGTCAAAGGTTTAGCTCCTTCTGGGTGAAAATGTACTTAAAACTCTTATGGTCCGTGTACACATCACAACGGTTTCCAATAAGGTAATGTCTCCAGGTCTTCAATGCATGCACTACGGCTGCTAACTCCAAATCATGCGTGGCATAGTTCAACTCATGAGGTTTTAGTTGTCGTGAGGCATACGAAACACCTCTCCCGTCCTGCATAAGCACACATCCAAGTCCTAAGCGTGAGGCATCGCAATACACTTGGAACTCCTTATGTATATCTGGCAGTGTTAGCACTGGCGCTGTAGTCAAACGTTTCTTCAACTCCTGGAAACTTGCCTCGCAATCTTCTGTCCATTTAAACTTAGTATCCTTCTTTAACAGTTCAATCATTGGCTTTGCAATCTTGGAAAAGTTCTCAATGAATCTCCGGTAGTATCCTGCGAGTCCAAGAAAACTGCGGATCTCGCTAACTGAAGTGGGTGCCAACCATTCAGTGACTGACTGAATTTTGCTGGGGTCTACTGCTATACCTTCTCCCGATATAACATGTCCAAGGAACCCGACTTCCTTCAACCAAAATTCGCATTTGCTAAACTTAGCATACAACTGGTGTTCCCTGAGTTTCTCGAGAACTAAGCGCAAATGCTCCTTGTGCTCCTCCTCGTTCTTCGAGTATACCATAATATCATCAATAAACACCACAACAAACTTGTCCAAATACTCCATGAACACCTTGTTCATCATGCTCATGAAATAGGCAGGGGCGTTAGTCAGTCCAAATGACATGACCGTGTACTCGTATAATCCATATCGTGTTGTGAACGATGTCTTCGGTATATCCTTCTCTCGTATCTTCAACTGATGATACCCCGATCACAAATCGATCTTCGAAAACACTTTAGCTCCTTGCAACTAATCAAACAGATCGTTGATCATCGGCAGTGGGTACTTGTTCTTAATAGTCACTTCATTTAATGCTCGATAATCAACAACCATCCTCAGGGATTTATCCTTCTTCTCAACCAAAAGTACTCGGGCTCCCCAAGGTGATGAACTTCTTCGGATGTATCCTTTCTCCAATAACTCCTTGATCTGTTTCTTAATTTCTTCCAGATCATTTGCAGGCATCCGATAGGGTCTCTTGGATATTGGTCCTATACCTGGCAGTAGCTCTATTGAAAACTCAATGTCTCTATCCGGTGGCATGCCTGGTAACTCCTCTGGAAAAACATCTGGGTAATCCTTCACCACAGGCACTTCCTCCTAAACAACTCCCGTAAGGGCATTCACTTGACTCCTCCTAGGCACATGCCTAGATACATACTTAATCCTTTTTCCTTCCGGGGTGGTGAGATAAATCGACTTACTAGCACAGTCAATGCTTCCTCCAAATTTTGACATCCAGTCCATACCCAATATCACATCCAATCCTTGTGACTCCAAGATAGTTAGGTCGGACGGAAAAACATGTGTACCAATGGTTAAGGGTATTTGGTCACACCATCGGCTAGCCATATACCCTGCTCCAGGTGAACTCACTAAAAGAGGGGTCCTAAGGGTTTGGGTTGGTAGTTTAAACTTATCCACGAATCCCCTTGATATGTATGAATGCGATGCACCAGTATCGAAAAGAACAAGAGCGGTAAGTGACTTAACCAAAAACTTACCTATTACCGCGTCCGGTTGCTCTTCAACCTCCTCCACGTTAACGTGGTTCACTTGGCCTTTGTTGAATGGATTTGGCTTCTTCCCAGCGCTCCCATTTCCATTCTTAGAACCATTGTGGTCATGCGATCCTCCTCCAGTGTGGTTGTGACCTCCATGGTTATGAACAAGTCCTCCCGGGTTCGGGGTTAGGCGAGGTTTCTGCTGAGCTCCTGAGTTATACTTCCCCTGTCCATACTTCCTCTTGCGGCTCTCAATCTGCTGCTGCTTCCCTTAAATCATAAGAGCCTTATCTACCAACTCCTGGTAGTTGTTGAAGGTTACTACCATCAACTGCATGCCCATCTCATCATTCAGCCCTTCCATAAACTTCTCCTGCTTTGCGGCATCTGTGGCTACATCATCAGGGGCATAGCAAGATAACTTGCTAAACTCGTCCATGTACTGAGCCACAGTACGATTCCCCTGACGTAAGTTGCGGAACTCTCGCTTCTTCATTTGCATAGCTCCAGTGGAGACATGGGCTGTGCGGAAAGCTTGCTGAAACTGGTCCCAAGTGACATTGGCTATAGGAAAAGTGGTTGTGTAATTCTCCCACCATGAGGCTGCTGGTCCATCCAATTGATGTGCGGCAAAGCGCACTCTCTCAGCATCTGTGAAACCTGCGGTGGTCAACTCCCTTCCAATACTGCGTAGCCAATCGTCCGCAACTATGGGCTCGGTGCTGCTGGAAAACACCGGCAGTTGTAACCTTAGAAAATGGGCTAGGTTGTCCACGGGCGGCGGGTTGTTGTTGTTGTTGTTGTTGTTGTTGTTGTTATTATTGTTGTTGTTGTTGCCCTTGTTCTGAACTAGCAATTGCATCAAAGTATTCTGCTGCTGGATCAACTGGGTGAGCTCCAGTGGGAAAGCAAAACCGGTGTCACGTCTCGGGGGCATCTGAGGGGTTTAGATGGAAGAGATTTAGAATAGAAAAGAGGTCTAATGAGAAAACACTACCCATATGCACATGAGACAAACACAACCATTTCACTCAATCAATCAAGCAAGGGCATACAAACGATCTAGAACTATCACACAAGTGCTCAACTACTACTAAATACATGGGGGAATACTAGTGATATATGGTAGTCATCTAGAAATTCTGATCGGTGGAAGACTCCATGATGTCTGCTCCAGCTTCGTCTTCAAAGTCATCATCACTAGGATCGGAATCGGTGTCGTCGATGATGATGTAGTCCTCGGGGCGTATCTCCTTGGGTTCTTCTTCTTCTTCTATTGGTGCTGGTCCTCCCATGAATACTCTGATCTTCTTGACTAAGTCGTCATTCTTCTCCAGTAGTGTCTTGATTTCCTCCTCATATCCATCGCGGGTAAACTTGAGTTCTTCCTCCAGCTCAATGATCCTAGTCTTCGCCTTCTTCAAGTCCATCATGTCCGCGCACATCTAGTTTTCCTGACGTCGGATGTGCTGGTTTAACTCCTGGATCAAAGCTGCAATGGATCTATCCTTCCTGGTGCTGATTACTTCCCATTGCTCGTCTCAGTGTCCACATATTTGGTAAATAGTGTCCTTAAGCTCCCTGTTGTAAACTTCACCAATGCGTCCCATGGTAATGTGGGCTGCCATGCTCTTGCCTAGACTCTAGGTGGGTGCTTCAAAAGAAAACTCTATGGGTTTAGAAGTTGGCGAGAACGTCCTTCCTGGAACTTGTACTTGAATCATCCAGTGCTCCTCTTCAGGTAAAGTGGCGTTGTACGTCCTGGTGAAGCTTGGTATTCCAATGTTCAAGTACCTAGTTGCTTCCTTCAAGTGGCGTCCAAAAGGTATGTCTTCATCCGGTTGTGCAAACTTGTTCTTCATCTCCGTCATCCTAAAGAGTAGAAAATGGAGAGGAGTCAGAAATGAGAAGAGAAGGGTGACCTAGGGTTTATCTTAGTGGTCGTGTCCTACACTCAGCGTGTGCTCTGATACCATCTTGTAGCGACCTGACCTCAGATGGTCAAGTCTCTGTGCTTCAGTGTCATCCCTGGATCGGTAATGCTGACACACACAATACTCGAAGGATTTATAACAGAGTAGCAATCACACACTTATTGCATAGAATGTCTCAAGAGAGAACTCATTACAGTAATATGGCTTAAGGCCATCTAGTACAATAACAGCGGAAGGCTTGGAAGATAAAGTGAGTCCATCAACTCCAACGGCATAGCTGAGCTGCACGGCAACGACCTAACGAACCTTACTCCTCGTCTGAAAAGTCTGCAACATAATACATTGCAGCCCGAAAACGGGTCAGCACATGGAATATGATGGCAAAGTAACACAGTAGAGCAAGAACAGAATAATGCTATCACTACATGCATATTTGGCTGGTGGAAAGCTCTATGGTTACAGTTTTGCGAAAAGCCAATTTTTCCCTACAACAAAGGAATAGATTTTAATTTAACTATCATGGTGGTTGAACAACATTAAGAAGGTTCCTCCAACTCAATCCCAATTAAAGTGATTAACAACCCAACAATATTAGTTAAACATAATGAGATACTTGTGATAACCCAAGTACTAGATACTCAAGAATTGTCCATAACCGGGGACACGGCTAACCATGATTAGATTGTACACTCTGCAGAGGTTTGCGCACTTTTCCCCACAAGACTCAATCGCCTCCGTTGGATTTCTCGCACTACAGGGTGTTTGAGAAACGGATGACCGAGACACAGTCTTTCAGAAACATTAACTCTCTACTCCGGACAGACCATACCAAACCTACATCCCACTACCTGCTGATCTTCAAGAGCTTCACGTAACTTACTCAACTATGCTAGAGCCCATAATAGCTTGTGGCTGCACACAGAAGTTTCTAGCATGAATCATCTCAGTTCCCTTTGAGCCTGGGTGGCGGTCCATAGGAAGATCACACGGGTACTCTGGGATTTCCAAAAAAATACAGGCAACACTGGGTACTCCAGGTGCCTCAATCCACCCAGAGGTTAATTTAAGTTGCCACCTTAAGTTGAACCATTAATTAACAAGCTCACATCTGTCATGGATTTCACTCAAACCCAAACCACGTCTACGAGCATAGCATAGCATAGTAGTATAAGCACGTAGAGTAAATCCCAAGGGTTTGAATGTAACAGGGCAATAGGTTCTACCTCATCAACTACTTCCCAACCCACAAGTTAATGACATCCTAATCATGCAATGTTTGAGGATTGGAACTAATGCATAAAAACTAGGTGATAAAGGGGTATTATCAAAGTGTTACTTGCTTTGCTGACGATCTGCGAAACCTAGGGACTCGTAGTAGCACGCTTCGCACTCTGGGTGTTCTATCACAAGAAAACAATAGCATAGATAAGTAAAAAGCAACGATGCACAATCCAAACTCAAATAAAAGAGGGTTGACCAGAAGTTTCAACTTAAGAACTCCGGTTCGCAAAAAGAATCAAATCAAACAAAGCAACGAAACTCAAACCGCGAAAGAAAGAAGCTTCGTTTACTAATCTGAAACTAGGTCAAATTTTACAGTAGCAAAAACTTGTTTGAGTTGGTTAAACGGAAAGAGGGTTTCGGGACGAAACACTAGGCGCTTGAATCGTCTGATTCAGACTAACGAGCGAAAAGATAAACGGAAACTAAGATCGGATCAGAGATCGCGATCAGAAAAATCACGGAATAAATCTGATAAAAGAAAACTCACGAATAGACTGACGAACGAGTGTTTGTTAGCTGTATCTAACGGGCGAAAACCGTTCGTTAGAACGAACGTACGGACGAACGTCCGCTAACTAGAAGAACCGAGAAAAACCGGCGAATCCGAAAAAACGGATCTAGGGTTTTCTAAAAAACCGAACGGTTTTAAAAAAAAACCCGACGGCGGAGTCCGGTGGCTACCTCCGGCGAGGGGGATCCGGCGAGGCGGGGCAGCGGCGGGGCGGCGGCTCGTGGGGGCTGCAGCGCTCGGCGGCGGCGGCGCGGGGCTGCGGC